>NC_138509.1:36989882-37554441 GCF_964252035.2 Podarcis erhardii
TTGTAAGGGGAGATGGTGCGTGACTACAGAAGTCTAGAGCCCACCATGTCAAGGTGGAAAGTCACTGCCAAATGGACTGTTGTCACACTGTCTATGCCCAATTGTTACTGCCTTTCCAGAGTTAAATGCTAGAAAACATTAGAATGGAAAGTCTTTGCCAAAAGTTTCCATTCAATTTTAATACAGGTTTGTCATTAGTTTGCTGCCCAGATTGAGAACTTGATTTGAAGGCTCTAAATCAATTTCTGGCTTCTCAAACCCTTCCTGAGCAGGTTAATTTTCCCAGATTTGCAAGCTGATACACTGGACATCTATTTGCTCTCAGGTTCTAGTTCATTCCTCCTCGGACTCCACCAGGAAGCCAGTGGGTTCCTGAGTAGCTTATTCATTCTCAGAAGGCTGCAATCAAGTCCAGAGCTACCCGCTAATGTTTTGACAGTTCTGTTGCCACTCCACTGCTTCAAATATTCTGTATCAAAAACTGTACATATTTCAAGAACTTTTCGGGCCTGTTAACCTATTTTAGATTGCGGGGGGATAATCTGTTTTCTATCAAATCAACTGAATAAAAACACTCCACTGCTACACAGATACTCTACTATGTTGCTTGTCTTGTCATTTATAATTAGCAGTCGTATAAAGAAACCACATATGCCTTCTGCTGTCATTCCACATCATTAGGGCTGATGACAAGAGGAATTTCACATTATTTCTGTCTATACATACATTAAAAATGTAAAATAGTCATCACTTCGCTTGTCCACAGACAGGTGGCACTGCAAACTACACTGTGACCAAAGGTGGCGATGGGTGGTCCAATCAAACCAAGAAGGGACAGCTTGAACTAATTGCAACAGCGCCCCAGAAGCTGCCTTGCTCCCCGACTCTTGTGTGTGCTAGCCTTGGGGCCCATGCCCTTGGGATCCAGATCCCCAGGTTAGCTAGTGCTACTACTGACTACCTTTCTCCTTCTCTGGCCAACATGGAAATCTGTTGCTTCTGCCGCCACCATCACCAATTAGGATGAAGAGTTGGCCCGAAAGGAGAAGTAGCTTGGAAAGGAAGAAGTTGATCAGAAGTGCTTATCCTCTGCTTCCTCCACCAATTAGACTGAAGAGCCAGCCTAGATAAGGTGTTGGTGGCAGCAGGAGCAGGTCCCCAGGTCAGCTAGCCAGTACTTCTGGCCTTCTTCTGGTCCTGTTCCTCCAGCCAGACCAACTCTCCATCCTGCTTGGCTGTGGCAACATGAGGTGGAAAGGGAAATATCTAGTGGGTGGGGAATGTATGAAAAGCAACCTGGAACACAGCCCCTAATATCTATGTAAAAACACAAAGTTTCTTACATCAATTAAAATGACAATATAAAAACAGTATAACCATCTCAAATAAAAAGCATAGCAATATCAGCAAACTTGACAAGGTCGTGCACAGCAGATAGAGCACTGTTTCCCATTAAAACCACTCAGCCAGATGGGTGGGGTATAAATAAATTATTATTATTATTATTATTATTATTATTATTATTATTATTCCTAACTGTCTAGAGTAGAGAATGTTGACCACTGCTGGTCTTAGACATCAGAAGGTTGGGTGTTTCTTTTAACCCCATGAAATGCATCGGTTGCTTGAAAGTCTCAGCAACACCCAAGTCAAAATCATGTCACCTGGCTCCAGTCCTGAGTAATTCAAAACTTGGGTCAGCTTAACCCAGCTACTGTATTTTTTTGCTCTATAAGGCTCACTTTTTCCCTCCTAAAAAGTAAGGGGAAATGTGTGTGCGTCTTATGGAGCGAATGCAAGCTGCACAGCTATCCCAGAAGCCAGAACAGCAAGAGGGATTGCTGCTTTCACTGCACAGCCATCCCTCTTGCTGTTCTGGCTTCTGAGATTCAGAATATTTTTTTTCTTGTTTTCCTCCTCCAAAAACTAGGTGCGTCTTGTGGTCTGGTGCGTCTTATAGAGCAAAAAATACAGTAGATCCAAACTAGAGCTTGACTCTAGATTTTCACAGCAGGATGCTGTGTGTGGGGGTGTGGGGGTGTGGGGGTGTGTGTGGGGTGTGTGTGTGTGAGAGAGAGAGAGAGAGAGAGAGAAAGAGAGAGAGAGAGAGACTATTGTGCATAGAAGAAGCCTTACATGGACATTCCCTGAACCCCTTTTAGCCCTATGCAACTTTAGAAAGTACAGAAACTCACTGAAGATTTGGATGAGGCAACTGATAAATGACTGTCGTTCATATTTATATATTATCTGTTAGGATAAATTTGACATTGCCTAGTTCTGCGTCGCACAGCTGTGCATAGCAAGTATTTAAAACCCTTCTGCTGGAACGCCTTCCTGATCAACTCTGGCAAGTCTGTATCAGATGCCTAGGCTAATGCTGAAGGCATCCAGAGAATTTCTGTGAGCCCAGGGCATGGTTATCTTCCTATACCTCTAAGCCATGTCTCCTTATAGTTACAGTGCAAGTGAGCTCAAAACTGGGGCAGCGATTGCAGTTTGTCATGTCAATGACACTGAAGACCTTGTTAGCAATACTTCACAAATGTCGGATCCTAACACATGGGAGACTAACAGAGCTTATTTCTCACTGTATGCTATATTTATCTAAATCTCAGAAGAATCCTACATCTCCTTTGATGATAGTTTATGTGATCTAAAATGCAGTTGATTGGTGCACAGGAATGCTACTCTTTAAGGAAGCATCTGCCTTGCTCAGAAAAAGGTCAAACGCTTGGCTTGAAATGCACAATGCAGCCGGAGAACATGCTACAGTATTTGGCTCTCTCTGCACTAATAAATAGACCCACCAGAGGCAGTGCTCCTTGAGAGTGCATTAGAGGATCCCAGTCTTGGAGAGTGAGATTTGCATTTTCCGCTTGTAATTAAAGCAAGCCATGATATACTGACTCTCTGCTTTGAAGTTATATCTTGAGTGCTCTCAAAATTGCATCCAACATGGTGCCACTCTCCCATCACATCCTTCCTCAAAAGCCATGTCTTCCACACAGGGCTTAGGTCAGCCTTTATTCCTCACCTACAGAAACAAAGCCTATGTATGTTTAGAGTTCTGCATATCCATCCTTACTCTTGCCTCTGCCTTTCCTGCAGTACCTTTCTTCACCACCTCTGCTGCCTCCCCCTCTGTCCAATTTTAGCATGAGAGTTTCTCAGGGCCATGTACCTAGATCAGTGCTTTTTTTCTGGGGGGACGCAGGGGTAAACATACCCCTAAAATATTTGTGAATCTTTGTACTTTTGTCCATTTACTATATTTATTTTTCCCGATTTGAACTATAAAATGGTGGTTTTCTTGAGTCAAAATAAGAGTACTCCTAAACATTTTTTTAAAAGAAAAAAAAAGCACTGACTTAAATAACAGCTACAACCACTGCATGGAGTTCTTCCTTTGCATGAGCTGGAAATAGATTTTATTTATTTTTTGCTTAGAGAAATGTCTAACTGCTCAACGAAAAAATACGAACGATGAAATGATCTTTCCATCTCAAGCAAATGATATTGCACTATTCCTTTAAAATCAATTTTCTGTCTGCCAGTTATGGTTGCCATGCCATTTCTCCTGGCATGGATAAACAGTGAGCAGATAAGAGTCTAGCCAGGAGCTGAAAGCAAACCAGAGCAGCATAGCTGTCAACTTTTCCCTTTTCTTGCGAGGAATCCTATTTGGAATAAGGGAATTTCCCTTAAAAAAAGGGAAACGTTGACAGCTATGCAGAGCAGTCTTTACCAATCTGGTGCCCTCCAGATGTTTTGATCTACGACTCCCATCAGCTTTAGCCAACATGGCCATGCTTGCAGGGATAGATGGGAGTTGTAGTAATCCAAAACATCTGAAGGGCACCAGGTTAGCAAATAGAGCATCTTCTCTATCTGTTTCTCTACCCATTCTGCCTCATTGCTCCCTGTGTCCAGGAAACTATCCATTGCAAAACAAACCTGTCAGAAAAAGGTGGTGTCCTTGCTCTTACTTTCCTATTCCATTCATGAATTATTTTAGTAACTTTCTAAAGGAAATGGATGCATCACACGCTTGCTAGGCTGATTCTTTGTGCATAGTGAAAACAGGTATGCCACTTTCCCATTTGGATGATAAAAGGTAAATGTGTTACCTGGACACTCCATGTGGAGGTGATCACAAATCAAGTCAACATAAGATGTCATCAACTGCCACAAATGTCGAGGTAGCAACAACATATATCCGCTAATCCATCATGCAAAGAGAAGCATCGGCAAGATGTATCCTTAAACAGGCACACACACACACCGTATAAACAGAGGATTAAATTTAAGGGGGCTGAAGTCCAGAGATTCCTTTGAGTTTGAAGAACTAATTTCATCCTTATAACATGAAAGTTACAGGGGAGATTGTAAAGCCCATGGGTTGGGTTACCAACTAAAAGAGAGTGAAGAGAAAACCTGTCATCTTCTGCGCCCATAAAAGCAACATCACATGAAGCTTTTTATTGGCATAGCAATGAACATTATGACCCCCTAGCTCAGCTGAACAAGCAGTCATGAAAGGCACGAAAGCCATTGCAAAAGTTGGCATCTTTAGCCCCAAGGTTGCCACTTGTCCTCTCTTTCACCTTTAACGGGGCCGTGACATGCAGATTTTACATGCAGGTAAAACAGAGATGGGGAATCTATGATCCCCTAGATGTTGCTGGACTACAGCTGCCACCTTCCTTGACCACTGCTAGGTTGATGGGAGCTGAAATCACACAGACTCACCACCTCCCTGAATAAAGGTAATCTGAGAATGGAGAGATGGTCCGAAAGCGTTCACCTTGGCCAGGAGTGCGGGCAGTAATACAGGGCCCTGCACTTACCTTTTTGTTTGTTAACTGGGTTCAAAAAGATGTCATTCTGCTTATTTCTCCCCTCTTCCTATAAAACAGGTTGATTATGAGTCAGGTTGATTATTTTATACAAAAAAGGGGGGGTGACCTTGTTGCTTTAAGTTTGGGGTTTTGTGTGTGTTTTTTTAAAATCAAAATACTTCTGACCAGAAAGCAGTTATCTCCAAATGTTGTCCATCAGGCAGGCAATAAAAAGTCCCTTCCCACCAACATAGAAAAATATTTCTCTGTACTCTTTTGGTAACTTCTCTTGCTTCATTTTTCCATTGTCCCTGCTCTGCAATTACTATCTTCAAGCAGATGAAATCTCATTCTCTCCAGCAATGACAGTGTCGGGCTGTAACCTGGGTCACATTGACCCACACTCAAGCCATCTATTTCTGAAAGTACCGTATTTGGAATCCAAAAAACCTGACATTCTCCCCAGCTGTCCGTGACTCTTGAGAGGACTCCATGGTGCCTGATATTTAATAATGATCTCCTCTCCACCACTCCCATCCAGCATTTTCTACAAGAATTGTATGGCAACTGCCAATATATGAGATTGCCAGTTCTTGATTAGTGTTATTTCTCCCATGAGACCTATGCTGGGATTCCTGTATGTATCCTGTTGATTACTGAAGCAGGACTGAGTTTAGCAGTAGCTGCCTTGCTGGCTTTGGATAAATAGTTCTATTAATATTTGTCCTTCCCATTTGCTGGATACCAAAGAAGGACAATGAGTGCTGTTAAAAATAAAAGTTTTGCATTGTTTCTTTCCCTACCAAGAGCACAACATCAACCTTTAATACCCTCGGATGAAAACAGGGACATCCCATTACTATTTAGACCCCACACATCTTACTGGGTTGCCCCAGCTACTCTGGGCAGCTTCCAACATATATAAAAACATAATAAAACATTTAAAAACTTCCCTACACAGGATTGCCTTCAGATGGCTTGGGGGTTGGATAACTCCATACCCTCCAACATTTCTCCAGTGAAAATAGGGACATCCTAAAGAAAAGTGGGACATTCCGGGATCAAATCAGAAACTGGGATGGCTTCTCTAAATCAGGGACGTGCCTGGAAAATAGGGCCACTTGGAAGGTCTGACCTTCACTGTCTGCCTTTGTCTTTGAATTCAATCAATTATTCCAGCCCAGATCTATACTCTTAAGCATGGAAAGTCCTCCCGGTTTCCGAAACTGCAGCACAGATTCACTAAGGTTTTCAAATTGCAAAATGTGCTTTTAAAAAAGATTTGAGAAATTAGCAGACTCCAGATTTCATACTTTCCATTCAAACCAAGGACTTGAATAAGGTTCCTGTAACTTTGAAAGGCCATAGATAGGGATGGGTGGTGGTAGAGCATCTGCCTTGCATACATACAATGATGGTCCCATGCAAGGGACCTCTGCTACCTTCAGGTAAGGCTAGGGAAGACTCCCCCCTGCCAGACATCCTGGAGAACCACAGTCCAGTCAGTGCAGTCAGTACTGTACTAGCTGGACCAACAAGTCTGACTCAGTAAAAGGCAGCTTCATATTGTGAGATCACCTGTTAGAATTGTGTCCTCCTGAAACCCTGGCCTGCCTGGCAGCAAGTCAAGTGTGCCAAGTGGGGAGTGTCAGGGTGCACAATGCGCCTCCTCCCCTCGCCAGTATCCGCCCCGGAGCCACGGCAAAGGTGTAAAAGAGCCACATGCGGCTCCGGAGCCGCGGGTTGCAGACCCCTGCACTAGAAACTTATTTTAAAAGTAATAAGAAGTTTACTCACATTCAGTTCACAGTTGGATCCCCGAAGGCAGGTTCAACTTAAGAGTTACAGTAAAGGGTTTGAGTTCATCCCATATGGGAAAGAGCCCATGTCTTGGTGGCTGAGAGCCAGCAGACAGCAAAATACATCAGTATCAAGGGAGCACGGCATCAAGAGAAAGAACAAGAGAAGGTGGCTGCGTGACCAGCATCTTTTAGGGGGTCTCCCAGGGTCACGCCCATCTACCTGGTCACATGCAGGGGGAGGAAGCTCCAGACCAGGTGTGACAGGAAGTCCTCCTGGATGGAGTCACACACATACCCCACGTTTCCTCTCGGGCAAACAGGAAGTGTTGTACTTAGAATCATAGAATCATAGAATCATAGAATCATAGAGTTGGAAGAGACCACAAGGGCCATCGAGTCCAACCCCCTGCCAAGCAGGAAACACCATCAGAGCACTCCTGACATATGGTTGTCAAGCCTCTGCTTAAAGACCTCCAAAGAAGGAGACTCCACCACACTCCTTGCCAGCAAATTCCACTGTCGAACAGCTCTTACTGTCAGGAAGTTCTTCCTAATGTTTAGGTGGAATCTTTTTTCTTGTAGTTTGGAACCATTGCTCCGTGTCCGCTTCTCTGGAGCAGCAGAAAACAACCTTTCTCCCTCCTCTATGTGACATCCTTTTATATATTTGAACATGGCTATCATATCACCCCTTAACCTCCTCTTCTCCAGGCTAAACATGCCCAGCTCCCTTAGCCGTTCTTCATAAGGCATCGTTTCCAGGCCTTTGACCATTTTGGTTGCCCTCCTCTGGACACATTCCAGTTTGTCAGTGTCCTTCTTGAACTGTGGTGCCCAGAACTGGACACAGTACTTGACTGCTTATGTTACATCCCACAGAACAGACATGGCACCTCAGCTCTGCTGCCCTTTTGTACTTTGCCTGCTGACTGCAGCATCTGGGCTTGATGAGACATGAGACCCTCACCTGTTCCAAGTCTACTCCAGCTGAGGAATCACACCCCTCCTCCCAGAGCTAGTGAGCCCCACCTGGCCAGCTAGGGAGCTGGGTTGTGGGCCCTTGCCTGCCTCTGCCTCCTAGAGCTCCCCTCCTGCTGCTCCCGACGCCTCAGAGCCCATCATGTTTGTGGAGACGGGGACCCTCTGGCTCAGGTGATGGGTCCTGCTGCTCTGGATCCTGTGCAATGACCCTCTGACCATCCTCTGTCACCCTATGAGTAGTTCCATCCCTGTCCCCTGCTTGCCCCTGTGTGTCCCAGTCCCAGCTACACCCCTTGCTGGGATTCTCTTCCTCCTCTCCATCATCCTACCAGTTCACAACAGTCACCAAAGCTAGGGGTGAGGGGAGCCTGGCAGGGCCAGTGCAGCTCTTAATGAAGCCTGCTCAGTGTTCAGAACAGGGAACTGTAGACTAACTGGCAATGTGTTGTTGTTGTTTTTTTAAAGTAACTACTGCAGTCATATTCCAACCATAACTGTTTCATGCCAGGTGTCAAAGAGCACTTCTAACATCACAAAGAGTCTTTGTTCAACTGCCAACATGCGGAGTATGAGAAGGAACAAAACTTTAGGTAAGATCCTCTTCCAGATGAGCTAGATTTCATGGAATGAGGTGGTTGAACGGTGGAGAGATGCTATTGCTTGGAGTGAATTACAGCTCTCTGAACTTGCCACCTGGCCCAGACGTAAGTCAGAAGCAGTGGCACAACATTTGCACCAAAAAATGATTTCATTTCTGGCACAAGAGTGCTCTTGTCCGCCTCTCCATTATTCCCAGCCACTCTTCACCTACTGCAGCCCAAGGCAAATGACATGACTGTGGGAGAACGGAACAGGTGAAGCTGTGGCTGCATTTTCTCTTGCAATTTCCTACTTTTAAAGGGAAAAAACCTCTTGATCTGTAACGCGGCAACTGTAGCAGCAGGGGGGAGTCCGAGCATGTGGCGGGTGCTAGTGTACAGGACAAGGCAGTAGTCACCAATGGCTTCTTTGGTTGTGTGGGACAGCCACCATAGGAAAGCCATTTTGAGCTTCTCTCTGAAAGGGTGGGGAAGTGTTTAAAACCTGGGGAAACAGAGGTTTTATAACCAAACTTCTTTATTAGTGCAAATTGATTTGGTCTTGACACACAATTATGAGATGTAATCAGCGTAATGGAAAAGTTTTAGAAGCATTGGCAGGGTCTCTCATGGGAAATGTGTGTATGTCTATATAATCAGCTGTCTGATTCCATTAACATGCCAGAATTGAAAATCACTTTAAAGCTGTTATTCCCCCTGCTTCTTTTTTGTCATGTACATGCACTTAGTATAGTACAAGCCTCCCACAGACACTGTGGAAATCATCTACAGTACCTGGTTAAGTCACTTGATCTTCCTTTATTTCAAACTTGCATCTCTCTCACCCTGGGAATATGGGAAGCACAATGTCTTCTTTGAGCTTTCACCCTCAATTCAACACAGGCCTTGTTGTTTATTTATTCATCCATTCATTTATGTGGGAAGCTTAGATCTCGCTTTATTCTTCAAACAAATTCGAGGCAGCTACCAGTCGGAAATCACAACACGCAATTCAGCTGAATCATAAATCAAAACATTAGCAAAAAGCAAGACCACACAAACAACTGCAAAACTGACATTAGACTCAGAACTCCATATAAGCATGCCTACATCTTGGCGGCTTAGCTGCGGGGAGCCCTGAGGCATGAATCTGTCTCCAGTGCCCATTAACATCCATAGGAAGCCATTCAGGGCAATCCTCAGGAGGTTTAGGGTGCAGTGTCCTCAGCATGCAGAGAGCCACAGTTCCTCCTTGGCAATCTCTTAGGTGGGGTTAGCAAACTGAGATGCAGCCCCTCATACACCAACCATAGCACCGTTTGATCTGGCACAGAGGCAGATGTTAGAAACATAGAGAATGTCGAGGGAGACTAAGAAACAGAGATGCAAACAGGATTTTCTGGCTCCAGTTTATGCATGTCAATTGGGCCTGCCCCACCCTGCAAAAAAGGACACAAATGTGAATGTTTGTGCTCTCATTTGTGGATAGGCCAGGAAGAAGCTGCTAGCATTGCCTGGAAGGAAGACAGGCATCTTTCCAAGTTTTTTGTCCCATCTTTCGATTGAGGCGGTGGCTTACAATGCTTGCTAAAATTGCTTCCCCCAATGCTAAGATTGCTAAGACAGTTTCACTAAATTGAAGTGCACAAAAGAATATAGCATGGCACAATTCTATCCCTTCCCCTGACAGTGGGGTCAACCTTAAGGGAAATAGGATGGTGGGGAGCTGTTTGAAAAAATATTATGTAAAAGCAATGACTAAGATCATTCTCAATCTGTGGTTTGGAGGTAAGAAAGCTCCATATTGGGCTTGAGCAAAAATGGCTTGAAGCAGAAATAAACTCCTACTTTTCTGTTTCCTTCCTTTGAAAAGCATATGCAGGTGCCAGTAATTCCTGGCTCATTTACTAGATTTTATCTGTCTTCTCCCACCCCTCCAACTCATTTTTATCTTTAAGATTCCAGTATATTTGCTTTGGCTCTATTCCAAGGGAGGCAGCTTCGCCCTCTTGTCTTGGCATGCACTTAGTTAATGAAACTCCAGGCCTTGTCTTCAGAAGGATTCCTTCCCATTGGCAACATCTTTTATGTTGTAGTAAAAAGTGGGTCAACCTGAAAACTGTCCATCTACTTTTGATTTATAGCAAATGTAATAGGGGAAAAGACTGAAGTAGCAGAAGAGGGTTGTTTGCATACTCGGTCCCATTAGCACTGGTGAACCATTGTTTTTCCAGTTTCCAAACACCACTATTTTTATCCTATAAAATCCAGTCTTACTGTTGTCACACTTTTAGCTTTTAGCTCCCAGTTCCAAAACTGTTGCAGAGAAAGGACACACAGAATACTGCTTTATTCTTCAAAATCCATCCCTATGCCAAAGACCCTTCTGTAATTTTATTTAGAACTCTGTCTCATTTGGTAAAGGTCCCCTGCAATGCTAATTAAAAAGTTCCTCACAACTTCTGATGTTTTAGTTGTTTCTTGCTGAGAATGGCAGTGATGTTTCTGTGAGTAGCTTAATTCCCCATAAACAGTTTATGTGCATTGCCTCACTGCGTCAGTTCCTGTTCCCATGAGAGAGGAGAGACTTTGATTTCCAATTCCTTCTTGCTATTGTTTTCGCAATAGACCCTGACAATAAAATAATAATAATACAGGAATTAAAGCTCCTTCTTCCCATTGCAAACATGGTCACTGCAGCAGCAACAACAACAATTTTGGCTACATTTGCACCATACACTGAATACACTCCAAAGAATCCTGGAAACTGTTGTTTGTTACAGGTGCAGAGAGTTGCTAGGAGACCCCCAATTTCCCTCACCGAGCCTCAATTCCCAGAGTGCCCTGGGAAGAGGGATTGACTGTATAAGCCACTTCAGAAATCTGTGCTCTTAGTAATAATAAATAATAATAATAATAATAAATTATTTATTTTTTTAAAAAATAATTTTTATTGGGTTTTTCATTTTATAACAACAAACACACACACAAAGACAAGAACACACAAACACACAAATACAATTGCATACCCTAATTTTCTTTACCCACTTTCATTGACTTCACCCCACCCCCTCCTCTTACATCCCAGTTCCAAAATTAATTCAGCAAGTTCTTACCTAACCTCTTAAAGATATTCATATTGTTTTTAAAAATTACATTCTTTTTGTTTATCTATATTCAACTTATCCAATTCTCTTATAATCATTGATTTCTTTTTTTTTAAGGTCGATCTAACTTCCCCTCCACAAATTTTCCCTTTATTATATTAATTATAGGTCACATTGACCAAATAAAACAAAACATAACATTTTATAGTTCTATTCTCTCCCCCCCCGCCCCGGTTTCTGTCCCTTCCCAGACAAATGTCCAGAAAAAAAATAAAATAGTTTTTAGCCCGGATTTCTCACGTCCGAGGCGTCTGATTCTCTGTCAGTCCCTCTCTGCCAACTATGTTGATAGTCCTCTTTGTTGGTCCTAAGACCCCGAAGGAGTTCAGTCAGAGTCACATCATATTTTCTTTCATCCAGAATGTTAAAGAGTGTTTGCTGCGAAAGACCGTCTAGTTTTCCATACTCAAGAGGAAAGTCCCAATCATGTTGCTTTATTCTTTTTAGTTTTAATATTCCAAGTACTCCAGGGACTTCTCTCTTCTTCTTTCTCATCTTTCGCAGGTTTGTAATCCAAAGGTCTTCTTGCTCATACTCTAACAATGCAGATTCCTGGTTGGTATTTTCCACTAGTAGTGTCTGAACTCCTTCTTTCTTCTCTGTCAATTCCAAAGGCATCTCTTCCTGTTCAGCTGCAGAGTTTTTATCATGCGTCTCCTTTGTGCATTCAGCAGAGTTGTTTGTTTCAGAATTCAAGGTCATAAAAACTTTACTCAAAGCCATACTCTGCTCCTGCAGGATTCCCACGAGAAAAAACATTTTTTCTATCTCCGCCAGTAATTTTCCCTCTGCAGCCATTGTAATGTCACTAATTCCCCCTAGGGGGCTTTCAGTTATTTAGTAGTCCTTTTCCAATAATCTGTTACTTTGTTATTATCAATACTTTGTTTCCAATCGCCTCAGTCCAAATGTATCAGCTTTAGTTCCAAGAATTGTTAAATAACCAAATTCTTTACTTTGTCCGCCTGTTTGACAGCTTCTTTGACAGCTGTCAAACTCCTTTCACTTCTTCCTCTGGCACCCAAATAGGACACTCCCGGGTTTTTGGGGGGGATTACACACAAAGTTCCAAAATTCCCTTTCTCTCCAGCACAAAATCTTCTTCTATCAAATTTGTGAAAAACTTTTAAATCATCAAAACAGTATTCATTCCGCCTTAATTCTCCGTTCCTTGCTTTAAATCGTCTATAAGTAGAGGGGGTGCGGACTTCCCTTTAACACATCCCCCGATCGTGCCGAATTCACAGGATAAAATTTTTAAAGTCCAAATTCCACTACTCACGGGTCCTTTGTTATCCAGTCCAAATTTTGGGAAGAAAGTCAGCGCTCTCCGGCCATGGCTTGCGGCTTCACTCCACTGAGGTAGCGGTCTACTCTCAGCACCACGCCACTCTCCGTACCCTCTCCGCAGCCTTTAAAAAGGCTCTTCGTGGGTCGGGGAGGGCGCTTAAGGTGCCCACCGAGTCACCAAGTCCGCAGGCTTCCGCGCCTGCGGTTTCTAAGGGTCCCCGTGTCGCCGGCACGGCAAGACCCGTCCTCAGTAGAGCCGATTCCCTCCGGAGCTCGGAGGGAATCCGCCATTAGCCGTTTGCGCTAACCCGGAAGTCTCAATAATAATAATAAATTATTTATACTCCACCCATCTGGCTGGGTTTCCCCAGCCACTCTGGGAGGCTTCCAACAAAATATTAAAATACAGTGGTCTGTTAAACATTAAAAGCTTCCCTAAGCAGGGCTGCCTTCAGATGTCTTCTAAAAGTCTGGTAGTTGTTCTCTTTGACATCTGGCAGGAGGGCGTTCCACAGGGCAGGTGCCACTACTAAGAAGGCCCTCTGCCTGGTTCCCTGTAACTTGGCTTCTCACAGTGAGGGAACCGCCAGAAGGCCCTCGACACTGAACCTCAGTGTCGGGTAGAATGATGGGGGTGGAGACGCTCCTTCAGGTCCTCCCTCCTCCCACTGCCCCCACACCGCCACCGCACGATTTGTGTTCTCATCCTGAAGTTAGCGGAGTCTGTAACCTGAAGTGTCTGTAACCTGAAGCATCTGTAACCCGAGGTACCACTGGACTGGACTGAGGCCGTTTAGGGCTTTAAAGGTCAGCACCAACACTTTGAATTGTGTTCGGAAACGTACTGGGAGCCAATGTAGATGTAGTATAGGCATATGTAAAGAAACATAAACAAACACCAGTATTCAGAAGCGGTCATTTCCATGGGTGATTCCTGCTGGCTTCAAGGTCCTTCATGATGATGATGTGGACCTTGGTACGAAAACACTGGAAGCTGGTGTTGTTTCCTGGAGTATTTTCAGTTGTGAGTCTCCAAGTCAGGTGACCACATACAAAGACAAGGCTCTTCTGTTTTTTTAACTGTTGTGTAAGAAGAGGGAACTTTGTCAAATGCTGTTTTTCTCAACTCTGCTTGAACAGCTGATCCTGCAAAAATTCTTCTTCTTCTTCTTCTTCTTCTTCTTCTTCTTCTTCTTCTTCTTCTTCTTCTTCTGTATTAAAGGTACATTACTCCCACCTTCCTTTGCACCCGATCATCCTAACTACTTGGGCACAAGAAACTAGTGTTTTGCTGGCTCTGCAAGAGATGCAGATGGCATATTGATTATTCTGCTTCCAGAATGGGGTATGATTCTCAAAATACCATACTGGAAGTCAATAGTTGATAGAGAGAGAGACTGTTATTTTTTTGGTTAAAAATCAGACTCCATATGAAAATGAGAATAATGCTCATTTTGTACAAGGTATGTGTGATTGATATCAATATTCATATAACAAATCAAGGAGCTAGGGTTTCATTGCCAGTTTGGCAAAAATGAGTGGGTGTCAAAGAGAGAGCCAGCAGTAAATCACACTACTGCAAGCTGGAGTTCACTCTTTATAAGTGAAAACAGGATATTCACAGACTTGACAGAATGTCAGGCCTAATAAGCACAGCAGCTCATCCCCAGTGGGTCTCCCCACACAACCCATGTATCAGTTGCCAAAACTGAAAGTCCCTTTCTCCTCACAATCAGTGCTTTCCCCCTAAAATACAGTGGTACCTCTGGTTAAGAAGTTAATTCATTCTGGAGGTCCGTTCTTAACCTGAAACTGTTCTTAACCTGAGGTACCACTATAGCTAATGGGGCCTCCCGTTGCTTCTGGGCCACCACCACACAATTTCTGTTCTCATCCTGAAGTAAAGTTCTTAACCTGAGGTAATACTTCCGGGTTAGCGGAGTCTGTAACCTGAAGTGTTTGTAGCCCAAAGAGTTTGTAACCTGAGGTACCACTGTAATGTTTAGGGGTACTCTCATTTGGACTCAAGAAAACCACCATTTTATCGTTCAAATTGGAAAAAATAAACACAATATGTGGACCAAAGTTCAAAGATCCACAAAATATTTAGGGGTGTGCGTACCCCTGCGTAACCCCCCCCCAGAAAAAAGCACTGCTCACAACCATCTAAGTCCCCTGCTTTCCAGAACTTTTTCCAAGCAATCGGAGACTGTGCCTGCATGAAGCCAACCTTTCCTCTACTCTTTTCATGCCTCTTCTGGTTCTGGGAGACCAGGAGGGAGAAGAGCTTGTCAAAGCAGGAGGGGGAGACACTCATGACTCTTCACCAGTCTGACTTCCCCCTCGCCTGTTCAGCTTCTGCCTCTGATTCTAGACTGTTCTCTGCCATAGACTCTCCAAGCTCACTAAACCCTGTTACCTCTTCAGCTTTTGACACCTCCTGCCCCCAGTTTTCTCCTTCTCCCTCTGACCAACTCATCACTGTCCCACCGCCATTCTCCAGGCTCTGAGCCTTCTTCCCTTGGTGGTTCCCCCCACCATTCCTCTGTGTCCAACCAGTCCATGGCACTGGAAGGGTGGGAGTTTATGCTGTTATGTAATTCTCTCCATGCCAAGCACAAAAGAGCTGTTGTGAATTCTACTTCTTCTCATTTCTGCCCAGGTGCTGCAAATCAACCTGTGTGGTAGAAGCACAAATATCTTTTTACCCCCTGCCTCTAACTCCATTGCTAAGGTGAAAAAGAAATGTGTCAAATTGTTTATGTGTGACTTAACCCAGAAAAATCAAGTGATGCGGCCTACAGTGGTATCGGATTTAAACATATCAGGAGTTGCTTCCCAAACCAGCGGGAGTAAACTGGAGTGTGTACATAGCCAATGACGCAAGTTTGCTCAGTGTTTTCTGTCTGCTGGCAATGAACAAGAAGAAAATACACACTGCAATACCCTGTGATATGCCACAGAAACTGGGAAGGTTTCTACAGGACATGCACAATATGATTGTACTGGAAATTTCTGTAGAAGACTGTCACTACAACATTGGTTTGTCTCTATGGGTAAAACTCCAAGGAATGTAGTATTTTATATTTATATATGATACACAGATTTGATGTTATCTGATCTGATTAAATGCTTCTAATAATTTAGAGATCCTAGGCAAATTGGTGGGTTACTCTCAAGACTTCACATTTAAAAACAAAACAAAACCCAAAGCAGCCCAAACAGGCTGCAAGTTTGAGCAAAGAAAGAGTGACCTGGAAGGGAGTCCTTAATGCTTTCCCTTCCAGGTTATTTAATTCCAACCAATCTATACATCGCTTCATAACATAACACCTTGGAAGTGGTGTACAAATTAAAAACAGAATAAAATGCAGGTTCTAAAAAACAACCAATAATACAACTCTAAAACCAATAAATACAACAAAACAATTTCCGCAAGTATTCCATAAACGACTGGGTCACACCTCAGGAAAAGCCTTCTTAAACAAATTTCTCCAGTTGATGCCTAAACATGAAGACACTAGGCGCCTGCCTAATATTGGCTGGTAATTGATTCCAAGGGATAGGAACTGCAACACTTAAAGGCTGGTTTCTAACATAAGCTAAGTGCTTGGTGGAGTGAGCTCAAAATCTGCAGACTTCTTTTTCACTTCTGTAGGTGAAAAAGCAGCTGGGCTGTGACCTGGAAAAATGTCCCAAAGGGCAAGAAATAAGAAGGGATCTCTCTTCACTCTTCCTCTGCTCTGGTACAGTCTGCCCAGGCTGGTAATACAAATAACACAGAAACAAATCACGGGCAATAAATGCATGTCACATGTAATTTGAACCTGAGACTTATCTGGAAGTAGCTATCTCTGAACCTCTGATGTATAAATTACAGAAATAAGACCTGATTAGATCTGGGTCACAGGAAAGAGGCAGTAAACTAACAGGTATTTAGCTTATCATTATAGTTTTAGTACCACAGGCAAGGGGAAGATGTGATATGAATTGGGGTTTTTTAATTAAAAAAACAACCTCAGGCACCAAAATGTCTTAGCCCATCTTTCCTCCAGGATGTTCCATTTGTTCATATAAATGGGCATGTAAACACCGCTAGTGATGGGAACAAAATCAGAATTAAGGGAGTTCAGAATATGAACTACCCCAGTTTGCAAAGCTTTACCCTAACGCAAGATGGATGCCAACCCTTTCAAATTCAGCTTGTATTGGGATTCAGCTCTGCTAGCCTGCCAGCTCTCCTGCCCTGCCCTGCCCACCAACCCTCCCCTTCTCCAAAACCTACCAGGCAGGGCAGGGCAGGGCAAATGCAATGGCAGGGACTCTCTGGGGGTCTCCATACAACACCTCCTCCCTCCCAAGTCCTGCAAAAAGGGTATCCTCTGGATGTTCGAGGACAACTCTCATCATCCCTGACCACTGGGACTAATAAGGACTGTAGTTCAACAAGATTTGAAGGGCAAGATGTTGGATACCTTTGTCCAGTGACACCATCCGAAGCACCACGAGTTGTCCCAACTGGGAACTCGTCCTAACAATGTTTTCTGGGAAGCCCAATTCCAAATCAAGCTGAGAGCTGATCACCCAGCAGAGAAAAAGGGAAGCAATGTCTGAACAAATGTATTAATGACCAACATTTACACACACACACACACACACTAATAAAGAAGACACGAGCATAATAATAATCTATTATTTATATGCCACCCAACTGACATACTATTTAATTCCTGAGCCCTTCATTCTTGACCGGGATCAACATGCCATTTTAAAGCTATTTTTGTTAAGTTTTCATTTGCTCGTGTTAGTTATCCCAGTGAATGCTGAACAAGGCCACGGTTTTGTGAAACAGATCCAGGGAGCTATTTAATCATGATCAAAGCCAGCTTTTATCAGGCAAGACCATTTATATTGGCAATTTTTTGAAGGTCACTAACTAACCATTCACAAATCAGGGGAGCTATCCAGCTAACTCCTTCTTTACTCTGGACATTGCTTCTGAGATTGCAGCCTTCTGGTAAAAAACAAATTGTTAAACTTTAACTCACCTTCAAGGGACTTTTGAGTTTCCCTATGAAAAGCAAGGAAATATCTATATTTTTAGTGCTGTGAATGTAAGCAAACAACTGAACACTCCCATCCCTTTGATTTGCAATACTTTGTGAGGGGTGGAGTATTTGCCTCTAGTAAAATAGTCCAACTAGCCTGATTTCTGCTCTACTGTATTAAACTTCTTTTCATCGTTCTATTATCAACAAGCTCATTAGTAATCTTAAATTAACTAAGACAGGAATAATTAATAGTACCTGATCTCTTAATTATCGAAAGGAAAGTGTGAGCGGCGGACAGGTTTCTCTTTGGTTTTCCCCCTCAGCCCTTCTCTCCAATTATGCTTGAATTTCTTTCTTCCGTTACTTTGGGGGTTAACCATAATCATCATTACATCTGCAATGGCATTTTTTATTTTTGCAAAGGACAGTTGGCAGCCATGTTGGGACTGAACTTTGTTTGGAACTGCCACTGCCAGTGCTGACGTTAACATTAATAATGATCACTTCCAAAATAATAATAATAATAATAATAATAATAATAATAATAATAATAATGGAAGAAGGGGTTTGCAATCAACATGTACTGTTTTGCTCCTGAAAGACTGTGGAAGGGGCAGTTTTGGCCTGTGTGGCCATGGGTGAGTGTTTGTGAAAATTATTTCCTCCATGGGTTGCACTGTTGAGCTGCATCAAAATGCTGGGGTTTGCCACAAGATCAACAGGCACAGCCATTCAGTTCAGCACATGCTTTGCATGCAGAAAGCCCAAGTTGAATCTTCAGCAGCCCAAGGTAGGGCTGAGAAGGACCCCTCTCTGAAACCCTTCCGGTCATAGTAAGCAGTAGTCAGCTAAAAGGACACAGCTGCCTGCCTCATGCATCAGTTTTCTATGTCCCATTGTTCTGTGGATGAGCATCATGATGTGATTAGCAACTTGCGTACAACAGGCCTCTTTTTCGCACCAACTCTGCTTATGTATGGAAGTATCTGTTTGACATGTCCGGGTCGATGAAGACTTTGATCATAATAAGAAGTAGATAATGCAGAACTCAGAGGTACACTAAAATGGCTACATGCCCAGAGCAGGCCATTGCCAAGGGATCCATAAAAGGATCGTGCTTACAGTTCTGCATGCATAGCGCAGTGATAATGTGCATACCTCGGGGACAAGAGATCCCAGGTTGAGTTCTTGGCACCACCGGTTAAAAGTAACTCAGATACAAGGGACAGGACTAGAATGGGAAAGACTTCTGTCAGAAGCTTTGGATCAGAAAACACAGCATTGCCTGGGCTATGTGGATCATTATCCCAATCTGAGTCAGACTATGGCAGGTTCATAGACTTAGGGCTGCCATACATCCAGAATTTCCTGGACATATCTGGGATTCATCTGTCGGAAATAGTGGCTGGGCGGAATTTGCTAAACTTGGTAAAAATGTCAGGGGAAAGCCAGGCATATGGCAACTCATGTTGAAAGTGTTGACTTTCCTAAAAAAAAAAACCCTGGAGATTTTGCCAAAAATAAATAAATCTTAACAACTTTGGGCCAAAAAGAAAGAAGTAACCCTGTGGTAATCCTAATACACACATCATTCTGAACAGAACTCCGTGTTAACCCATTTGTGCACTGAGATTGCTGAATCAGGCAGAAGATACATGAAATGAATTGTGGTGTGGCTCTTTAGCTGAAAGCCAAAAAATGGGGAAAGGAATTTTTGTGATACTGCATGAGTCAGAATTCAACTTTCCTAAAAGTCAGTACCCGAAGGCAACTACGGATGCAGTCTGTAAGAAATGCTTCTGTATGTGTGGATTAGGACAAGCACGAATACACTTCTTTTCAATGTTAGCTGCGTGCAAACTTTAACACCCTGAAGAAAATAAGCTAATGATTCACGTGCTGCAAAACAATTATTTGCGCTCCCCATCTGGGCCTCTCGGAAGACATTGCATGTGCATAACTTTCCATGTAGTTTGGCTGCTGTCCCAGTAGGACAATGAACTCAGAAATATGTGCCGTGGAGAGAGCTGGTTGTGCTTGATCATTTTCTATTACACAGCCTTGAACTTCAAAAAACTGCTCATGTACCACAGAGGCAATGAATCTCGGCCTGCCACCAGAATTTAGACACCTGACATAGGCATAAACATAATTAAGACTTTAAAAATAAATAAATTATAGGGCACTTCCAGATGACCTGTTTATTGCATATTCATCCTGATTGGTTTGCAGGGAGATTAAATGACATACTGTCGAAGTGTTATCCTTCACTTCCCAGTGGTTTTTTCGTGTCACTTCCCTTATAGCAAAAAGTCTGATCCTTTGGGGATGTGAGTTCATTGAACAAGATCTCCCACATGATCTAGAGGAAGGGCCATAGCTCTGTGATAGAGAATCTGCTTTGCATTCAAAATATCCCAGTACTGTATCAATCCTCGGCATCTACATGTAAGGCTAGCAAAGACTTTTTGTCTGAAACTCTGTAGAGCTGACTCACAGTCAGGGTAGAAAATGCTAAGCTAAGCAGACCGGAAGCATCCACAGACATATGTATTTTTGGGGTGGTAGCTTAACTTTGAGCATATTGGTCTACCCCCCCCCCCAAATATATTCCATGTGATAAACAAGAAAATATTTAAAGATCCTGTGTTCTCTGTAGCATAGATTTGTGATGTACAGTATAAATAGATCATTTTCCCCACCTCCATTTTAGGGACTCATTTGTGTAGGTGAAATAGCTTGCGATTTATGCTTTTCGTGAAAGAGGAAACTGAAAAATGCACTGCTTGGGGATTAAAAACTAAGTGTGTTGAAAATATTTATAAGTACAAGCATATGACAAATATGCCTCCAGCAAGGCTTCTTGACAAAATGTTAGGCCCAGTGGGAACACAGCATTATTCCATACAAAAAGTTCTACAGCCATTAATAGAGGCCCATCAGGAGTCCTTTATCTGTTTATGTCATCCCACAAGGATTGACAAGTACCTAAAAAGCCTGGCATAGACAGACAGACAGACAGACAGACAGATATGTCATAGCTACAGAGCCATGTAGATGTTTTAGGCAAATGCATTCTAGGTTCGGGCTCCTACTTGGAAATGATGCTGAGCCTTCATTTACTCTCTTGTAGGCTCTGAGATAATTGCTTCCTTCAAAATGAGATGTAATTACTCCCTCCCATGCCTAAAGAAACAGCCTGACAAAAAGCGAGTTATCCACACTCTTCCTGCAAGAGCATTTCGTCATTCAGTTGATGAGAGGTGGCTTCTCCTCTACCGAGCGAGGTTGCCACTCGCTTGCTTGAACAAGTGTGGCCAGATTTATTCCTTTGTTTTGCGGGCTTTGCCCCACACCCCAACGTGATGTGCCTCAGTCCCTTCTCAGGTTGTTTCCACACACAGCTGCTTCTCCCACAGGCAAAACCATCTCCAGGTCTGTTGGCTGTCACAGGCAAGAGGCCTGCAGTCCCTTCCCCTGTTGAAACCACACTGCTCTCTCACTTGTAAAGAAAGTATTTGGCAGGTTATAGGATGGCTTTTCTTCTTGTTTAAAAGCTGGGCACAAAATAAATTTGAGGTGGGAGTGTGCACAGTTTATACAGATCATCCATCGTATCAAATATATGGCTTCTTGTTCAGAAATTCACTGGCCTCCATGAGATGCTGAGGGGAGGGGAAAGCTTTCCCGGACTTTGCCCAGGATTCAAGTCCTCAGGATCACCCATGAATATGTACTGAAGACAGGTTTGGGTCTGGATATATGCAAGTTCACTTATTCGCCAGGGACTCCATGGCCAGTTAAGGTCTACCACTACCTCAACAGCTCCTCAGTTTCCACAGAGCACCCCAAGAATGTCAAAAGCATCATGATAAAATTTTCGGTTTATATGAATAGAAATAAAGAATTGAATAGCATAAAATTACACATTGCGTGCATATAGTTGCATACCTGGCCATCCCTATATGAATATCCTCTTCTTTTTGTGGCATGTGGTAAGCCCTGGGGTTTAAATAAGGGGCTGCCAGCTCTGCAACTGTAGACAGCCGACCTCAGTTTGAACCCGACTTATTTTTGCACATGGCGCTTGTAAAATGATAACTGGAGTGGGTGAGGGTTAATTTTTTTTTATGATGCAGGCATGTTTAAAGTACAGATCTGCCAGTGCTAAATGCAGGAGGTGTTTTGAAATTCAGGGCTGCTGTGTTTCTGTGCCCCCCGAAATAGTATCTGTAGTAGCTCACAGAAAAATGGCAAAGCACAAGAGCTGAAAGTCTCTGTTCATAATATTTAAAAAACCACATTTATTCATGCCTGGCAGCCCGATTCCATCCAGGGAGGAAACCCTGCCAAAGTAAATAATTCCAGAGAGCACCGGAGATAAGAAAGAGGCAAAGGAAGGGGTCTTAGCAGAAATTACTGGGCTATAAAGAATAACAAGAACTTCAGAGAGGTTAAATCTTACTTGCAGATATAGAAGCCTCCAACAGACAGCTAGTGTGCTTAATTCAGGCAATGGGGAGGTATTGGAGACACCCACCATTTGACTCTCTTTGCATTCAAGTTTCTGGGGAGGGGAAGGAATGAAAGGCAGTGTCTAGACTTATCAAAAGACCTCTGAGCTGTAGATGCAGACCTACACCAGCAAAATTCCAGCTGCTGTTTGCATCTTGGTAACCTCCACGGTTACTGTAAGGATTAAAAGAATTAACAAAATCCCACAGAAACTTCTCTTGAGGAATGCTAAGTACTGAGTTTCTTTTGGGGTGGGGTTCCTACTTACTGCGGATGTACTTATTAAAATGAAGGCAATTTAATAAAGATGATGAACGTGTCCTTTAAAATATTATAATAAAGCAGGGTGAGAAAACTTGTTTTAGCAAGAAAGACGCAATCGCTTTTGGGCAATCTTTGCTGGTCAGGTGGGGTGTTACATGCTAGCAAGGGGCAGGATCCAAACCAAAGGTGATGTCTGGGAGCAAAGCTGCATGCAACGTGCTTTCATAGCCACACCACATTAACACAGCTCATGCACATAAATTCATCTGCGCATCCACACCTGTGACCTAGATGCTTTTGGACTGCTATATCCTCTGTGGAAGTGTGTCAACAGAATTTTGTTGTTTTTCTTCAGTGGTACTTCATATATATATATATTGCTTCTTTCTGACTTAAATTCAGTTGTATTCCAAGGGCTTTGAGCAGGTGGCTGCAAGGCTGTTTTATGAGATAAAGCATGGAAAGATCCCCATTCCCAGGACCTCACAGTCTAAATATTCAGAAGACACAGAAAGCCAAGGCACAGAAGAGGAAGCACCAGCTCAGCAACATCTGAATTTGAGTAGATAGTACAGGTAGTCACAAGATAATGTGGTACTTAGGCTGAAGTCACACAATAATTTCTGAGAGCTGGAAGTGGTCTGAAAGAGGTGTATTTTCTTCTGCATCCATATTTAATTTGTCCCACTGTCATCTCTGATCAAACAGGGTTGGTAAGGTTTTAACCTGTTTAGCTGAGGGGCTCAGGATACATAGTTTCCCAGCAACACTGGGGGTTTTTTTATCTAGTTACATTGAATCGCATTCGGTCATTTCATATCGCCCCCTATTGCTTTCCCCACTTAAATTCATTTTCTCATTCTTCTCCCATGGAAACAGTGGTTTTCCCATTTCCAATACCTGCAAAGAAGCAGACTGCAGGGGGAAAGCACAGAGGAGGAACTGCAGAAAAAGACAGGTTTGTTCCCTACTACCCTAACAACCTGCATTGTTGATATAATTCATTCCTGTAAATTAAGCACTGATTATAAGTATTTAGACACCAAGCTAACACTAGCAGGTTCCATATACACTGCTGATGACAGAGAAAAGTTTTGTTAACTAACCAGAAAAAGAAGGCGGCCCAACCATTTTAAATGCCTTTCTAGGCCTCTAATAGGTGCGTGGTCTGGAGAAATCAGCCAATCAAGCTTTTTACTACATAGAGATGCGCATCATCGCCTGCTAACATCAGATCAAGCTGCTGTTAAAGGCATTAAAACAGGTGACAGCTCCTCCAGTGAGGAGGCAGTTGCTTAATTTAGATTCTGCAACACTGGGGGGGGGGATTAGGGCAATTTTATACACGAGGTTTAAATTAGTGTTTGCTTAAGTTAGCGCACGTGGTGAAAGTAAAACCTGTGTTGGCTGTAATGCACATGGACAGTACAATCCCATGTGTGGAAATAGCACTGTGTTCAACTGGCCTTACTACCTCGTAAGTGGGTTTAGCATTACAGCCTTATAGCACCATCTCCTACATGTTTACTTGGAAATAATTCCCATATGAATTCGTATCTTTTTGACTAAAATGTGGATTGTTGTTTTATTGCAACCCCTTAGTGTTTCTTGATATTGTTGTTCACACCCCAGTCTCTAAGGTTTCAGGAGAGCCAGCCTCTTCCTTTCTGCACCTACTTGAAACAAAGTACAGTCGTACTTTGGAAGTTGAATGGAATCCGTTCCTGCAGCCAATCGGAAGCCCCATCGGACATTTGGCTTCCAAAGAACATTCTCTAACCGGAACACTCACTTCCTGGTTTGCGGCGTTCGGGAGCCAAAATGTCCGAGTACCAAGGCATTCGGGATCCAAGGTACGACTGTACATAAGAGACTGATACCATTTCTGCAAGACAAGCTTTACACAACACCTATACAGGCTGAGCATAAAATGGAAGGTTCAGGATTAACGCTCCAACATGTTCTGCTCCTGCATTAGTTTTCTAGGGTAGTCATCAAAGATTTCTGACAGAAAGCAAGCCTCTGTGCCTGTTTTTAGACTCCATATCCAGGACTGCCGGTCTTTATTCTCTTCCACATAGAGATCCTTGATGTTGTCTCCAGGAAAGGGAGAGGGAAGAAATACACCCTTCCAAAAGGATATCCAGCTACTAGCTATGTGCAGCAACACATCACCTGTGCTTCGCCATCTCTTTACTTACTGCAAGGGTCCATTTCCCCAGCAAAAGGACACCTGGCAACATAAACTGCTTTGTCTCTTTTAAAAACCTGTATGTGTGTGTGTGTGTGTGGTCCCTCCCTGCCCCCCGCCCCATGCCCCCAAAATAAATTTTGTAACTCTGGTCTCTTTTTACAACCAGAGTCACAATATTTTTGGGTTGGGGGAGGGACCACAAAAACCCATTTAGTCCAACCCCAATCTCATTATGATATACTGTTTTAAGAACTGTGTATTGGTCATTAATCAAAATCCAATGCTTGTTTGCTCAGAAGTAAATGATTAATCCCATTGTGCCTAACTTTGAGGTAAGAATTTTGGATTGGATTGTCAATTTCTCCTCAGCATTCCTTCATATATTAGCAACTTTCATAGCAGACGATGGTGTTTTTAGTGTGGCAGTGGTCAGGTGGCTCTTCTTAACTTCAGCGTAGGTAATTCTGTGATAGTTTGTTCTTCACTTATGCCAAAGCAAGGCAAACTTTTTTTGCACAGATTGCTATGGATTCTGTTTCTCGATCTGCGCAGCTCTGATCGCTTTGACACAAGGCTTCTTGTCAGCTGCAAGGCAGACTAATTTAGCTACAGAAGATGAGTCAACCTTTGTTTTGTTTTTTTTGCCTTTCTGGCTCTCATACAGCTTCTGACCACAGTTCAGCCGACAACACATTCTTGGAGGTAATTGCAGTCCTGTTAAAGGGAGTAAGGGAAGTTCTGTGGTTAGGCCACAGAAATGTGTCAGGAAATTATCTGCACACTTGTTTCTCAGAACAATCTCATTGATGCTTTAGGGGCTTCTGTATAATAATAATGTCTCACCTGCTCCAATTGAATCTATTCTCCCAGTGGCGTAGCGTGGGGGGTGCAGGGGGGGCCGGCCGCACCGGGCGCAACATCTGGGGTTAGGGCAAATCCACAGGTTAGGGGGCGCAAATCCACGGGTTAGGGGGCGCAAATCCACAGGTTAGGGGGCGCAAATTACTTGCCTTGCCCCGGGTGCTGACAACCCACGCTACGCCACTGTATTCTCCTACTGGGCAAACTAGGCTAGATATGCTCTCTAAATCCCTAATGCACATTCAAAACATGTTTTCCCTCTCAAAGAATTCTAGGCACTGTAGTTTGTTATGGGTCGCTTATAATTATTACTCTGTGAGAGGTGGAGTACAGGTCCCAGAATTCCTTGAGGGAAAGACTCTGTTGCAAATGTGCTTTATAGAATGTGCACAGCCCAAGTTTCTAGAGTTTGCCACATTTGCACCTAGAACTTGCAGACTGCATATTATTATTACTATTACTATTACTATTATTATTATTATTATTATTATTATTATTATTATTATTATTATTATTATTAAACTATGCACCGATTCAAGAATGATATGTACTGCAGCAATACAAATGCATACCTTTAAGATACCTAGACATTGAGGGGGAAATTCATTTTATGCAAATACAGTGGTACCTTGGTTCTCAAACTTAACCCGTTCCGGAAGTCCGTTCCAAAGCATTCCAAAACCAAGGCATACTCTCCCATAGAAAGTAATGCAAAATGGATTAATCCATTCCAGACTTTTAAAAACAACCCCTAAAACAGCAATTTAACATGTATTTTACTATCTAGCGAGACCATTGATCCCTAAAATGAAAGCAATAATCAATGTACTGTAAATAAGACAGTATTGTAGATGATAAAAATTAAAATTATTATTATTTTCTTACTTGCACTGATGATAGTCATTGTTTGGATGGGAAGCTTTTATCCATTTCTGCGGTCACAATCAGTAGCTGAACAGGGTTCCACACAGTCACAAAAACAAATTAACTGAAAAAGCCTCAAAAACAAAAATGCAAAATAAATAGCAAAAACAAAAGCACCAGACTTAATACATTCTGGAAGTTCATTTGACTTCCGAAATGTTAAAAAACCAAGGTGCAGTTTCTGATTGGTGCAGGCACCCAGGAAACCATAGCCAACAGCCGCATGGGACATTCGGCTTCCAAAAAACGTTCAAAAATTGGAACACCTACTTTCGGGTTTTTGGCGTTTGGGAATCAAGGCATTTGAGAACCAAGGCATTTGAGAACCAAGGTACTACTGTACCATAAAAGTTCTTGGAGTGGGGCATACAGTGGGAAAGCCAAGGGAAAGCTCATTTACTACCATAACAGCCTTAGAGACCTAGAGCAAATAAATGAAACAGAATAAAATCCATCCATAGTATTCACAACAAAGGGCAACACAACCTAAGATCTCAGAGCAAACATTCTCAACAGGAGGGAAACTGGAAGACAATTTCAAGGTGGGGAAAACAGATAGTGGGGGGGAAAATGGAGCATCTTCCTCCCCACCATTCTTCTCCCAATTTCAGCCTCCCAATGCCACCTTTTATTTTTTTTAATCAAAAAAATGCAGTGCACATGATATGTGGTTTCAGCCTCTGTCACCAGGGCTAAATAGTAACAATGGTGACTCCCCGCCCCCCTTCCTTCCGCTAATGTTTTTAGATCCAACGTTAGCAGTTTATAATTTTGGCAAATTAGTTGGGTATGTGGGTGAAGAATGGGGAAAAGGCAACAATATTGCAACAGGTATAATCCTCCAACTCCTGCTCCATAAATTATACATTGACTTTGGGAAGTGAGTGCCATTCTTGCAGCCAGTCAGTCTTCGATTTCATAAAGGCAGGTTTGTAAATCTCTTTGGAAATAGACGCAAGCTGTGTAAAGAAGCAAAAAAGCAAATTCTATGTGAATAAGTTTTCCAAGACCAGTTATATACAAAGATGCAGATGAAACGGAGCTTTTTGTTCGTATAGATTTCTGCTCATGCAGGCCTGCGCGTAGATTTAACATTTAATTATATGTCTTTGGGGGAGGGTAAAGCCAGCCAAAAACTGTAATTAGATTCCACGTACTGCCGAGATATTTCTGGAGATAATCGTGTGGTGGGAGAAGAAGCAATTCATGCAAGGTCTGTGCCCAAATGTAGATTTATGAAACACAAACTGTAAGGGCAGAGGGACGTGTGTGCTATTTTCTGCCATCTGAATGTAATTTATATTCTTGTATGAATATTTTAATAGCATGCAAATATTGCACTCTAAACTGAAGAACCAAACGAATTCCCCAATAGAGCAACTGCCACAAATGATCACAACTTAATACTGCAGAATTAATATAGGACATCTTCTTTCTCCCATTATCAAGGAATAGGCTAACCTCCAACATCCCAAACATTTCTGCTGACATATCTGTCTCGCAACATTCAACAGTGGGCTGTTTCCGTGGTGTGAGGATAGTATAGTGTTTTCTGGTGGCATGTACTGGAGGAGTCAAATGAGCTGTGCCCCTGCCACGTGTCTGTTCAGTTGTTTTATTATTAGACTGCAAACGTACAGGGTAAGAACCAAAAAATGTTTGTCAAATTGAGGAGCTGCATAACTCCATGGCAATCTGCTGCAATGCACTTTTATTTAAAAATCATGCATACGATCGCTTCCTTGCAAGGTTCTTTACACACACACACACACACACACACACACACACACACGCACACACACTGTCCTTGTTCCAAATATAGGCTCGGTGTTGAGGGATACCTTTTCTCCTGCATGTGGCAGCCTCTTATGTGAATTGAATGATGGTAAACGACATCGCACCCTCTGCTCATGGTGGGATCCTTAAGATGGTCAATTTGCCATGAAAATGGAGCTCCCTGATTAAGGGCAGAAAACAGACACCACTAGCAGATGGGAATTGCAATTTACAACCCAACAGGGGGAGCAGTAGCAATGATGTAAAATTCTGAGCAACGACTTAAGCAAAGAATCATTGGGTCTAGTGCACAGGAGGAGGGCAGTGTTGGAACTCTTAATTCCGATCCTGGGGTGACGTGCGTGCCCTGTGACTTGGGCAGGGCCAGCCAGCCACGGGGGCACTGTGGGGCCTCTGAGGAGTCTGCCTGCCTCCTCCCACTCAGCTGCCCTACAACTGAGGGGGAGGCAATGGGCGGACTGTTTGGGGCAATGCAGAGCCTGTGGGCGCTCAAGCCACCGCGTCACTCCCAGGAGAGACACGTGCCTCGGGTGCACTGCAGGCCCCGCGGTGAGTCCTGCCCACCATTTTGTCACACACACCCCTCAGTAGGGACACCCGGGGCGGGCCGCACCTACCACACACCCCTTGCTACGCCCCTGTATAGGTCTCCTCTAAATCATGGATAATATCTGTTGTTATATTGTATTTTATGTTGTGAACTGCCATGAGCTCTACAGATGAAGGGCAGTATAAAATAGTAATAGCAATAGTAATAGTTAAGGTAAAGGTAAAGGACCCCTGGACGATTAAGTCCAGTCAAAGGCAACTATGGGATGCAGTGCTCATCTTGCTTTTCAGGCCAAGGGAGCCGTGTTTGTCCACAGACAGCTTTCCGGGTCATGTGGCCAGCATGACTGAACCGCTACTGGCACAAAGGGACACCATGACGGAAACCAGAGTGCACAGAAATGCTGTTTACCTTCCCACTACAGTGGTACCTATTTATCTACTTGCACTGGTGTGCTTTTGAACTGCTACATTAGCAGGAGCTTGGACAGAGCAACAGGAGCTCACTCCGTCATGCAGATTCAAGCCGCCAACTTTCTGATCGGCAAGCCCAAGAGGCTCAGTGGTTTAGGCCACAGCGCCACCCGCTTCCCTTAATAATAGTAATAATAAGCCCCTCCCAACTGTCCCCCAGACAGCCGCTTGAGGCAGTTGCCTCACCAAGCCTCCTGGTTTTACTCCACATTTGTAAAATAACTGCAAGGAAGGGGAGAAAGACAGCATCAGTGAAGTGAACTTATATCTGTGTGTCTGACCCATGAGGAATCGGGAAGGCTGTCATCACTTAAGCCTCAAGTTTTAGACCTGTTGGGTAAATTTCGGAGATAGGAACTCTTAGCTCATGCCACAGGAAAAGTTGCTGAGCTCATGAAACTCTAGAGATCTAATGAGCTCCTGCTCTTGACATTGTTTTCTACTTATAGTAACTGAATGGTGTCCAAGTGCCTTATCCCCTCTGCTGCTGCAATTCTATGCTCCACCGAGAAGTTGGCTTGGAAGAGACTCTGCATTCCTTTCTGACTCCCCTCACAGACACTCAGCTCAGGGCTCAG
Organism: Podarcis erhardii; assembly: GCF_964252035.2. Classification (NCBI taxonomy): domain Eukaryota; kingdom Metazoa; phylum Chordata; class Lepidosauria; order Squamata; family Lacertidae; genus Podarcis; species Podarcis erhardii. Next base: position 37,019,749 of record NC_138509.1, read on the forward strand.
AATAAATCCAGCAGCTATTAACACTTTGCAGTCTCTGTGTCTGCTTTCCCTCTTTTTAAAACAATCGTCTGTCAGCAGGGTGACCTGTGAGGGAAGCCTGTGCTCCCCTTGCTAGGTTGGGGTGAGGGCACTGCCAACTTCTTTCTCCAAGGTGCAAGGGAGTCTGGCCACTTGCTGTGTTTTCCCTGGGATTGATTTAAAGTCCAGTTGCCTGCAGTAGCCCCCCATGAGATAGTTCCGGACTGAGAACCACCATTAAAACTGATATTTCCCCAGTGTTTTCATACAGTTGCATTTCATAAGCCTGAATGAAAGCATTAATACAACCATTGGTAATATGAATCACTTAGTTGGTGAAATCTATGAGTGTGTGTGTGTTCTTTATAAGATTTTAATCTAAGCTTTCCTCTCTAGCTGTATGCTCAGGCTTTTGGCTCTGAATTTAGATCATAATGTGGTATGAGTTATGGCTTTTTGTGTGTGTTTGTCCTTTTTATTATTGTTGATGGATGAATGTTTTTATATACGTTGTTTTGGGGTGTTCTTTGTTTTAAGTCACTTTGAGACATTTCATAAAAAGTGAAGAATGAGTATAATAAATAATTCTTCATTAAGTGAAGAAAGCCCTAAATGGTCATAGTAGTGAGAGAAGGGGCAGATGATCTGGATAGTTGTCCACGTTTTCCATTGGAGAGCTAAACAAATCTAACTGTGTACCGTACTGTAATAAAGAAAGAAAAGCTGGATATTCTGTTTTTTGGAGAAAATAGATTTGCCATGTCACAGAGAAGTTACCATGCTAACTTCCTAGACAGGAAGGAAGAACATCACATAGATCTTTGAGGTCAGAATCCTTTGGATGTACTTTTCAAAGGATGCATACCTATGTAATGGAAAACTTTCTCACTGTCCACTGCAGAATGTTATCACTGTGAGAGTGTAAATGTGGAGATAAATGAGAGTAAATGCAGAGATGTGCATGGTATACACATTCCAAACACTTAGACAGGCTCTGATACATAGACTAATTTGGAAGCTCTCTCATGTTTTTCCTCTACCATTGAACTGATATAGCCTGTCACACAGAGGGATGAATGAACGAAGGATGATATCGTCCCTTTTTCCCCACCAGCCTTTTAGCACGTTGGTGTGAGAGACAAGAGTCCAACTGACCTGTGTCCGAACCCTGAGTGTGATGAGACCTCTGAAAAGAAGAAAGAGAACATCACCACAGGACTTAACCTATATTGGGACCCAAGGAATTTAACATCCTCTTACCATCAGCATAAGGGACCCTGGGGTTTCCCATAAGTCTGCTGTTATCTTCCTCTTCCTGAACCATTGTTGCTGTTTCAACTATATAAGTAGCCACACTTGGAGAATTCTAACAAGCTGCTAGAATGTAGGATATCATTAAATAGCTTTAAAGAAAGATCACAGCAGATCACTGATATTTGGCTTCTGCAACAATGTGACACTGGAAAAACATGTCAAACTATTTCCCACCGCTGGGCAGCAGAGTTACAGCTTAGCCACATGTGTGATGGGGCAACACAGGGGATGAGGAATGGAGCTTTCTGTAGGTGGAACATGTTGAAAAGGGGGCTTGGTGTGAGAAGGTTGAAGAGTTCTTCTCCTTGCAGCTGCTGATGGTGTGGGAAGCATCTGAGATCCAGAAATTGCTGGCAAGGAAGAATGGCAGAGTACTCGGGTCATTTTATGCTCAGCTTCGTTGGGACCTGCTACCAGGAATATCACAAGGGGCTATTTAAAGATACCATCCACCTACCATCCAAGTAGGAAAAACTTGTCATCATAAAGATTCTGGCCACCAGAGTCCTATCCCTTCTTACTCAGTAATGAACTTTGGAAAGGTCACACAAGCTTAATGGACAAGTTTTCTGCTGTGGGTGACTTTAGACAAGTTCAGCTGACTCACAAGCTGAGACAGGGATCTAGACACCATGACACACACACCCTAGGCAAGGCTGCTGTGGTGCAGTCTACATGGGGCTGTCCCTTGGAGACTGCGCAGAAAGAGTCGTTCATTGAGAGCCAGTATGGTGGAGTGGTTAAGAGCGGTAGACTCGTAATCTGGGGAACCGGGTTTGCGTCTCCACTGGGTGACCTTCAGCTAGTCACACTTCTCTGAAGTCTCTCAGCCTCACTCACCTCACAGAGTGTTTGTTGTGGGGGAGGAAGGAAAAGGAGAATGTTAGCCACTTTGAGACTGCTTCAGGTAGTGATAAAGCGGGATACCCAATCCAATCTCTTCATTCATTTTATTTGTATGCCGCTTTTCCAAACACAAAAATCATGCTGAAAGTAGCTCACAACAAAGAGTGCTTCCTTCACTTTCCATCTTCCCACTTCTGCTTCCAGTTTCTTTACACCTTCCAGGTCAAGGTCTGGGTATAGTTACACACAGCCCAGCAAGATTCTGGCAAATGAGCCTCATTTCTTCATTCAGGTGCTTCTGTTGTGGTTCCTGTTCACTCTTATTGCTACTCAGAGCAACATTTGGACGAGAAACAAAATATGAAGGAGCTGACACCTAAAATGCCCACCCCTGGCCATTCCCCCCCTCCCAACACACACACACTTAAGTAGAATCATAGAATTGTAGACTTGAAAAGGACCCTGGTGATCATCTAATCTAATCCCCTTGCAATGCAGGAATATCCAGTTATATCCATATGCGGATTGCATCTGCAACCTTGGCATTATCAGTACCAGGCCCTAACCAACTGTGCGATCCAGGCCTCGAGGAGCAATACTGGTTTTAGCTAGGAAAAAGATATATGTATATCAGTTAATCAAATGTTCTAGATTATAGACTTCTCCTTGAAAGATTGTTTTTTTATCCCGGTCCCGGACATCTCTCCTTGCAACTTAATTTCCGAGTCATTTGCTTAAGCCTTAAGACCACAGCTGCTTGCAATGCTTACTTGAAAGCAAGTTCCATCGCAATAAATGAGAGCAACTTCTGAGTCCAAAAGAAGCACACGCTCAACTGGAAAACGGTTCCTTTTCCCCCCATTCCTGTTGGAAGCGAACAGATTGAATTGAGGAGGTGAGGTGAGTGATGCCTTTTCCTGCATGCCAGGCTTGACTCCAACCCCCTTGGATTTCTGCCTGCCATATTTTTACCCCGTTCTTCTCCCTCTCTCTGGCTATGTGTGCAATGCGGAGGAAGCGCCTAATGCTTGGCAATCAGCGTGGGAAGATTGGAACTGGTGGCGAGTTTTAATACAGCGCTGTGGAAACCATCCAGAGACTCTTGTCTACCGCTCCCCCATTGTTCTGTCTCATGCTACACACGTCACCAATTTATGAGGGTACAAAGACACTTAATTTAAGCCACGGCATGAATGAATTTCCCCGCTAAGGGAAAGAGGCCACGAGAGAAGGGGCAGGAGAAAAGAATGATTTGTGGCATCAAAAGTAGCTGCTGTGCAAAATCTCAGGGAAGGGAGCTGGAAAGCACTAGGCCAGGCTCTGCTGAGGGGTCGTGAAGGCTGAGCCCCACTGATTTTATAACGAATTACCCACAAGAACTAATTTTACCCCATGACTCAAACTGAATTGAACAAAAATAGGTAGCACCTAGGTTTTTATTAGGCGTTGAGGGTCAAAGATAATTTTAAATGCTTAAAGCTTAAATAGGAATAGGAAATAAAAGTAAATAGGTACCGTACTCCTACTGGATGTTTCTAAGTCTGTGGATATTTGGGGCTAATACTCCTAAAGCATTGTTTACTTCCTCTCTCCTCTCCTCCCATTGCTCGGTCCCTGCTCCTGCCAACCTAGCAGTTCAAAAGCACATCAAAGTGCAAGTAGATAAATAGGTACCGCTCCGGCAGGAAGGTAAACGGCGTTTCTGTGCACTGCTCTGGTTTGCCAGAAGTGGCTTAGTCATGCTGGCCACATGACCCGGAAGCTGTACTCCAGCTCCCTTGGCCAGTAAAGCGAGATGAGCGCCACAACCCCAGAGTCTCCCCAACCGGACCTAACAGTCAGGGGTCCCTTTACCTTTAAATTTCACAGGGGTAATCCTATAAACAGGCTTTTCCCAGGAAAGGTTAACAGATAATGCATACCTAACTACTCTGCTCATCACCTTGTTAACAGACAGTTACCTTGAGCATCTGAAGAATTTTTCTTCACTATGCTTTTGTATACATTAATAGTGAAAAGCACTTGCTGATGGTCAGTTGTGTGTGTGAAACCATTTCTAAAAACTCAAGTATAGCAAAGCTGGGGCGGGTGGGAGAGGAATATCTATGTTTGTTCAATATAGTATGAGAAATGCAAACAGTACAAATCTCCCCCTTGTTAAAGGGAAAAAGGGAATCAGACTGTGGAGAGGAAAATCTGGAATGTATTTCTAAGGAGGGAAGATAATTTTACATAGGGAACAGTCACAGCAGGAGGATATATGGTATGAAGTATCAGCATTCAATGCTGCCCAAGTTTGGGGTGAAGTCTCTGAAATGCATCCTCTACTATTTCCAGCTGTTTTCAATCAGCATAATTAACAACTAAGCCTATTCATCTGTTTAAAAAATTGCATGAACTGCTTGAATCTCATGTCATTGCTGGCCCAAAGTGTGGCCCATGCACACAGTCCCTCCAACTTATGCAAAGCAGCAGAAAGAATTATCAGGAGGAAACAGACTCATAGAAGTCAGTGCCAGTCTTTGTTTGATTCTCCTCCAAAAGGTCTCTGCTTCAATGTAAGACTTGTCACAAGTTTATTTTAATACAGTGGTAAAGAGCCCTGCATTTCTGAAGCCACAAGGCATGCACAGACAAATAGCATAACTCTCCTCTCTTAAAAGCCAGCACAAAAATAAAATGAAAACTTTGAGAGGTTCTTTCTGTCTGAGAGGCACCCTCTGAGATGTTCTTATGGTTGTGTGATTTTTAAATCCATGAGAGCAATTTTGTTAATAGTTTTACCTTGAGGCATGAAAAGACATTTGGTAAACAAAAAGGATTTGAACAAAAAGCTAAGACTTTGAGAGGAATTGTAAGGGCATTGCAAATAATGAAATGTCCTCACTGTTAACAACTTTCCACTGAAATGGGGAGGGGGGGATGCAGCAAAGGATAGCCTGGACTCTTTTAATCGTTTTCCGTGAAAATAACATGTTGCCTTTGTGCATTTAGAGCCTAACAAATAGAAAGCAACTACTTCTTCTTCTCATTTGCTGACACCCAATGTTACTATGAAGGCAACAAGACATTTCACTTCTGTTTACTGGATTTGCTTACCAAATAATACGAAATAATTCACTTCTGTTTACTGGATTTGCTTACCAAACAAACGCACATCAAGGGTTCACCCCATTCAAATGTGAAGTTCATATTTTTGCATCTGATGATGGATGTTGATTCTAGTCCACAAAATATTGTGCCATAATACATTTCTTAGGGTTGTAGCCAATGTTGTGTGTCCAGAGTTTCACTTGCACAACAGAACTTCTCCTTCTCCTTCTTTCCTTGCAGGTGCACAACATTTGCTCCAGAGGATCTCTTGATCCTTCGGAACAGATTTGGGGGATGGAGAGAGAAGAGGGGAAGGAGAAGTTCTGTTGTGCAAGTTGAAGTCACTGAGGTTGAGGACAAAAAATAGGGACATATTTTCCATTTCTCTCTTCTGACAGAGGTTATCCTACACGGTGACCCAAACTGGGCCTAAACCCCGATTGAAATGGATCTCAAAAAAGTACCATATTTTCCCATGTATAAGATGCCCCTTATTTTTGGGGACTCAGATTTAAGAAAATGGGGGGAGACACTATCCGTGTATAAGACACCCCCTAATTTTTCACAATATTTTTCGGGGGGAAACCTAGTCTTATACACAGAAAAATACGGTATGTTTCTTTCAAGAGTGCCTGAATAAAGTGCTTTGGGGCAAGTTTTGTGTTTTTTGTGAAGGCCCAAAAAACCTACCCAGATCCTTTGCAACAGTGCTATATCTAACAGATAACTCTACATTATTATTTGGAAAAAAGGCTTGGTAGCCAAACATCTCAAGGCTAATCTACTGAAGCAAGATATTGTTTGCTTATCAATTATTGCAGTTGACTGAAGTTCCTAGTTATCAAATAACCTATATTAGTAATTTAAAAATCCAGGTGACATATGCCTAGTCATATAAGCAGAAAGGAGGAGGGGAAATTGTATTAAAGAATGATCCAGCCTTTGTTTGCATTTGCAAAGGGCAGGGTGCAGAGATACTGATATATGCAAACAGAACGATTCATGTACCACCCACACTCAGCTACCAGGGCATGCACACAATGCATGCCATTTCATTGATGCACCAGACATGCTATTGAATACCAGACTGTGAGACTCCTCCATAGGAGGGCACATACATACCCTCAGCCCTACAGCAGGGCATCAAATCTAGCAAGTTCTGGTGAATCAGAGCCCACAGCTTGCTGACATGAGAAAGCATGGACATGGGGGATACTGGAGCTTGTGTGTTTGTGTGTGTCCTCTGTATACCCAGCAGCCATCTTCATATGCAACATCATAGATGAATAGATGACAGAATGTAAGAGCATGACAAAGTGAGAATGTGGGCAGGGGCGGAGTTAGGGGGTGTGGACCACCCTGGGTGTCTTCGCTGAGGGGGGTGACATGTGGCAGTCGTGGGTGGGCATCGCGCCAAATGTCCGCCATTGGTGGATTGCTCCGTGCACCCTCTGTGCCCCGCCACCCTTGGGAGCACGCCCACCCTGGGCAGCACGGGCATATGCTCTGCCGCTGAATGTGGGGAACTGTGGAAGAGATTATACTGCAGACACAGCCAGGGGTGTTGACATATTGGAAGCTTTGTGGGTTAAACAGTAGCTTTTAACTGTTCTCTGCTCTTCAGCAGCACACACAGCCATTAGCTGATGATTAGGAGCTCTGGAAGAGGGAGGTCTTAGATATGGGCAACAGCAGGTGGGAACATATCCCCTGGGCTTCTTGTTTGTTTGTTTGTTTGCCACCTGATTCAGCCACTGACTGAACAACCCAGTGAATCCCAGCTTTTACCTTTCCCTCAGCAAAGGCCATGCTATGATGTTCAAGTCCTTCACAAGAAAAAGATTGCCACAATTATCAAAACACAATTTATTTTTTAAAGTGAACTGTTTACACAGTAGTGTGGTACAGTGGGGGGGCAGGGGGAGAAGAGGCTTTTCCCTTTTTTGCGATACAAATTCCATGTCAGTACTGGTGGAACAAACAGTATAATGATGTGATTTGCATTTTCCATAGACACCACCACTACAAAACAAGTTAAGTGAACACAGAGATATGTACACATACTCCTATTACGATTGGCTTTTTCGTATACAGTCCGTGCCAAAATTACACTATTATTTACAAAATGCTATATATCTGGGGAAGATTAAAGACTATAATCAGAAAGTCACAACAACAACAACAGCTTTCTGTGTCTGTAACAGCTACAAAAAAAAATGAGGTATGAGAAAGTGTATAGAAAACTATTTCTATTTATGTGCAAGATGCATACTGTTATTTTAGACCAATTAGCTTGAGAAGTGCAGCTACATTATTACCCCTTCAATATGAAGGACTTTTAAATTGCTTAGCTTTATTTTACTGTTGTGAAGAGCTATTTCTTGGAGAAGAAAAACATTACTAAACTCTACAACAAGCAAGATAATAGGAGAGTTTGTCTCTACACTGAACAAGGCAAGCTGAGCAGCCAGTGTCTACAGGATTAAGGCATTTCATTCAGTCTCTCTTAAAAACAAAACCGTGCAATCACAGGAAACCCTGTGCGATTATTTTTGTTTTTTTAAGGCATAGCCTTTGTGTACATAGGATGAAGATCTACCTGTGAAGTGCGGTTGCAAAAATAGCTTACTGTTTGGCAAGTCGAAAGACAAGATTCCAGAAATCAAGTCTACAGCTTTGCAGGGGCCTATTTACATGCAGTTCCTCAGCCCCTTATGCTTTTCACACTTCCTCTCACCCCCTCCACACATATCTAAGCCTAATGGTCAGAAATTCAACAGATGCAGCTTTCCCCACTTGTAATTCACTGATGAGGAAAGTGCTGTCTGTTAGAAGTGCTGCCTGTCTGTACAGCTCTTACAAGGCACACACTGCTTCCTGCTGTACTTTTGCCCCTACAATACACCATACCCCTTCCCCCCCCCTCTCTCCCCACTTCATTCCCACTTAAGGCCCCTTTTCACCACAATCCTAAATACCGAATTGTATTCTGGCCAAGACCAGCTTTGTCTTGACTCAGGCCTCAGGTTTGGCAGTTTGCCTCTCTCACACAATCTCCGCTACAACTTAAAAAGTAGGCACGAGGTTTTTTTGTGTGGCTGCCTCTGCAACATCCCCCCCCACACACAATCACAGCTTCCCAAAAAGACACCACACACACTATTACTTCTTCACAAACTTCTCTGCTGCCCCCTAGTTAAGGCAAGTGGACAGCAAGTTAATGGTATATCGATCACTCGTTTTTTACATTAGGAGATGTTCTCACAGAAATTCATATTCTCTCTCCCTCCCCCTGAAGTCCAAGTTGTGGCTGGTAGTTTTTTGTTTTTAAATGTAAATGCATAATGTTCACAGTCATTTTCCCTTTTAAAAAAAGTAGTCAGCCTACCCTTCTAGGTGGCTTGCTAATGCTTATTGGGAAGTTTAAAGTTAGGTGGCAACAGATGCCTCTGAGTTCTATTATCATTCACCAATATGGAGACAAGCTTTCAATCCTGCTCCAGCTTTGCCATTCAGGGAAGAGGCCGTTGGCTACCCGAGGGCTACCCAGCTGTTCACAGCCTGCCTCGTGCCCTTTTCTTGCCGGTTTGAGAGTCATGCAGCCTTTCCTGGGAGACGGCACTTGGACTCCATCCGACTTCCATTCTGCATGGACAATCTTGTAGTTCTGTCCATCGTTATTGTCCCAGAATGTGTGCTCATCGCTTTGGTAATACACGCAAAACTCAATGTTCTGCTCAGCGGCAATGACAGGAGGCAAGTCAATAGCAAAGGAGAAGGTATCGTTGTCAGAGTCTCCATACACGTTGTTCATGTAGACGCAATTTATGTCGGAATAGGTTTTCCACGAATCATAGGTGACCCGAATCCGCACCTTCTTCTCAAAACTCACATTTTTCACTTTCACAGTCCCTGAAACAGCCCTTTCTTGGAGGGTGCAGTTCTCAAGACACACAAAGTTCTTCTGTAAGTGGTTCCGGAAGTCCAAGTAATCCGCCGAAGGCTGAACAAAACCCAGAATCAAGTTCTTTTCCTCGTGTAGTTTTAAGCCAGCAGTTATGTCTTCAAGGTCTAGCAGGTCAAACTGAAGATCCCACCCTGGATTCTCCTGAAACTCAGAGAAGACATGAATGGCGGTGAGAGAGAGACCTTTTGAGTCTGCAAAGACGACTCTCTTCTTGGCTCGTCCGGCAGAGCGCTTCCAGTCACTGTTTTGGGACTCAGTTTCACGTTTCACATTGAGGCACGGTCTGAGAGGCTTAAATCGATCCACAAAGTTCCTTCTCTGATATTCGTCAAGTGGGTTGAGAAAGCTCTTCACAGGTGGCGAACGAGCCAAGCATATTCTCATGGCCACATCTACAGGCATGATAGAACTGGATAGGGGCCTTGGGTCCAAGACTTCTATCATTCTGCAATGTAAACAAAAATCAGTTAGGCTTGCGTTTGTACTGGAGGACATGTGCTGGAGGGAAGCCTCTGCAAAAGACTCCCTTTGCTTACACTCGCCCTCGTTCATAATTCATCATTTGCTGGCTGGGAGGCTGTAAATAATTCAGTCACAAGCAAGATTAGCCAGAACAGTGACTGGCAGCCAGATGCGGAACTGATGAAATAATAACACCCTATTCAGAACACTTGGATGAATTCCACATGCCATTTTGAGTCAGCCACGTTTTTAAATTCATGTTTGCTTTGCACCTATGAAAGCTTTTTGTATTTGTTTTATCAATAAAGCTCAGAGCAGGAGGAGTGCGCACAATAAGGTTCTTAGATTGTAGATTCATACTTGGAAGGTAATCACGGCTCCCAATGCACAAGAAAAGGAAAGCATGCCTATCTTCTGTTAAAATTATAAAAAAGCATCTAAGTAACATTCATGAGAAATAATTCCTTTTTAAATCCCTTCTATGGAATCTCTTACGTACCAAACAGACAATATTTTCATGATGCTTCCTACAACTCTATTTAAAAAATATATATATAGGTTTGCATCCAACTTATAGCACAATCCTGACCCATGTCTACTCAGAAGTAAGTCCTATGTAATAAGTAAGGCTTGTTCCCAAGTGAGTGGTGCTATGACTGCAGTTTTAGCCATACTCAAGAGTAGACCCAGTGAGAGGAATCGTTTGTACTGGGTCTGCTCTGAATATGACTTAATCAGATACATTGCTATTCATCCCTCTCTGAAGCAATTCAATAGTTAAATACATTAAGATACCTCATTAATTTCTCTGTGTACATTACATACAGGAAGCCAGCTATTCCCCCCTGTACATTTCTTGTAGGCAACTATGGTTACTTATGACAGTCTTAAAGTAATGCAGAGGGTTATAAGAGGAATCACTGAAGACTACAATAGTTGGCGCCTGTGGCGTGAGAGAAGCCTTGTTTTAACTGCAGCTTTCCCACAAGCTCAGAAGAGACCGTTTAGGCCTAAGCAAGTACAAATCAACTTTATGAGGAGTCCAGCGATGAGGCTATTGGAATTTTCTAGACTCCTGGGAGGAAGGTTTCAAAGCAGAGCTATTTATGTGGCTTTTCATGAACATCACCCCTCTGTTGGCCCGGGAGGACAATGGCAGGATGACTCCCAATTCTGACAAGGTTGCAAGAAGCAGAAGAGAATGAGCCCACAGAGCCAAACCCCTTTCCTTCCTCCTCACGCAACCCCTTGTCTTTTCACTGCGTTTGCAAGATGAGAAAAGCAGGTATCTTTCCTGAAACCATTTTCTTGCAGAGCTAGGTGGAAGTTTCTGGTCGTTATGCTGAAACAAGCCCTTATTCTACACCAAGAGATTAACTCAAACAGGCGAGGGATGATAGGAGCAAGTTGCTTTGCTGACAGAAAACACGCCAACACCTTCCTTAAGTAGGAGTTAGGTATAGGATCCGAAACCCCCTCCTGTAAAATGCGGCTTTCCAAAAACGCTTCGTCAGAGAACCTGCACTAGGTTGCAGCCACAGCGCGACTCATGACGAAGCAAAAATAAAACCCCCCGATCCTTCCCCGGCTTGCTCGGAAGCAAGTCCCGCCGCGCTCAGCTCCGAAGCAAGTGGGTGCAGGATTGCAATCTTGCTGAAATCGCCCCCTTTCATTCCTAGACATGGCCCTTCCCCGCTGCAAAGGACCCCCATATACATATATATATACACACACATATACGCACAACAGGCTTACCTGCGTTAAATAGAAGAAAGTGGACCCGAGGAGAAGCCCATAAATATGGAGGGACGGTCGTGCAAACGGCAATCGGGGCTTTTCCGTGCGGCTCGACGGAGGAGTAACTTCCGCACGAGGCTTTGGGACTTTTGCTCTCTCTGTGGTTTTAACTCACCCAGGGCGTCCCCCCGCCCCCGATCCTCGCCCGCAGACTCAGCACCCCGCCAGCCTCGCTCCTGCTGCTTATCAAACGCTGCGCCGTCTGCTCCACGTGAAAGCGCCGCGGAAGCCAATCGCGTCGCAGGCCAGGCGCCTGCCAAGCGAATCAGCGGCGGGCTGGCCGCGCTGGGGGAGGCGTGATAGCTCCGCTGCCAGGAGGTGCCGTGGGATGGGGGCGAAGCATGCGGCTCTGTTGACACAGCCTCCAGCGGGAAGACCCTCGGCTCAAGGTCAGCCCCTGCCGGCGACCCAGGAGTTGAGGCAGCTTTTACAAAATATATAAATAGAAAGGCCCAGAATGAATTTGGACAATTGGGGGGTGGGGTGAACATTGTAGTACATATTGCATTGTTTAAATGGATGCTTCATTATATAGCGCATCCTTCTGTATTTTATTTCATTTTTCTTATGTAACTTACTGCACGACTGCCTTCTGCCCCAGCTGCAAGGAAACAGGCCTTTTCCATATTTGTTTTATTTATCACATATATATACCACCTTTTTCTTCTGTGGAGCTAAAAGTGGTGTACACTGTTCTCCTCCTCCCCACTCCATCTTCACAACAACCCTGTGAGGTAGGTCAGGTTGAGACATGATGACTGGCCCTAGGTCATTCAGTGACTTTTGTGGCAGGCTGGCTGGCTGGCTGGCTGGTTCAAACCCTGGTCTTGGTCTCTACAGCCACAGCAGGCGCTCTAACCCTCCAACATTTTGAGTTCACCTTCAAAGTCATACTCTTCCGTTGCCTCCCGAGAAAGACGAATGCCAACAAAATCACTTCAGGACTTCATTGGCTGCAGGAAACAGTCAACAGATTTAATAAATGTTAATGACATTGCAGCCCAGGTTTGCTGGATAACTTTCACCAGCAGTTTGACATATTCAAAAACAGAGGGGACATCTGTGGCAGCCCAAAAGCTAATGGCCAAGGGGAGGAACAGAAGTCTCTTAGCACCACTGACTGGGTTCATCCTTCCAGAAAGGACTGGGGCCACTATAAATTTGTGTCTCTGAGACCTAATCCTGTTGGGCAACCCAGAAGGAGACAGTGGTTGGTGGTACTGAAGCCCATTGAGAGGTCCAGAAAAACCAGCAGGGTCACACTCCCCCTATCCAATTCCCCAATGCAAATCATCTGCCCAAGGTGTTTTCTGTCTTATAACCAGGCCAAATGCCAGACTGGAATAGATGTAAATAATCAGTATCATCCAAAACTGCCTTGAGTGGCGGTGCTTCCAGAGCTTCACTTAAGGATGAAAAATTAGACGATGGGTGATCATTGTCCAGGACCGTTCTGTCCACATCTGATTTATTTAACTAAGAATGCACCACCACCACCACTTTCAGTGCAACAGGTATAATCCCTTCTCTTAAAGATGCAGTAATAACTTCTGACAGTGTGCTGTCCAGACAAGTACGCCTGGCCCTATAGAGCAACGAAAAGGGCCCAGAATTTATTTGTATCTCTTGAATTCAGTCCTGCAAAGACATGTAGAGCCATAACTTTATTCCTTTGATACTCCTATTAAAATTAATAGTACTTTACTACCAAATTTCAGGATTCAGTCTGACTACACCATGTAATTTGGGTGCCCAGGGGCAAAAAGATGCTCCTGCATCTTTAAGAAAGGCGTAGATCCCTGCGCTTGCCGAAATTCTTTCTTCTAATTAGAGGCATGGGACACTCTGCAGATGAGGAAAGGAAGCTACCCTTATGCATGTGAGCAGGATTGCCAGCAATGCATGCATATAGTTAAGGAAGATTATTATTAAGGAAGAGGAGCTAGAACCAAGCCCTTAGCATGTTTACCTGCTCAGCACATTTTGGAATTTCATATTTTTGGCCTAATGTCTGATGCAGCTCTAGACATTTGCATGATTGTGACCTCAATATTAATCTCATGTTCTAGATCAGTCCTGGAGAACCTTCAGCCCTCCAGATGTTGCTAGACTGTAACTCCCATCATCCTTGACCATTGCCCATGCTGGCTGGGGCTGATGGAATCCTCCAGTAGCTGGAAGGCCACAGGTCCTGCACCCCTGTTGCAGAACATTGGATTTAAGCATGCTTACAAATTAGGAGGCTTTTAGTTTTTGTATTTTGTGGGAGTGGAAATATATGAATTCCTGTGACCCATGTGTGTGGGGTGGATGGATAATAAATCGGCTGGGTGCCTAGTTTCAAAACATGGGACTAGCACATAGAAAGCCCCAGCAGAGTTTAAAATCAAGTCACAACTTGTACAGCAGTAAAGTGTGGAAATAGGCTGTTAAATCTGTTTAAATATCCCATTTACTTCACTGAAACAGCGGATCTCTTTCTACCCATCTTATCATTGAACATACCACACTATGTTAAGTAAGTTTAAAATACTTTACTTTACTTACAGATTGCATTGTTCCATGCAACAGCAAGGTGAACACAGGAAGAAAGCTTTTGGGCAGAAAATACAGAATCTTGTTCCAAACACATGCTCTAAGCTTGGGAACAAACTTATACACACCCTCCTTTGTTGGCTACATGGTACAGAGTGGGGTGGACAGGAAGAGAGGGCTTCATTTCCTCCCTCATCGGAGAAGACAGGGCATGACCTACACAGCTGTATTGTCTTAGCCCCTTCATGCACTAACTAGTCCTATGTTTGCTAGCTGTATATGAATGCAATCTCCCACTTATTACTGGAACCATTAAGGTCACAATCCTAAGTACTCCTCATATGAAATCTTACTTCCAAATAATAGTTATTAATAGCATTAGTCTATAGGTGTGTCGGAAGAACAAGAAAACTAGGCCAGTCATTTATTTTTTCTGGAGCCAAGAGCTTATGTAAATTAGTCTGCTAAGCAAGACCACTTTTCTTTGGATTCATGATGCAATATAGCAAACCTCCAGAAAGCGGGAGAAAGCCACTGAGATGAAAAGCAGCTGTTATTTCTCAACCCAACTAAGCAAACAGCTGCCAAGTCCTTTCATTCATTTCACACAAATAAAACAAGTAAGAGGCATGGGTAACGCTTGCTGCTTTTTTATAGGTCAACTGTGAGTCTGCAAAAACTGTTCAGGGCTTGCATGAAATGGTGCAAAGGAACAGCTTATTCCTTATATTAACCTTTCATGCAGTGAGCTTGAGGTGATGTTCCCCATTTGATATTCACGGCAACCCTGTGAGATGGGTTAGGCAAAGAGGCGGTGTGACTGGTCTTGCAGGTTCTAGTCCAGCTCCTACCCTAATCAAAGCAATGCTACAGCCCTAGCCAATCATTTTATCCAATTAGAATGAAGTGAGAGGAGAGCAGGGACATCCTTTCGGATCCCAGCCCTCTGCTGCATCCTCATCACCCAGCCATGTCTCCTTCCATTTAATGGATGGCGGGGAAGTCTCAAGCAGGGAGCCTGAGGTTTTGAAGCAGAGGTTGGATGACCAGCTGTCATGTATGATCTAGCTGAGATCCCTTAATTGCAGGGGGTTGGACCTGCGGCATCCCTTCCAGCTCTACAATTCTATGATTCTAGTAAGCAGGCCTATTCAAATAATTTTATAGGTGGGAAAGTGTGTTTGTATCTACAACAACACTGGCTGGGAGGTATGTTTTGCATTCTTACTGGCTATACGGTAATTTGTGGGGTTATCAGCAGGGCACCCAGAGGCAAACAAAGTCCCTGTGAGTTGTGTAAAAAGAGGGAAATTCCTTTTCTTGCATGACAAACCGCACCTGCTAAAATTCCTTCCTCTGCACAAGTACAAGACCCTTGTTTTCCTTCACCCTGGTGATAGGTCATGATTTGTGATAAATTCCCCCATGTGCATGTACTTTAATATGCTCTCTATGAAGAATATTGCCTAGCTTACCTGTCGTACAGCTGCAGGAGAGGAACACCCAACTAGCCATCACAAAAGCCAAAAGCAATTAGCATCTGCAGTGCTCCCTTCCCGCAATTGGGGTTGCCAGTTGTTTAGCCTGGCCTCTGTAGATATGCCGTTAATAATGGCTGTATATGCAAATACTAGCCGTTGATCTTGTTTCTCTTTCTGCAGATGTACAAAGCTTCACCAGTAGGATCAAGCTGCAAGAATAAGCCATTGATATTTTTTCATGGTCACCCACCCAGCAATAGCTTGCCATTTTGTGATATATTGTTATGGCCTTAATTATGGTTGACTATTATGTTTTGTTTGCCGATTGTCTACTTCTTTCCTGAGCCAGCTGTGTGTGTGTTTAAAAGGGCAAATGACAGGGAGGCTATTCCTCCACCTCTACCCTATGGCTACAAAGCTGTTGGGCCTCCCAGATCTTGTGATAATGGTCATTGAACAATGACTTATGCGGGAGCATTGTGTAAAGGTTTCACTGCCCTGGAGGCATGCTTTGCTTTTCCAGGAAGGCCCCTGACCCCTGCCTATAATTATTTGACTGTGACAAGCACGCAGCCACCTTTTCGAGCCTCCTGCAGACCAGAAATAATCTTCCCACACTGTATCCCGTTTGTTTGTCTCGTTCACACTTTTCTTATTTCAGTCTCAGCGTGCCATCCAGGACAGGGAATGTATAAAAGGGTTCTGAAGGGTGGTTGTCACCCACCTGTCTGCAGCAGTTTTCAGCCATCTCCTTCAATGCAGCCTTTGAGCTGAGCAATGACCCACATCATTAATCCAGGGAAACACCCGCTGTCTCTCTGCTCCAGGGAAACAGGATTGCAAATGACTTTTGGGGGAAAGGCAGCTTCAGAATTTGGGCCAGCTTCTTCACCAGTGCTTTAATCACAGACTGCTGCTTCATTTTAGCTACTTACTACTTTTATACCCCTTCTCTCCTCCAAGGTTGCATGCCACCCCCAATCTCTGCTGTTTCCATTGGGGAATCAAGGCGCGGTGGAAACTAGTGTGTTCAATAAATATGGTTTCTTGTACACATATTTACACCTGGATCTTCTCTGAAAAGAGTTAACAGCATTCGCATCTCAGGAGGCGCCCATCCTTCACAGCAGCGCAGCACTGGATTCCCAGACATCTCTGTCCTCTTTCCCAGCCTTTCTTCAGCTGGCTCACCAAGATGGTTCTGGCCTTTACAGCAGCATATCCAGTTCTCCCCCTTCTTCATGGGTAGGCAAACTAAGGCCCGGGGGCCGGATCTGGCCCAAGCACCTTCTAAATCCAGCCCATGGATGGTCCAGGAATCAGCGTGTTTTTACATGAGTAAAATGTGTCCTTTTATTTAAAATGCATCTCTGGGTTATTTGTGGGGCATAGGAATTCGTTCATTCCCCCCCCCCCAAAAAAAATATAGTCCGGCCCACCACAATGTCTGAGGGACAGTGGACTGGCCCCTGGCTGAAAAAGTTTGCTGACCCTGCCTTCTTCCTCAGCCTCTCAGTTTCAAAAGGACATCTTTTTCCTATGTGACATCATGCCCCCTGTAAACTCCCCCTCCCAACTCTGCTATTTACCCAGAGCTCAGGCAGAGGGTCAATGACTGGCCATAATTGCACCTTGATGGTCCTTCCCCCAAGGAGATTTCCTGGTTTAGCCTGCATTTTAGATCTGGCATCTTCCCTTCAATATTATCTCAATTATATTGTTTATTAATTCCTAGCATTCCCAAACTCTAGCAGTTACAGGTGACCTTTCACCTCCAACCTCTGTAACCCCAGATCTGTGACAATATATAACTTTGCCCCTCTGTTTTGATCCTCACAAAAACCCTGGAGGCAAATTAAGCTGAGAGATAGTGATTGAGCCCAGCGCCACCCAGTGAAGTTCATTGCTGGGTGAGAATTTCCACCTTCCTTTCCCCAGTCCCAGTCCAGCACTCTAACCACTATGCCACACTTGAGATGATGTTATCACATGAAGGTGTATACAGTTGCAAACCGCAGTGTACAAAAGCCCACTGTAAAAAAATAATAATTGGCCTCCGTTCATTTCAAATGGTTTGTGTATACAGCCTAAATGGTGCCCCTGCCCCATGTGCCAAGTACCAAAATGAAATGGGGATGGGGATGAAGCACACCTTCTGGGGCTAAGGTGCTTGTGTGTGTCGCTTCTGTGTTCTGCACAGCACCTTGCTCCTGGTTAGCAAAGCAAAAATAACCTACGTGCAAACAGGTATTGCATTATGCTCCACAATCCCTCTCTGACTTTTCTTGGCAAACGGCTGTCCTTGCATGAAGTGTTACTTTAGGAAGAAAATTCCCACAGGCCGAGGGGAATGCCATATCCCTGCTTACAATCTCCATTTCTGTCCCTCCTTATATAAATTAAACTCAAACCAGTGAATAAGGCTGCAGTCCCATAATAACCACTTATCTGGACTTAAGCCCAGCTGAACTCCATGGGACTTACTTCTGACTAGAGATGTATAGAATTGTCTTTTAAGGATGTCATTGGGACCATTTGTTCCACTTGCAAAAAATATATATCTAAAGTTTATTTCGACGCAGAATTCAGTGCAGAATTTGATTATAATTTTCTTTATGGGGCAGACATGCCCCAACTTCAGTACTCTACATACCAGATGAGTTATGCAGGATGACATTACACATATTTTATTAGGACTGAGAAGAAGTTGTTCAGCTAGAGTACTCTGAGTACCAGATGAGTTATGCAGGATGACATTACACATATTTTATTAGGACTGAGAAGCATGGAAGGAACATGCTTGGTTATCTGGAGGGTAGCTTGACACTGGCAGACATCACAAGTGGCCTCTGAAAGCTAGAGGTGCCATCGTTCACGCTGCACAAGGAAAGCTCATAAAAAGTACAAGGCAGAAATGTCAGAGGCAAAGGACATTGCAAGAGCAACAATCTCCCCCTTCTTCATTTTTGACTCATGCCAATGTGTTAAGTGAAACGTGGACTCTCTTCAAAATCAGACAGTAGGACTGCAAAAATTGGTCCTCAAGCCCTACAAAGGTAGGAGAGGAAACAGCATCCTCTCCTCTCAGTCGATCTGGAACCATTTGCCCCCCCTTTTTTTTACAGAAAAGTATGCAAATGTCAGCACTTTTTCCTTAAACAAATAATTGGTACATTCAGGTAGCAGCCTAACTTGTGTGGGTATCCTTTTTTAAAAAAAAACCATCAACAGCTGGTATTTGGTGATTGAAGATAGCTGCCCTATGAAGGCTGATACTGTATCTTGTAAACCAGTACTCCGTTGCAGAAATGAGATTTCTCTGAATGGTGACTCTGTTTCCACCAGAGCTCTTCAAGGACACCTTCCCCTAGTCTGCTTCTTACCTGTTCCATTTCAAAGTTTTTCAGTTCCAAAGTTTTTAACTTTGGGTTTTTGTTTCTCTGGCATAAATAATCCCTGATTAAACATTGCTGCATTTTATGCTCAAACCTGACAATGGCATTTTGTCTCAAGTGTTTGAGGTGAGATTACCGCAAGAACTCTTTGTAGTCTGGGCGATGTATTTTTAATGTCACGATTGTAACAGCTGTCCTTCAGCTCTTTCAGAGCAGCCAGGTGTTTCACTCCAAGGTAGCACTTCTGTCGCCAGTATGTTTCCCTAGCATTAAAAGTATAATAGTGTCTTATTACAAAAATGATTTTTCTGCTCGCAAGCTAAATGTACCTATTGTAGTTACGAGTGCTACATGACATCTTGACATATTGGCTAGTGCCCAGGACAACATGAATGATACACTAATGATAAACAATGCAACACATATCTCTGTGCCATATTGTGTAGCCACTCTCCTCACAGAAATACCATAATTTCATGGATTTCCTTCTTCCTTTTCTTTTCTTTTCGTTGTTTTAAAAGAGATAATTTTTTCTCCAAAGTGCAGTGCCAGTTTTCTGTGATGGGAGGCACAGAGATGGAGGGAGTCCTTTCAGTTCACTTCTATGGGTTAAAGATCCAGTTGAATTTCCAAGTACAGTGGTACCTCAGGTTAAGTACTTAATTCGTTCCAGAGGTCCGTTCTTAACCTGAAACTGTTCTTAACCTGAAGCACCACTTTAGCTAATGAGGCCTCCTGCTGCCGCTGCACCACCACTGCACAATTTCTGTTCTCATCCTGAGGCAAAGTTCTTAACCCAAGGTAATATTTCTGGGTTAGCTGTGTCTGTAACCTGACATATATGTAACCTGAAGTGTATGTAACCCGAGGTACCACTGTATCCCATTGAGGCAAAAAAGGGCTCATAGCAACACACACGCTCCTCCCTGCTCACAAGGCCGCTAACTTTCATGATGCATATTCTGCATATTCTCCAACTTTCATAATGTATATTGTGACCAATACCCTGCAGATTTGCTGAGGGATAATTCAAAGAGGAACGTTTATATCATAGTGGTGTATTTGGTGGGTCAAACAGATCAGACTGTAGCCCTATTTGGACATTCTGAAACTGTGCCCAGTAACTTACAACCCTCTCTACAATCAGAGACCCTGATCATGCACAAGTCCTGGCCATGTTGATCCTTGAAGACTAGAAGTGCCTTCAGTTTATCCTTGCTTCTGACCTTCCCACTCAATGCCAGAAGGCTAGGAGGTGGAAAAAAGTGAGGCTGACAGGCATTGCCCCTCCACTGATACAATTTTAAAATGCTGGAATAAAGCCCCCCTTTTTTTGTTCACATGATTTATGAAATGCATTTTCTCTTCCTCCTTATGTATTTTCTCAGCATTTGAAGTAGCCCTTCAGATGTGGCTCCAGCTGGATCGCTGCTGTACATTAGATGATCAGAGAACAGCCGACGGAGAAATGGGCAAAACTGCACATTTCCAATTGCTAAGTAAAATCTCATCTTTGCATAAATCTAATATTAAAATCATAAGCGGGACCAACATTGTGGAAAGTTCAGTGTTCCAAAGGTAGCAGCCTTGAGTGTGAGTGTATGAAATAATGAATCCTATCTTTAGTAACATATAAAGAACCTTTCAAAGTGATTCACAGAGGGACTTGATGGTAATCCAAAAATGTTGGACCAGCCATCAATACCAAGTCCACGATGGGAACCTTTATAGCTTGACATCTGTCTGGAATTTATGACTCAGGCACATGATCTCTTTCTGCTACCTTGTTGACAGGTGTCAATCACATCCTTGTTGGCAGATTCCCAGCATAAGGAAAGCTACCCTCCCAAAGTCCACTTAAGGCAAAATAAGGAGGTGATACAAGGTCATGAGCCTGCCAAGGATGATGCTGCCAGCAATGTACTTGTTCTGTTTATAAATAGAGGACTCTGTTCCATTGCTTTGATGTTGGCACCTTTTCCTTTAAAGGGGAAGTGACAACTGCAAATTTAAGAAGCACCCTTGTTTTCTTTTAAGCTAAGTTAAAAAGAGTTAGTAAATTCCATTTAGGAATAAAATTATTTCTTTGATAGCACTTGGGAAGACCAATATAGATGATACTTAAATTAGCCCCTTTCCAACTCTGCATTACTTGTTGTCTCTGGTCAGCTCTCACGATACATTTTTAGCGAAGATGAATCGTTCACAAAACGTTAACCTCTTGATGTTGACCTCCAATTTCAGCCTCAGAATCTGAATGTCAACTTTTAAAAAATCACAGGGTATAATGCTGTCCCAATAGTACAACACAGATGAGCATTGTTTTTAGACTGGACTCTTTCCAGTGTAATATTTTCTTACATCAGGTTGTTTTTGGATGGATTCCTCTGGAGTCTGCTGACACACAAAGGCAACTGAAGGGATCCAGCTTACATAGTTTCATTTCCTGGAAACATGCAACATCATTTGCACAGGCAGGGATCCATCAGGATAATCTCAAAAGCTATGAAATGGAGGAAATCCATTTGAATTGCCTCCCCACCCATTTATTATTATTATTAGTAGTAGTAGTAGTATAATTTATGAAGCATCTCACATATTCTAAATGCCATACATAGATTAAAAACTTCCTATTCACAGGCTTAAAATCTGAAAGGCATAGCACAAAAGGTAAAATGGATAGAGAAGGAAAACAAACAAACTCAAGTACCAGTTCCTCAAGTTACAGAGGCTGTGGACACACTCCCATTTGTTCTGCCTCCAGTTCAGTGTATTCTCACCACCGGTTTGGGAAGTCGTATAAACACGCTGGCCACAATTCACATCTGTCCTGGAGTTTCTTGAGAAATATTGTGTTTTCCCTCAAACACCTTTGAAACGATTTGAAAATGTAAGCCACCTGAAGACATCCACACTCCCAGTCCACCAGCAGGTGTGAACAGACGGCGATTTTTTTCAAAAGCACATCCAACTGTGCTGATGCGTACAATGATGTGCAAATACTTGGGGGAGGAGTGGCCTCACTGAGTTTTAATACAGTAATGTGTACACAGTCAAAATTGTTCTTAGAATGACCACCTTGAAAGGAAGGGAGGGGCCCAATGGCTGTGGATCTCAATGGGCCCTGCTGTTCCAGCTCTCCTGCTGCAGCAACCCATGGCCCTGTAGTATAAGAAAGTGCTTAGTATTATAAGAAAATACATTAAGCCTGCAATTTGCTTGGGGATCAAGCCTAAAGCCAAAATCATGTATAGCCAAAGCACATTAGGGTGGGATTACCAAAGCTTCCCCCTCCCCCCTGGATCCCCCCCATTTCCACTATTCTATTCTATCATTTCATTTCATTTCATTTCATTTCATTTCATTTCATTTCATTTTAATTGCCAAGCATGTAAAGCTGAATGTGCACAAGCTAGATGTGCATACGTTGCAGGCTTACTGAATTCTGCATTTTGTGATCATTTTTGTTGTGCATCATGAATACAATGGGCACACAGTCCTTTCGCGATGATGCAATTGTCATGCCCGCATGTGGAAGCTCTGCCTAAGGGTCCACTTTTCCCTCTCCCACTTCCTGCACACAGGCAGCATAAGGTATATTAGTGGGGATGATAGACTTGCACCCATATCCTGCATTTCCACCCAGGCCTTCCTCTCTGTGCCTTCAGGCATAAGCTGAGGAATGAGGGAAGTCACCTTTTTTGAGAGCCTGTGCACACCAGGGCTGTGTGTAGAGGGCAAGCGGGCTGTTCCCTGCATGTTTCTGAATTTCATTGTTTATATGTTAAATATTTTTAAAAGTTACCTGCAAAAAAGAGCTTCATTCTTGGAGACTGCCATGTGGTTTCCAGGCTAGAGTCACTCCTGGCATGAAGCACACAGAGTTGCAAAATATACTCTGTGGCATAAAGCCACATTAGCTTTGAGGTTTTTTTTTTTTTCTGGACAAAGACAAAATGTCGTTGTTGAAACTCCACAAAGAATCGTCTTACAGACTCGTAATCCCAGCCCCGTTCTGTCATCGACCCACGTAACTTTTTACCAACTCATTTTTCTTTTAAACTATTTCGTTCTTTCTTTCTTTTTTTAAAGGATTAAAATGTTTGTATGTTCATGTCAGCTAACGGATGCCTGATAGTTTGTTTATTTATTCATTTCTTGCAAGAGGAGTTTGCTGTACAAGGAAAATAAAAGGAGCTTCATTCTGTATAACCTGTGGCCAAGCTTGTAAGTGAATTGGGCTTTCATGGTTCTTAGGTGGCGTAGGACACAATCTGATATTTGAGTTCCATTGGCGGAAGAACTTTAGGATTTGGTAGAAGCGGGTGGCGCTGTGCAGGGACACGGGTGGCGCTGTGGGTAAAACCTCAGCGCCTAGGACTTGCCGATCGCATGGTCGGCGGTTCGAATCCCCGCGGCGGGGTGCGCTCCTGTTGTTCGGTCCCAGCGCCTGCCAACCTAGCAGTTTGAAAGCACCCCCGGGTGCAAGTAGATAAATAGGGACCGCTTACCAGCAGGAAGGTAAACGGCATTCCGTGTGCTGCGCTGGCTCGCCAGATGCAGCTTGTCACGCTGGCCACGTGACCCGGAAGTGTCTGGGAACAGCGCTGGCTCCCGGTCTATAGAGTGAGATGAGCGTACAACCCTAGAGTCTGTCAAGACTGGCCCGAACGGGCAGGGGTACCCTTACCTTTAGAAGCTCTGGTATGCCAACGAACCTGGGACATGCTAGACAAAAGAGACACTGGGGGAACACACCAGATATGCCACCAGAATGGACAAAACACAGCAAAAGTTGTATCCTACATTTCTCCCTCTTCACTCTATCATGCCCTCACCTGTTGGGCATCCAGATTCAGGCACTATGTGCCCCAGCTGCTGGCTCTAGCTCAATGCTCCTTCCTCGCTACAGGCTGTGAGATGGTACAGGATCCATCCCATGCCCTGTTTCAGGCAGACCACAAGCTCCCTCTTATGCCTAAGTAGTAGTGACGGGGTAGTCCTAACTGTTCCTCTGTGGGGTTGTTAACTTACAGCTCCTGGCAGACACCTGCACTCTTGCGAACTGCAGGGCAGGCCGTTGTGCAACAGGCCATGGTATTGTGCCAGAAGGGATGCCACAACAGCAATGCTGCTCTCTGGAGACTTTCTGGAGCGACTGCTTGACAGCCCAACAGGTGTGCATTTCTCTTTCAGGACATGAATTTCATACAGTACAGGCAATGACTTTACGACAAGGTGGGGAACCTTAGGATCCGTACCAAATATGGCCCCTCCAGGCTTAAGTGATCCTCACAACGCTCCCAAGGTTATACCCATCTCACTTGCCCTGCTTCACAGCCCAAGATTTTTTGCTGGGCTGGAGTGTGTTCTTGAACTCTGATAATGCCTCTTGCTCACCCGGATGGAGAACAGGGAGAAGGAGTTCCAGTTACAGATAGGTAGCCGTGTTGGTCTGCCATGGTCAAAACAAAATAAAAAAATTCCTTCCAGTAGCACCTTAAAGACCAACTGAGTTAGTTCTAGGTATGAGCTTGAGTGTATCTGAAGAAGTGTGCATGCACACGAAAGCTCATACCTAGAACTAACTCAGTTGGTCTTTAGGGAGAAGGAGTATGTGTGTATAGAGACAAGGCTAGTGCACAAAGGTAACATGGGTTACTCCACCCACTTTCACCTCTGGCCCCACCCACCACGGGCATGTGGCTCTTAGCAGGTTGCCAAGTGGGCCACATGGCCCTCAGACTGGAAAAGGTGCCTCCGCCATCTTTTGTTTGTTGCAGTGGGATTCATTTCCTGCATCTTTGTAGGACCTGGCTTCAGATAGGACTCTGGCAGGGGCATGAGTTTGATGCGGTCGAGAGCAGTGACATCTCCTCAATACGCTCACTGAAGTTCCTTGGACTGCTGGGGGTGAAGCCTTCAGATGGGGATGGTGGGGATGAAGTAAATTACCAAGAAGACAGTAGCCCTGGCCCATAAGAGTCCAAGCTGAATGAAGTCCTAAAGCTGCAGGCCCACTTTCTTGGGAGCAAGCCCTATTGACCACAGTGGGACTTATTTTGTGTAGGTGTATATACGGTTGCATTGTAAATATTTTTGCCCTTCAAACATAATACTTTCTTACTTTATTTTATTTGCGGCATGCAAATGACTGCTAACTTTGTTTTAATACTTGATTACATGTTCTTCTTGGGCTTGATCAGAGTATGACAGATTAATTATTTGAGTACTGGATGTTTGTTCGTTTTAAACAATGATTTGTGATCTGTGAGTCAAGGGAGAAAATGCTTTTGTTACAAGTACTTTTCCTTGCAGTGATACTGTCTCTGAAACACTGTCTCTGAAACACTGTCTCACACTATACAAATAAAGACATAAAACAAAGACTATAAAACACCACAGGAATATAGGAAGGGGCCTTACACTGAGTCAAAATATTGGTCCATCCAGCACAATGCTGTCCAAACTGACCAGCAGTGATTCTTGAGGGTTTCGTAGGAGACATTCCCTGCCCTACCTGGGGAGGCAGTGGGTTCTTGCCTGGACACTGAGGTCTAGCTCTGAGGGCCTTCTGGTGGTTCCCTCCCTGCGAGAAGTGAGGTTACAGGGAACCAGGCAGAGGGCCTTCTCAGTAGTGGCACCCACCCTGTGGAACACCCTCCCATCAGATGTCAAGGAAATAAACTTTCTGACTTTTAGAAGACATCTGAAGGCAGCCCTGTTTAGGGAAGTTTGTAATGTTTGATGTTTTATTGTGCTTATACGTTGGAAGCTGCCCAGAGTGGCTGGCGCAACCCAGCTAGATGGGCAGGATACTACTACTACTACTACTACTACTAATAATAATAATAATAATAATAATAATAATACTATACCTGGAACTTTTTATGTGCAATTCTGAGATCTCTACAATATGGCAACCCATGCTAAACCATAGTGGTCCTTGTGGAGAAAGATGTGAGTTCTTCCTATACACCAAGCGAGTATAGCCCTTTTCTTACATTGGCTTTCTTTTTCTTTATTTCTTAATCAGACACAGTTAATTCCTATATTCGGGGTGCTGGCGGGGGGTGTCTCTTACAAGGTCCTCCTTGTTTTGTGTTTCACAGAGGCGAAGTCTTTGCTCAGATATATTAGCAGAGTTTGAATTCTTTTTCCAAGTTTTTCTTGGATTTCCTACACAAGGAAGGTCCTCTGTAAAATAGACCCAAGATGAATGGAGCCTTTCTCCTCCAGATTTAGTCTAGATTCTGACTTGCGTGAACCTTAAAATAGGGGTTTATTAGGGGCTTGATCTGTTTACTTCAATTTGCTTCCGTGTGTTTTCTTTTTTCCCCCTCTTCAATTTCTCTAGGGTCGAGGCTGGCCTGGCATACAGCTTAGCTTTGAGTTAGGCGGGTGAGAATGATACTTCTCTTGAGTCTGAGATTGACAAGAAAGCCATTCTTGCTCGACCAATTGACAAGGGACCTGGAATTGCTTATTGGGGTTGCATAGGAGCCATTACTCAAGCTGCATTTGGCTTCTCCGTTATTGGAGGGGGGGCAGCTGCTCTAACTGTAGATTTCTTCATTTTAAAACCTCTGTCAAGAGTCCCTGCTAAGCATCACACTGCCTTTTGTTGGCTCTGTGTTAATTCCTTAGAGGAACAGTACAAATTTACAAATGTACTATTTAACAGTTCTTTCAAACCAACAGGCATTTAAAATAGTCTCTCTCCCTCTCCCTCTCTCCCTCCCCCGCTCTCTCCCTCTTTTTAATATTGCCCAATTTTATTTAATACTGCCTACCAGAGAGACCAATATTAAATCCAAATTTTTCATAACATCCAAGACCACATGGATGATACCCATACCTTTTCCAAGACCTTCCTCAAGGGCGGCACGTGAGATGCTGGGTGAGACTTATACAAAATGAAAGAGTCCACATTTGAATTTCTTCTGTGAGGATTTAACCTTTGCCTCTCTTAGTAAGCTCAGGCCAAGCAGATTTTAATAACCAGAAAGGGCAAGGATTTGAAAAACAGTTGAAAGGTCCCAAGCCTTTAAGAAGCTTGTCTACAACCAGTGCTATTTTGGGGGGGGGGGTACACAGGGGTACGCATACCCCTAAACATTTTGTGAATCTAACAGAAGAAGAAACTAAAAAAAATTAAAAATTTTGTTTCTTCTCTAGCACAGTGAACCGTCAGTTTCATTTCTACCCCCAATGGCAGCCTCATTTCCTGTCACAATGTTTCCTGAGTCTTAGATGGAAGCGAGCGTTTAATGTGTGAAGCAGTGTGGAATGTGGATGTTAGTGCACACAACCTCATGCCAATGTGGAAGTTACTGTCAGCTGTCAGCTGTGTAATATGAGGTAATGCATGTTCCTTGTACTTTTGTCCATTTACTGTATTTATTTCTCCCAATTTGAACTATAAAATGGTCATTTTCTTGAGTCAAAGAGAGCATTACCCCCTAAACATTTTTTAAGAAAAAAAAGCACTGTCTACAACACCAGCTTGCACAAGCTGAAACATGTCCAAAAGAGCATCTCTATCCATCTATGTTAAAGATCCTGTGTCAGGGGTCAGCAGACTTTTTCAGCAGGGGGCCGGTCCACTGTCCCTCAGACCTTGTTGGGGGCCGGACAATATTTTTTTTGGGGGGAGATATGAACGAATTCCTATGCCCCACAAATAACTCAGAGATTCATTTTAAATAAAAGCACACATTCTACTCATGTAAAAACACGCTGATTCCTGGACCGTCCACGGGCTGGATTTAGAAGGCGATTGGGCCAGATCTGGCCCCTAGTTTGCCTACCCATGTCCTGTGTGGTGTAGTAGTTAAACTGCCAGAGTAGCACCTGGGAGGCCAGGGTTTGAATCCCCATTTGGCCATGAAGCTCACGGGGTATCCTTGGGCCAGTCGCTGCCTCTCAGTCTAAACTTACCTCACAGGGTTGTGATTAAATGAGGAGAGAGAGAACCATGTACGCCACTTTGAGCTCCTTGGAGAAGAATTTAAATTCATTAAATAAAATAAAAATAAATACATAAAATAAAAGCCCATGACATTCAAGTCAGAACAGATGTGAGCAATTCCATTTGCAGCATATAATGCAAATTGCTCTCCAGAAGCATCCACAGAATTGTCGCTTTTCTACACTGTGATTCCATGAAAGTATTTGGAACACTCTGTTTCATTACTTTGCTATTGGTTTCATGCTAGGCCTTTCAAGCTCCAATATTAAGCATTTGTTCTCTTTTCTTGGAAAGGGAGCAATACAAAACAATCTGCATGTGGCAATGTGGATAAATATCTGAGCCATAACTCCATGGAATCAGCTGTTATATAAATAGGAATGGAGCCACCTCTGACAGTGAGGGTCTCTCGCGGCTTTAAGTTGTTGGTTTTGATAATGCACACTGAGCTTGTGTTGCCTTTCTCTTCCATTGTCGTCTGTTTTCCCCACCCTCACTGGTTCGTGGGCAGAAGGAACTGGCGCAGATTGTGTTCTAAGATATAAACAGAGTTCTTGGCACTAAGAAAAGAAGGAACAGATTGTCAGGACTTCTAGAACTTACATTCCTAGATTCTGGACGCAGTTCTCTTCCATCCCAAAATACAGACCTAGTTGAAGTGCTATCAAGCTTCCGGAGACAATTAAATTATCCAAGTCTTTGTATTAGAAAGTAAATTAACATCAAACCATAGGTTGTTATGAAAAGATAATAGCATGGGTCTGATCCCTTATATAACCATGGTTGCAATCCTATACACTGGGGACAGGGAACCTGGTGGACTACAACTCCCATCATCCCTGAATGTTGGCCATGCTGCCCTCCAAAAACTTGCTGCCACTCTGTTCACAGCAGCTTCTGCTGCCTGAAGCAGCCGTCCCACTCTGCCTAATGGTGGGACTGGCCTCATATTCACCAGGGTGAAAATTCAGTGTCCATGTGTGTCGTACTTTTGGTATTGATCTCTCCCAAATTTTTCTCAGAGGGAAAACTATACAGGTAACAGACGAAGCCAGGGTTATTTAACATTTCTAAATACCTTAGGTTTTAAGCATGAAACGTTTACAAAAAACAATCAGTGCCTGTGGCCTGCTATTGACTTAAGGAGCAGTATATCTTACCCTAGTGTGGATGCTGCTTAGATCTCCATGGACTGGGTGCACTTTTTGAGCCAGACAGTTAGCAGCCACACCCTGCAATACTTTTTCTCTTGCTGACTTCAATTATTAGCATGACATGGACACAGGCTTCCAGGCTGCAAGTTGCAACAAAACAGCCAGGAACAACTTTTGGTGGCTCCGAAAAAGGGCACTGAGTACAGAACAAAAGCATTACCTCAAACTGTTGGCAAACTCTTCCTCCAGCCAGAACCGGACTTGACTAAAATGCATATTCAAGCCAGTTAGAAAGTAGATGGGATGGTTTATTTCAAAGGTGTCAGCAACTATACATCAAGGCTCGCCTCTCTCTTTTTTTTAATGCCACCAACCTCCCTCCTTTTTTCACGTTCATCTGTGAGAGGAATCGCAAAATAGCTACTGGGGAACATGGTGTAACACAAATGTGGCTGGTGCAGGGGCACCGTATGGCACAAAATGGCTGACAGGACCACCACAAGATATGGACATCCCTCCTTCACCACCACCATCAGTGCGGGAAAGGCACCTACATCAGCTGCTGCTACACTCACTCACAGTGAGATGTTCTTTGCACAAGCACACACCTGGTCGGAGTGGAATAGAAGGTGGGTGTCCAATCCTGGCATCCCATGAAATGTTGGCATGTTTAAGATGGTGTGTTCCATATAGGAGAATAGGAGCCAGGGCAAACAGGAACTGAGCAGGAAGAGCGAAGAGTGGCTGCATATACACACTAACCCCTTAAAACACATTTGAAGCGCATTTCCCCCTTCAAATAATTCTGGGCACTATAGTTTGTAAAGGGTTTCTGGCAACTGAAACTCTGCAAGGGTTAAACCTGAGTGCCCAGAATTCTTTGTGGGAAGGCAGCCCCTGAGCTACACCCTTGAATGTTTAGGGACACAGAGGGGGAACCTGAAAATAAAGCAACACTGTACCTAGCAGTGGTAGCTGGTGGCTCTTGGGTCTTCTGGAGTAGAAGCGGGGGGGGGGGGCACCACACCTGAGGTACTGTGTCCAGTTCTAGACACCACAATTTAAGAAGGATATTCACAAGCTGGAGTGTGTACAGAGGAGGGCAATGAAGAGACTGAGAGGAGATATGATAGCCATTCAATTATTATATGTAATTCAAATATCTAAAGGTTTGTCACATGGAAGATGGAGTGGGCTTGTTTTCTCCTGCTCTGGAGGGTAGGACCTAAACCATTGGCTTCAAGTTGCAACCAAAAAGATGCCAACTAAAAATCAGTAAGACCTGTCAGATGGTTAAGAGCTGTTTGACAGTGGAACAGACTCCCTCAGGAGGTGGTGAACTCTCCTTCCTTGGAGGTTTTTAAGCTATGTTTGGATGGCCGTCTATCATGGATGCTTTAGTTGAGATTCCTTCATTGTAGGGGCTTGGACTAGATTATCCTTGGTATCTCCCTTTTGATAGGGATGAAAGAACCTCAGTTTGCTATGTATTTTCATTTATTTTTATTGATTTAGCGGGGGCAGCTGCCCCTCCCGGGGCCCCCTAGCTATGCTCATGTTTCTCACTCTACGATTCTATGATTCTAATATCCTATTATGTAATGTTTTTGCTTTCTATGACATTGCTGCTTTATCTTCTTCAGTCCAGCCCATCTGAAAATTGCATGCTTTGTTATGGATCACTCTGCCCTGTGGCTGATATATAGTAACCTTTAATGTCTTAAGCATCAAGGGGAACTTTATTCCAACACTGTTCTCTTGCTTGGAGCAGTTTCT
Organism: Podarcis erhardii; assembly: GCF_964252035.2. Classification (NCBI taxonomy): domain Eukaryota; kingdom Metazoa; phylum Chordata; class Lepidosauria; order Squamata; family Lacertidae; genus Podarcis; species Podarcis erhardii. The sequence continues at coordinate 37,050,558 of NC_138509.1, forward strand.
GCAAATTCATATGTAACAAGGAAGTCCTAGAAGCTTTTGATCTTCATGTCATATTTTCCTGTCAGGACTTTGCCCACCTTTTGAGCAGACAACCGTCTCTACTAGATATACCTGTATGGGTGGGTTTGCCATTTTCTTGCTCCAAAATGCCTTTCCACCTACAGAATGAGATTCCCCCCCCCCCCCAACCATGGAAAAGTAACTTGGGGTGGGGGCAGAATTCTGAGCAGCAAAATGCCTGGAGGGCAAAGGGTTAAGCAACCCTTCCCCATTAACATTCTCTCATTCAAGCTTGCAGACTCCTTTCATTTAAAAAACAACAACACCTGTCAGGAGATTATTGCATGCATGCTGTATAACAGTGGTTCTCAAAGGTTGTGGCTCGCCACACTGGTGTGGCAGGAGCGGATTGCAAGTGTGCTGGGAAGATTCAAGGACGATCAAAGAAACTTTTAAGTATTTCAGTTTAGTATAGCAGACCTTCCAAGTGTCCCTATTTTCCAGGATGTCCCTGATTTAGAGAAGCCCTCCTGGTTTCTGATTTGATTCCACTTTTCCTTAGGATGTCCCTATTTTCATTGGAGAAATGTTGGAGGGTTTGGAGTTATCTGACCCCCCGAGCTATCTGAAGGCAATCCTGTATAGGGAATTTTTTTTAAATGCTTAATGTTTTATTATGTTTTTATATATGGCGGAAGCTGCCCAGAGTGATTGGGGCAACCCAGTAAGATGTGTGGGGTATAAATAGTAAAATTTCCATTATGGAATGGGATGTCCCTATTTTCATCGGAGAAATGTTGGAGGGTATGGTATAGTACAAAAATATTTCTCTTTTTTTTGCAGAATATGGATAGATATCTTTTCAAAATGAGAGCAAGAGGATCAAGTGATGCTGAGGACAATCCTAGCTGCCGCTTGAATGGACTGCTGGAGAAGACTTGTTTAATTCAAAACCAGTAGCCAGTGCCCCCCCCCCGCTGCCCCCATTGGCTATGCATTCCCATATAATATCTACACGGCCCACAAATGCTATGATATCAAAATGTTTCAACAAAATTTGTTCCAAGTAAAGGGACATTTACTTCCTTCAGTTTTGTTAGGTAACCTTTTATGGTCTGTTTTTAATATTCATCCCTTTTTGCAGCTCATTATAATCAGTGCTTTTATTTCTTTTTTCTTTTAGAAAAAAATGTGCCAGTGCTCATCATGAAGTTGTTACTGTAAGTTACACACTTTTAACAATTTGAGGAGGAAAGGTGCCGGTACCGCGTGCCCTTGAGTACCCCCAGGAAAAAAATGGTACCGATTATAATTTTTAAAATGTTCTGATTACCCCTTTATTTCAAAATATCTAAAGGTGCATTGAACTCCATGGAATGGGCCAGATTTTCACAACATCCCTTATATTTGAATATTGACCTTTTACAAGGCTTTGGATTTTTGAATGTTGCTTTTGTACGTTACTTTCTCATACATTTGCTTCACATTGTGAGAGCTCTTCTAATCGGTACTATTATAGACCCATATTAAAGACAGAGGAAAACTATGGGGCAGATGTATTCATTTATTGGCTGGAATGATGCTTGGGGAGGGAGGGTAACCTTTGGGGGTAGAATATCCCGTTGCTTTCTTTGTACATCAAAATGCAGGATGCCAATGAGTCATTAATACTATTATTTCAGATGCATACATTCTGAGATCTTGCCCTTGGTGCAGCGATTATCACAACGTGGTTTCCTATTTCTAGACGCAAAATGGAACCTGTTGCGACTCTATAAACAAATGGTGCTGAAGGATGATTAGTGTTGACACAGAGCTAAAAACATGTGTTCTTTGGCTTTTGAAAACAGCCGTCCTTTCTTACTATCTGTTATGTAGGGGTGTCTGTTAAGTAGAATTAAAATCCTGTCCATGTCAATTGTAGGTCACTGCTTTTCAATCAGCCAGTTTTGTTTTAACTCTCAGCAGGGTAAGAGAGTAAAAATATAAGAATATGAGAAGTGCCCTGCTGGCTCAGGCCAAAGTTCCATCTAGTCCAGTGTCCTGTTCTCACAATGGCCAACCAGATGTTTCTGGCAAGCAGAACTTAAATGCAACAGAACTTTCCCCACTTGTGATTTCCATCAACCGGCATTGAGGGTGTTAAGTTGTGGGTGAACATATCAGACGACACAGCGATTCTTCAACAACTCTTGTTTATTCAGAGGCCAGAACAGAACAGAGCTGAAGGGCTCAGTCAGCCTGCTTATATAGAGTTCCACTACAACGTTACTGTAGCAACTTTCTAAAATCTAATAACTGAATGTCACTTTCGATCCTTCATTTGCATAACTATCTACAGTATCCCCCTGCTGGCCCAGGGTGAGCACTTCAGTACATAACAGAGGGGAATACTGCCTCTGAACGTAGGGAATTGCTTTTGTAAATGGAATGATCTAAGTCACATATTCATCCACTCCGGGCCTCAGTATTGGAGGGTATGTTTCCCATAGGTTCAGACCCTGGTGTGGAACTTAAGAAACAACCATCACTTTATTAAACAGGAAACAGGGATCAGAATTCCAAGCAGATGAGTCAGGGATTGACAGGATGATTCCAACTCATGATAGGTTTATTATCTGTGCTGTGGACAGGATGGGTGTCCTGACTAGGGGAGAGGATAATACACAGGGGAAGGATAATACCCATGTGCTCCTTGATAGCAGATAGCATACTCTTAAGGGGAGTATAGATCAGGCATAGGCAAACTCAGCCATCCAGATGTTTTGGGACTACAACTCCCATGATCCCTAGATAACAGGACCAGTGGTCAGGGGTGATGAGAATTGTAGTCCCAAAACATCTGGATGGCTGAGTTTGCCTATGTCTGGTATAGATGTCTGGTATAGACGTTGAAAAGCAGTTTAAAGCCCTCTTAAACACTAGCTCAGCTGCCTGGAGTCTGCAAGGGGTAGCTTTTTGTATTCCCTGAGTCTTCTTGCACATTACAGAACCCTAATTATGCAAGGGGCCACAGGAAATTGCACCCAGACATAACTATGCATGACCATTAGTGAGTGCATGAAGGGATTAAGATCAGAGAACTGTGTTCCTGGACTCAGGTAGGCCATGCCATCTCTTCTCTGATGAGGGAGGAAGTGAAATTTTCTTATTCCTCCTGTCTCTCATCTCACCATGTATCTGACCAAGGAAGATGTGTCTAAGCTTTGCTCCAAGCTTAGAGCATGTGTTTGAAGCTATTTATCTGTGTTTTCTACACCAGAGTATTCTGCCTGTGTTCTCCTTCCTGCTGCTTGGGTAAATGCATGAATCTAACATTTGGAACATTTGGTAAGTAACACATTTTAAGCTTATTTAACAGTAAGTGGTCTGTCCATTGCAAAAGGGGCAGAAAGAGAGGAGCGCTTTGCAAGTGGACTAAATATGCAAAAGGCCTACATTAACAGCCTACATGCCAACGCTTCACTGTACTGCGTGAGTGTGTGGCTCTCCCCTTCTGGAGAGAGAATTCAGCCCCACGTTTTGAATCAAAGCACTCAGCTGATTCTTTTATTATTTACCGTGCACACATGTGTCACAGGAATTCATATATTTCCTCCCACAGAAACTTCTAAAGAAACAAAAGTCTCCCTGCTGTGAAATAGCAATGGAGAGGGAAATGTCTTGTTCCCATCCTTACTGCCCCTCCAGGTGTTTAATGCCTGAAAAGGGTTTAAGAAAGCTTTGACTATGCAAAGATGGCATGATCAGAGGCATCTCTTCATTCTCTCTATAGCACTCGATGGTTTTCAAACTACATTCTGGAGGACCCTGGTGTTCTTCAATGAGAAAACCAGCAAAGATGAGCTGGCTTCCATGAAAGACCATTTGTTCCGCACTCTTGATCTTCCCCCATACAGTTGCGCAACATGTGGGGAGTTTTGCATATATTCTAAGTTCACGTCCTGGTTTGTGCAAACTTTTTAAGTTCACCCTAGAACATATCCCAGAATGCTCTTCAGCACACAAGGGCTCTGCGCATATGCACAGGGATTCCAAAGCAGACAAGTCAGTGAGGAAAGGGTTCTTGGAAGGCAAAAAGCTTGAAAACCACTTCAGAGCATTTGATGTGCCAGGCCTTTTGAACTGCCACCCTTTATTCTCACCCTCCTGCCACTTCAATTCATTATTTCTATACCTCAGAAGCTCACTAATTATTGAGGTGTTAAACATAATTATATTAGGTCATTGTTGCTATTGCTAGTAATTAGAATGGTGCATTGTGTAGGCTAAATCAATCACAGGGATGAGGCTGAGAACAGGCTCACCTTTTGTATGCCTTGAGACGAGGTGTTCCATGAAAAGGATGTCTAAATTGCTGAGAAACTGCCTGTCTAAGCTTTGTCCTGAACTGACATTTAGCCATTTTATGTGTGGGCTGCTGAAGTCACATTATTACGGCTTTTAAAACTCAGCTGCTTCCTTGTTCTCCTTCCGTGTCCTTTCTCCCGATTAAAAATCTGGCAATGAAAACATCACCGGTCTTATGGCTAAATGCTCATATTCACACAAAGTCTATTCTGTAGAGTTCTTTGGGGCAAAAAGTATCTTCCTTTGGGGGTTTTCTTCCCTCCTTAGGAAGAAAAAAACACCTTTTATATAACTTAAGAATCCCCCCTTTCTCTTGGAATATTTGAACTCTCCTAGATATCCTTCTAATAAGTGGGAATTAAAGGAGGTGCAGTTTACTGGAAATTGAGTAAATCTGGAAAAAAAAATGTTAAATATCAGCCAGACCTGGCTGAACCAAGAAGGGGGTGGGTTTCTCAAGCTGAGAAATAGCTACTGTGATTACAGCATCCTAAATCTTTCTTTCTTTCCTTTCTTTGACATTTCTAGTTTCCTGTCATGAAAGCTTGTTCTCTCACAACTCCCACTTCATCAAATAGACTGAGCATCTCAGTAAGTTAGGGAAGTATGCATGTGTGGGCAGCTGGATGGGGAATCTTTCACTACCAGAAGGCTGGAGGCTAGCCTTATGTAAGTGAATACGATTGGCTAGCACCTTGTCAACATGTGACCCAAGTCCACGAATGAAAAATACTGGAACAGCATGTGCTGTGTTTTGTGTTTTCTTTACCACCTGCTCAGCCAATCTGTCCTCAGTGAGATATATTTGTGATCTGGCAACATGCCTGTGAACTTTGGGATCTGACAACGAGCTTTAAATTTGTATTTCAGTTTGTATTTACTGGTGTTGGAGCACATGGGTGCGCAAACAGATTGCTGTGTCCTCCAGTCATCTTTCTATGCCTCCTCTCCCATTACATAAGAAGCAAGAACTGGCTAAGGAACATCAGATATGTGATGGAAATGCTAAAGGAGATTTAGAGAGAATCTCCCAGGCCTTGAATTATTTACATTGGTCTATACACTGTGGAAGTTTAGAAGATGTACCTTGAGCAATGTTTTCGGGAGAGTCTTCAAAACTGAGTCCAATGGGAGTGTTAAAAAGATGAAGTGATAGGGCTTATTGACCAAGTCTTTGGGTCCATTGGGCGTTCACTCAAGAGACCTTTGAGTTGGCATCTGTCTGTCTTGGGAGACAAAGGAGAAGTGCGAGGTCAAGCTGTTGGATGGTTGCAGCACCGGCTGTGGCTGTGGAGACCGATGTGGAAGAGACATGTTTTGTTGCAGATGGGGCAAATGAAGGTGTCCAGTTGTGCTATCCAGTGGGTACAATTCAGAGTCTATTTATGACCTATAAAGCCCTACATGGCTTAGGTCCAAGCTATCTGAAAAACCATTTCCCCTCATATGACCCTGCCCAGGTTTTGAGATATTCAGGGGAGGCACTTGGTCCTGCCACCCTCACAGTCCCTTTTGGTGGGGACGCAGGAGAGGGCCTTCTCGGTGGCTCCTCTCAGACTCTGGAAATCCCTCCCTGGAGAAGCTAGATTGGCTCCCTCTTTATTGTCCTTCTGCTGGCAGCTAAACCTTCTTGTTCCAGCAGCCTCTGGGGAAATGACTGCTTTTAATGGAAGGGCTGGTGCCGTGCCATGCTGTTTTTATTGTAATTATTTGTATGCTTTAAATGGATTTTATATATGTATATAGTTTTTAATTCTATTAATTTTTATTTTTTTTTAATAAATATTTATTAAGGTTTTTTTATAAAAGAAATGCACAGATAATAGACAACATTAGTTATGTCATAACAAAATCTCATAACTTCTTTGGACTTCCTCACATCTCCTGCTCCCACTTACTAATTTTTAAATTTTGTTTTTTCTGTTTTCAGCAATTCTTGTTTTTATCTGTCAGCTGCCTTGAAAAAGTCAGGGAAGAAGAAGAAGAAGAAGAAGAAGAAGAAGTGTTTAGGATTGCAGCTGAAGATATGACAGCTGAAGAAGTAAAAAAAAGCATGATGACCAAACCTAGGTCTAGTTTTGTGATATTTATAGCCACAGAAAAATCTACAATGTATGTTTCTGTCAAAGGAAAGTGTGCCTTAATTCCATCCCCCACTAATTCCAAGCTATGCATTGTAGCTATCCTTCTTTGTGCTTTTCTGCCCCCTGGTGGCAAAAGTATTTTCAAGTCTTCAAATCCTTGAAGAATGGTAAGGAATTTTAGGCTGGATAATTTACCACTAACCGCCATGTTGCTTCATGCTATATAAGAATCAGTGGCATAACACTGCATATTGAGCATGAATAAAAACACAAAATAAAAACACAAGTAAATAATTAAAACAAAAACAACACTACCCCTCCATCCCTTATGCTTTGAGGGACTGCCACATGCCACACAGAGGGGTGTGTATCCTGGCAGTCCATAGGCTCAAAACAGCAGCCCAGCCTGCAACAGTCAGTGTGGCATAATAAAAAATGGCTGCAATGGTAAGGTGGCATAGCACAAAGGGGTGCCATATGTAAGAGCAGAAAAAGAGGCAGGGCCACAAAATTGTACAGGCGCCCCATCAATGAGTATTAGTCACTGCCTCACTTGTTCACAAAGAGAAACTCTTTGCCCCTCTCCTCTGTTTAGAACGGAACAGAGGGAGAGTGTCTGGCATCCAAACACAGGCAGGTTTAAAGGGGCACGTTCCATCAAGAAGGCATGCCAGTGCAAACAGCTTTGTGGATTTCTGAGGGGATATTTACTGAACCTTGTGGTGGGTGCCATAGGGTTATTTCTTAATGAAGTTGCTCAGTCATGAGAAATCATTGAAAGAATGCTTGTGGCTAGAGATGAAATAGAATTTTCCTACTAATTTCAACGGAGTTGGGAATAAGTAGTTCAAAAGGACCTAACTGTGCCAAAAACTGGGCAGAATGGATACAGGGAGTGTGTGTGTGTGTGTGTGTGCGTGCGCATGCATACAGAAATGTAATCTATGGTGGCAATGTTTTGTCTGCCAACCGAATTCTGAAAACTGGAATGGCAGTGCCAGTGGAAAAATAAATTGTCATAGTGATCATTTGGTATTGTGAGCTTAGGCATCTGATTGCTGTGTAAATGAATTCATCAATATGCTTTTATCTAAACTGCTGCTTGATGTTGATCAGGGATTTGACAAAAGAGAGTTAATGGCTGTGGATGGTTGCCTGAATGGGCAATTCAGCTGGAGAAGTGGGGTCTCAGACCTTTGAGCATGTTTTCACTTTAGCATGCATTTAAACACGTCCAGGGGTGGATTTACTGGCATCTTTAGTCCAGAACAAAACTATGAATATGCTATTAATATAATTTTGTTTCCCTCAATATATTGAAGATTAGGGTGGTATACAGGGGTGACTGTCTCCCTTGTAGGAATCCATTAGAGCAAGGGTGGCCAACTCCCAAGTGACTGATCTACTCACAGTTACTGGTAAAAACTGGCAGTGATCTACCCCCTTTTGTGGGGTTTAGGTCAAAGTTATTGAGCTTTTTTTGGGTTCAGGTGAAAGAGTTGCTGAGCTTTTTTTAGGGATGAGGAAGACCCGTTTTTTAGGGGTGCAGAGAGAAAATGCTGAGTTTTTTTTTTAGGCAAGCCAAAGTTGTTGAGCTTCTATGGGGGAAGCTAGTGATCTACCACAGACATCCAGTGATCTACCGGTAGATCACGATGTACCTGTTGGAAGTGCCTGCATTAGAGGAATGGGGAGGAGGGAATTGCTCTGCCAATGTGAATTGGAGGCAAAGAGCAACAGCATTTCTATGCATGCTTACGTTGAAGTAAACTCATTTGAATACTTTGAGTCAACATGCATAAAACTATGATAAGAGCAATATGAAGCCCTGGTCAGAAGCAGCAGGCTGGAACAGATCAAAGTGGATCTGCAGCTACGTCCTAAGCCAGAGGTCTCCAACTTTTGTTGACCAGTGGGCATAGTTGAATTTTGAGAGAGTGCTGGGAGTGCTGCTGTGTGGTGTGTGGCATCACACAAAATCACTGTCATTATGGCCATGGCATAACCCAAAAATAGAGATAGTAACCTCATGGTGAGCTTTCCCCCCATAACTGCATTTCTAAACTAGAAACCAGTTTATGCCTGTCATATGGCTGCTAAAGGCCCAAGAACCCTGTTTTCCCCAATGTCAACCATGCCCCAAAGCCTAGGCTGCCATCCTATACCCACTGACCTGGTAGCAAGCCCTATTAAACACTAAGAGACTTACTTCTGAGTAGACATACATGCTATTGCGCTGTAAGTGAATCCTTAATTCTGCCTGGTCTTCAGCTCCTACATAGCATGAGACAAGCCTAAGTCTCCTTCCGCATTTGTCTTTCTGTAGGGAGGGGGGATTCTTTAACCTCCACCCACACTTATTGTGTAGTAGTATTTGGAGAAAATGACATCTATGGACTACCTGCTTTCAGATGAACCCATCACAGAAAAGATGCATCCTGGATGCTTGGGGAAAAGGAAGGGCCAACTAGGAAGCGTCCAAGGACTAGAAAAGCAAAAGTGCACCAAGTGGGAAGGAAAACAGCATCTCTTTGGGACCCCAGAGATCCTGTTGCCTAGTGCCCAAACACATTACATATCCACTGCAGCTCTGACTTGACTCATTGGCTTAAAACACTAACAGGTAGGAGTAGTCAGGCTACCTCACATAAATCACTAGCACGTTTTGTTTCCTATTTTTCTTGGAGGGCTATAGACTTACTTTGTAAATACCGTAAATGAAAGCTTAAGAGTCTGGGGTCACTGCCCAGGGGCACCAATAAAGGCCTGGTTAGGCACCAGTTGACAACCCCGTCCTAAGAGCTGCTGCATGCGCTGGCCAGGGCAGAAGGAGGGTTATTAATATTATTTTGCTGCACCAGTTCTAGGCTAGTGCATCAGAGGGTCCCAAATTTTGCACCTTTCCAGGAAACTAACCAGTTTTGGATCCACTCTACCACTCTAGAACCTTAGGATGGTGAAAATTATGATGGCACCACACACTGCAGCATGCAGTGTGGACCTCCACAGTAGTGTCTTTCCAAGAAAAAAGAAACAGAGAATGAGTCTATGAGAGTTAAACATCCCTAAGGCACTGACCAGGTGATCCTAACTGTACATAAGACTGGGCTGAATGGATTAAGTGTTTGTGTGCCTGTGAATGAACGAATGAATGTGTGCAAAAATGTAATACATTGTGGCACTATTTTATTTGCCAAATCAACTTTGGAAATGAAAATAGCTGTGTGTAGAAGAAAATGTGGTCAAAATGATCATTTGGTTTAGACATGATTACTGTAAATGAGTCTATCACTATGCTATTATTCATATCTCAGGGATATGAATAAGAATGTTAATGAATTGGATAGTTGCCTGAATGGGTAATTCACCTGAAGGGATGTGCTGAAACAACTAGCAGTTTGGAGTGTGTGTTTTTCCAGTTAGCATTAGCTGGAACTGGGATATAATATAGGAATACTATGCAGGGTGCTCTCTTGGGTTTTGCTGCCAGTTTTTAGGAGTCTGCTCTCTTCACACAGGCTCTATTTGTATATTCATACATAAAGTGATTACAAAGTCTTCTGTGCTCTATAATCCAAAGAAAATTAATTCCTAAAGTAAATTTTAAAAAGCTGAAATATATTTCTGTTCTTCACAAAACTCTTGTGTGTTTTGCTTAAGGCTGCAAGTAGATCTTGGTAGCAGCTAGATTTTTTGTTTTCAAAGATGCGGGATCAGTTATTGCATGCTTCTTTGTCCCAGAAATCTCCAGTTCAACCTGAAAACTTCATAGCATCAGAACTTAAGCCACTGTTATCCAAATCCCATGCTTGTCTACCAATGGAGCTTTCTCCCAAGCAAAGGATGCATAAAGAGTAAGCCCCCATTAAATTCAATGGGACTTACCTCTGAGTAAGCATTTTCAGGATTGTCCTATAAGTCTGAAATCTCCTCTTATGCTCTATTTTAAGATGATGACTAAATTTACACTTTGTGGCTTCAACATCAAGTTCAACTCCCCCACCCCACCTTTTTTCTTAATACCAGGTCCAAGTTCTATTTTGTTATGTTTTCAGAGGTTGTAATGCAAGTATAACCCAATCTGAGGTTTTGGAATTTTTCTTATGGACCAACAAAACTGTTGCTTTTATAAACCCTTTAGTAATAGCCATGTTTCATTATATTCACACTATAGTTATTTGCAAAGGAAAAATCCACACAGAGTGAGCTTTTGATGAGCCTCTAACTGAAACTTTTGAGAGACTTAAATCTTCACATTACAGTTCACAAGAGTCGTGCTTCATGTGCTGAAACATTTTCCTTTGCATTGAGAAAGATAATCAAATATTGTTGTATTACAAAATCTTGCAGTTTAAAATAAATAGAGCCGTATCAATTATGCTTGCTATTTTTTCTACCAGACATGTGTTTTTGAAAACCGAAATTAGCAATGGGGCAGGGGGGTCCCAACAAGCAGTTATCCTACTTGCCTATGACACCGACACTGGGATGAAGCCACAACTTTACACTGTGCTGCTGTCAGGTGTAACTGAAGCCACCAAATTCTATAGCGGGCATGCCCAAAACTGGCACTCAATACCAAACAACAATCCCATTGCAATGCCTAGGAAGCTTTACTCCTATATTGTACTGACTTCATGAGGAACGGTTGAGGGAGTTGGGTATGTTTAGCCTGGAAAAAAATGAAATGAAAGCTCTTCAAATAGCTAAAGGTCTGTCACATGGAAGAAGGAGGAAGCTTGTTTTCTCCTGCTCTGGAGGGTAGGACTCGAACCAATACATTCAAGTTACAACAAAGGAGATTAGGACTAAACAGCAGGAAGAACTTTCTGACAGCAAGAGCTGGTCAACAGCACAGCGGTCTCCCTCAGGAGGCTGTGGGTTTTAAACATAGCTGTCAACCGTCCCTTATTTGGCGGGAAAGTCCCTTATCCCAGCGCCATGTCCCGCTGCTGTCCCTTATTGATGATGTCCCTTAAATTTCCCGGGTTTCAAAGAAAGCAGCTCCTCTCCCTCCCTCCCTGCCGGCCAGGGAGGAGGGAGGCTCCAACTGTGTTGCTTGGCTGTGTTGCTCACCCAATAAGGAGTCTAAGAACGACTGGGGGGTGAAGCTTGCATGCCTTGTGCCGATCAAATCGGCCGTGTTGCCTGGGGACTCGCCTTTGCTCAGTGCTTCCCAGCGGAGAGGTGACGGTGGTTTTCCTTGCCGGGTTGCTGCGCTGTGGGAACCACCATTTGAGGCTTCGTTTGGCTGCTGGCTGGAAAGCCTTTGGCTCGGAGGGGCTCAGAAATTGAACATACATGTGCTCTGAAAATCCCTTATTTTGGCTGCTGATCCCTTATTTTCGGGGCTGCTGGTCCCTTATTTTCAAATCTGTAAGTTGACAGCTATGGTTTTAAAGCCGATTGGATGGCTACCCATCAAGGATGCTTTAGTTATTCCTAACACGTGTCTAAGGGATGCGGGTGGCGCTGTGGGTTAAACCACAGAGCCTAGGACTTGCCAATCAGAAGGTTGGCGGTTCGAATCCCCGCGACGGGATGAGCTCCCTTTGCTCGGTCCCTGCTCCTGCCAACCTAGCAGTTCGAAAGCACGTCAAAGTGCAAGTAGATAAATAGGTACCGCTCTGGCGGGAAGGTAAACGGTGTTTCCGTGCACTGCTCTGGCTCGCCAGAAGCAGCTTAGTCATGCTGACCCGGAAGCTGTACACCGGCTCCCTCGGCCAATAAAGCGAGTTGGTCACGACTGGACCTAATGGTCAGGGGTCCCTTTACCTTTACCTAACACGTGTCTGCCCAAGCAACGGCACCCACGGGAAGCTGACTCCCAAGCATCCTTTCTCAACCTGTGGGTCCCCAGATGTTGTTCAACTACAACTCCCATCACCCCTTGCTAGCAAGGCCAGAGCTCAGGGATGATGGGAGTTGTAGTCCAACAGCATCTGGGGACCCACAGGTTGAGAACGGCTGCTCCCAAGGAAGCCGGGCTGGGGGGCGGGGCGGGGCTTCAACCGCTGGAGCAAACGCGGCTCCCTCGACGTCACTCCGCCGCTCTAACCGCCGCGCCGGCAGTTCTCTCGCGCACATCGCGCATGCGCCTCCCCTCCCGCCTCCCCCCTTCCTCGTTGCGCGCGCACCTCGGCTGCTCCGCCTCCCTTCCCCCTCAGTGGCTGCCTCGGCCGGAGGCGACTGTGGCGTCGAATTGCTCCCCGCGGCGGCCGCCGCCGCCACCGCCGCCTCCCCCCGCCGCTCTCCGCGGAGAGAGCTCGGGCCGCCTATGGCGGGTGTTGGGCTCTGAGGGCGAACGCGGGAGGAAGTTGGCTCTTGCCCCCGGCATGGCGGGGCGGCGGGGCGGAGCGGCGGCTGGTCCCCTGGGGGAAGCGCTGCCGCCGCCGCCGCCGCCGCTGCTGTTGTCCCCGTGCTGCGCCGGGGGGCCGTCGTCGTCGGAGCCGGCCCGCGAGCTCTTCGAAGCCTGCCGGAACGGCGACGTGGAGCGCGTGAAGCGGCTGGTGAGGCCCGAGAACGTGAACAGCAGGGACACGGCCGGCAGGAAGTCCAGCCCCCTCCATTTCGCCGCAGGTACTCGCGGGTGGCCAGGCCGCCGCCTCGGGCGTCTCCGCCCCTGACTGTGCATGTGAACGGGGGTTCGGGGTCTAGTGGCTTTAGGGCCGTGGCCTTGGGCCCCTTCCACCGAGGAAGGTGCTGTTCGTTTATTTGGGGCTTTAAGGGGAATCATTCAGGGAGTTGGTGGGTGGGTGTCCCCACGACCGCACGTTTCCTTCGTGGAAATAAGAGGAGCCTATAAACCCACCCCCTTCTCGTCCCTGATCTCTGGCCATGCAGGAGCAACTCACGAGATCCCCGTCCCTGAAAGCAGCCTGTGGGGGCTCGTGTTTAAATGGCCACCGTAGCCAAGAGCAGCAAGACTGACCCCCCTCCCCCCCCCACATACAGCGAGGGAGGCCTGCAAGTGGTGGCGTGGGCTCCGTGGGCGGGATGCAGTGTTTTCAGAGTCTCCTCGGGAGGGCTGCTGCATACCTGAAAGTGGCGTCCAAAGAGGAAGCAAACCGGTACTGGCCAAGTCCAGACATTCAAAAGGTGTCCAGTTTGAGAAGGAAACGCGTCGGTGGTGAATTTGTTAATAAGTTTGCAATCCACTCTCAGAGCTAAAACGAGTGATGGTCCACATCCTGTAAACATTAGTTCACCTTGTGCTTTGTGGGCGCTTTCAGGAAGATGTTGTTGCTCAAGGGGGATTAACAAGCACATTGTGTGTAAAACATGCACATAGAGGAGTTGTTGTGATTAGCCAAGTGTGTGTTTAGAAGTTCCTGGAAATCATTGGTCACAATTGCAGGTGTGCAGATGTCACATCAGAGTTGATAATTATTTTGTAATTCCATCTTGTAATTGCACACAAGGATGCCTTCTTCAGATCCAAGGCTTAGGTGGTGTTTTGCAACGCTGAGGTTGCTAGAGTTGACCCAAATAGACAAACTGAGAAAAGGAGGCTGGAGCTTCTTAGATGCAGGTTTTTCCAAAGCCTACTGATTTTGGCTTGCTCCCAGATAAGTTTCTTTTGGGTTGCACGTAGCCTTAATGCCCAAGTTGTTTAGTCCATCTGACACGGTGAACTACTTAACTGTCATTAATTTGCCCAGATAGGAACATGCAAACTTATCCTATCAAAAAAACCCCAAATGATGTCTAGACCAGCAACAGACCACATTAGCATATCACACCAAGCCATGCTATGGCTTTTAACAAACATGCAAATATACTCCTTCCAGAAGCACCTTAAAGACCAACTAAGTCAGTTCTTGGTATGAGCTTTCGTGTGCATGCACACTTCTTCAGATACCTGAAGTGTGCATGCACACGAAAGCTCATACCAAGAACTGACTTAGTTGGTCTTTAAGGTGCTTCTGGAAGGAATTTTTTTGTTTTGACTATGGCAGACCAACACGGCTACCCATCTGTAAATGCAAATATACTGTCTCCCTTATACTTACACGTAGTGGTTGAGAAGGTTGCCTGGTTTGGATGAAACACTAAACCAAACTTTGGCTTAACAGCTGTTCTGCATTAACCTAAAATACCAGGGAGGAACAATAGTGGTGCAAGGTTTTCTCCAGAAGCATGTTTGCATTTGCACAAAACTGTGGTTTGACTTAGTGTGACATGCGAACTAGGGCCCAGGTATTTAAGGAGGGGGCAGCACGCAAGGAGAGGGAGACTGACTAACCCTTGCAATTCCCATCAAGAAATCCCCCATGTGGCATTTAGGTTTATGAAGAAACTTAATTGCTAGGGCAGGGGCAGGTCCAAGGAGGGGAAGTCATAGGCTGAATCTAGAGACAAATCCCTTTAGCCCACAGGCCATCAGTTCCCCAACCCTCAGCCATACTCACTGGGGGAACCCACTGAGGGGAAGACATCTCTACAAGTACTTTAGCCCCGAGCTCTTCAGGGCTTTGTATTGTATAACCAACACTTGGAATTGGATTCCGTGGCTTATCTTCCATAGATACTCCAGAGAAAAGCATGTCCATGTGGGCTGGTGAAAGTTGACTTGCTTGCTTTCACCTCCTGTGCCCACCAGCATCCCCTTCAAACCTACCTTGAGAGTTGAGGGCTCCTGAACTGTATACTGCAGACGTGTGCATTCAAATCCTATTCTGTTAGACCACAGTATTTTTTAAGAATTGGAAGCAGTGTAACAGATGGATCATTGCTTATGGCAGGAGCAGACAGAAGGTAGATCTGCATGATTTGCAATAGATATAGAAGGGTTTCTGACTGAATTGAATATTAGTATGTAAACTTGATTTTTTTTAAAAAAAGCTCTGGGATGGCTGACATTTTGTTAATCATTTATCTCAGTTTCTATGTTTCCTACTTGTAAAATAGAAGCATTAATTTGCTTTTTGCAGCTTGCTTGAGTTTTGTCTTAGAATCCCTGATCCCTGAGTAACTCAGATATAGGCTTCATCTTTTATATACACATTGTCAGATGCAAATTGTCTACCCTGTGCCACCATTTGTTAATCTAGCTCTACCTCATAGCCACTATGTTGCACCAGGCAACATATATCCTGAAGGCTACCCATCCCCAGTTGACATTGTGTATAGTTACAGTTATAGTTATCCCATGGTTCCCTCAAAGAGATGCAGGGGATTCTGTATTGTTTACTGATGATGCTGACTCTGGCAACTGTTTCTCTGTCCAAATGATAAAACTTCCATTTGTTTACTATATAATGATACAAAATGGATGTTTATTGCAGAAAGTAACATTTTAAAAAATCCACAGTTGGGCAATACCTTTATTTGAACCACCAAAATGTCAGATGTTTGGAACTAAATAGGGTATTGGCCAACTGACAATTTATTTATTTATTATGGGCACACATTGTGTTTTTGCAAATACTGTTTGAATAAAATTAGGGAATGTATACTTAGAACTGATAAGAAAATACACAATATATACTCCCCCCCCCACCATTTCTTGAAAATATGGAGACTTCAAAACTTCAGGAAATTTAAAATCTCCAAAATAGGAGCTGTCTCCTGTTCTGTTCTTCAGCCTTTCTTTTATTTGGTTAGCCAGAAGCAGTTCTTTGGCATCTTGTCTGGTTATAGCACTCATGGGAAATATATGGAAGATTAGCAAGTTAGATTTTTGTTTCTTAGCTCTAGCTTTCTTCCCTTGAAGACTGACTATGTAAAACTACTTTTTTGTTTCAGGTTTTGGTCGAAGGGATGTAGTGGAATATTTGCTTCAGAGTGGTGGTAACGTTCATGCACGAGACGATGGGGGCCTCATTCCACTTCATAATGCCTGTTCTTTTGGTCATGCTGAAGTTGTCAATCTTCTCTTGCGGCATGGTGCAGATCCTAACGCACGGGATAATTGGAACTACACTCCCCTTCATGAAGCTGCCATTAAGGGCAAAATTGATGTCTGCATAGGTAATTGTTGAAAACACTTGCGGTCTCTGGATCATTGGTGGTTCAGTCACCATTCAGGTGATATGTGGAGAAGTTGCAGAACAATCAAGAATTGATCCTGGATGTTTTTTTTTTTTCGACAACAGAGATGGATACCATTCTCATCAGGGCTGTGTTTATTGAACTAGCTCCTAGGTCCTGTGATTTTCATAATATGACAATGGTTCCAGAGCTGAAAGTGATCCACAGGGAATTTTTAAGTAGTGCATCATGGGGGCTGGGTGGCGAAGGTATGAGAACCACTGGTTTAAAAGTGTCTCCAGTGTGTTTTTTATATAAAGTGACACAATCATGCATATCTTTTAAATTGGAAAACAAGCTTTCAAACAATCTGAGGCTTTCTTGTAGAAATGAGGATACATTGTTCTTTATTAAAATAATATAAACTAGTCAACTATCCGTGAAATACCAAGTTGTTCAAAATATAAGTGGTTATATAGATAGTATGTAAATGAATTTTCTTCTTTTTCATTTTTGTGAGAAGCTGGTTATGGGTAATGTCCAGCTTGGTTGGACAGGATCTGTCTGCATACATTCAGAGACATTATCTATGTTTGCACATAACAAACCTAATTAACAATAATATAACCAACCTCAAGTCAGGGTATGTTCTTGTTACATCCATAATCTTATTTGTATACTGCCTTTCCATAGTTCAGACCATGCTCATTACATAATTACAGCGTAACAATAATATACAAAATAAAGATACAAAAAAAATCAATAACAGCAACAAAGCCCCCCCAACAAAAACCCCTAAACAAGACCCCAGACCTAATAGTGATAATAGTGGCTTATTGGGGAGTATCAAACTGTAATTACATGTGAGTGTGGCTGTTATTATAAGGTCGATGGAGCCTGCCTCCTTCTAGTTGCAGAATAATATGTGCATTGAAATGTTTCCATACATTTCTCCTTTCCCACCTTAGGGCTCCAGGAGGGATTTACTTAGCGCTCACATTAATTTCCTTCTAGAGCACTGTGTTGGAGAGGGGAGACTGATAGAGACACAGGAAACACTTTCCTTCTGTTCTAGCTAATGCTTTCTGCTGTATGTACATGCAGCAAGGAAGGAAAGGGAGTGTATGTGCAGGCATAGACTGTACTTGTGACTGAAAAAGAAAGCATGGAAATTGTGTTTTCACAATGGAGTATTTTACAGCTGTTCTGTTTCATCCTTAGGACCAGTTCTGTGACTACCTTTGCTTGATTCTGCTGTTTGTATAACTGCTTTTGAAAATATGTGTACACTTCCCAGGTGAAACTAGCCTTTTACACTGAAATGTTCAGGGTTATGTTTCATTATCAGGTTAGCATAATTCTAACTCTTATTTTATAGTTTTAGATTAGGGCAACTAATCCCTTAGCATCTCCGCTGAGCTACTTCCTTGTCAAGTTCTGATGAAAGCTTTATTTTTTTCTCCTTTTAGTACTGTTACAGCATGGTGCTGATCCAGCTATCCGAAATACAGATGGAAGAACAGCATTGGACTTGGCGGATCCATCAGCAAAAGCAGTGCTCTCAGGTAAATGTTGTCTTTTTGTAATCTGTAAGATTTATGTTTTGGCTACTGCTAAAGGAGGTATTGCTCCTATTATGCTTGGTGAGAGTAATACTCTTTGTTAACTGGAGAAGACCTGCTAAGAAAAAAATTGAGTAATACTTTGTAAGATTGGTAAAAGAACAGCCCATTTGATTTTTTACCACTCCTATGGGAAAGCAAATATAATGGCTTGTTTATCCTACCATCATGCAAAATAAGTAATATTTGAAAAGAGTGCTACTTGTGCAAGTTTAGTAGCTAGCTTCAGAGTTGATTGTTTCATTTTGAGGGCTAAACATTTGATTCCAGCTGTGCTATTTATCTAAATTGGCATAATTATATTTTGTATATACCATAGGTTTTGCTGCTTGCCTGAATGTTTAGCTGTTTTTGACTTTATAGAAAAATAATGGGGTGGTATTCAGCTAAGTTTTACTGAGAGCAAGGCCACTGAAATTAATAAACCATACTAAGTTAAGTAGTTCAATTTCAACAGGTCCACTCTAAAGCCTAGTTACATCACACCCAGTATTTTAAAATTATCAAACTGGATCCAGTTCAGGGTGTTGGTGCTCATAAAAGTTGTAAATGACCTTGTCCCAAGTACTTGAAGGAGTAACTTCCTCCACATGTCCCAGTGTGTTGTGTGCAGTCAGAGAAAGAGGAATACATTTTTATTCATCCAGGCCTTTGGAAGTAAATGACTTTATAACTGTAATTTTAATTATTGTGTATTGAATATCGCTTTATCAGATTTTGTTTCTAGCAAGCCAGCATACTATTTGGGGAGGGAGGACAGGATAAAAAACACAGAAAAACAACAAAAAACCCTTGCTTTATAAAAGTTTTACACATTTGTATTTGAAATAAAAAAAATCCTATCTCCTTTTTGCTAACTTTCAGGTGAATACAAGAAAGATGAACTCTTGGAAAGTGCCAGGTAGGAAATAATAAAAGATGTGAGCTGGATCTACTGCCCAGCCTCTTTCAAAAATACCCGAAAAATGAGACAGGCTACACATTGAAGATTTTTTCATATTCTGCATAACAAAGGCTATTCTTATGTACAGTTATGGATTGGAAATTATTACCATGATCTTAATGTCTGGCATTCTCCATGCAGTGGCAATACTTCTCCAATGCAGGCAATCCACTCTGTGTGTGGAGGTGGGGGAGGCAGGGACAGTGCATGAATGACATTCAAGGAAGGGCCTGCACATGCATACTGGCATGGGCCTCAGGGCCAGGCTGCCTTGCTCTCTACGCTACTCTACTTGACTCTTTTAATTGGTTACAGTACTGGAATTCACAATAATGGCCTACGCCCTAAACAAAAAGTTGGCCCTGGTCAAACTTCTTAACAGGTAAATCACATACACCCAGGGGATTTTGTCTTGACAAAGATAGAATCCGTCTAAAATGCATTGCCCCCGGACAAACAAAACAATACTTTTTAGGAAACCATGAACCAGCATGCAAACAACCTGCCTGAGGCATCATATTAATCTCAGTCCCATTCTTAAAAGGCAAGTGTCTAGTCCAGAAGTAACCCCCACACCTGCACACCTTAATCTAGAGGGTTGGAGAAAGCTCTGCCCTTATGTGTCCTCCTAGATTTCACTCTTCAGTGAAAGGGGCAAACTTTTACACTTCTTGCTGGAATCTTCACACACATCAAATGTGAATGGAATGCTGCTCTCGCAGTGTTGGATGCAACCGCTAGTGTTCCTACAATAAAATACAGTGGTGCCTCGCAAGACGAAATTAATCCGTTCCATGAGGCTCTTCGTATAGCGGTTTTTTCGTCTTGCGAAGCAAGCCCATTGACAGCTTAGCGCTATTAGCGGTTTAGCGGCTTTTAGCAGATCAGCTGATAAGCGGCTTAGGGCTTAGGAAAAGGGGGGGGGGGAACCCCGCAGGAACTCGCAAGGCATTTTCGTCTTGCGAAGCAAGCCCATAGGGAAATTCGTTTTGCGAAGCGCCTCCAAAACGGAAAACCCTTCCGTCTAGCGGGTTTTCCGTCTTGCGAGGCGTTCGTCTTGCGGGGCACCACTGTAACAATAAATATGTTGCTAGCAACTGTGATTAAGGATTTTAATATATGATATATGAAGTACAGTAAGCTAGTACCATTGCACCAATAAAATCTATTCCAAAGTTTTATTTTTAATATTGCAAAGCATTCAGGTAGCTGTTTGTAGTTGCTTTGCAGTTTTGTGTAAGTTGAATAAAGAAGGCTGCATGCCATATCTTTAATTGCCTTTTAGGAGTGGAAATGAAGAAAAACTGATGGCTCTTCTCACACCACTAAATGTCAACTGTCATGCAAGCGATGGCCGAAAGGTATTTTTGTTTTCAAATGCCCACTTTAAAATGTTAGATTTAAAAAAACACCACACTTTACATTAAAATGTATTTGGTAATGTATTTGGTAACATATACTTTGGTTAATGTTTTGAATTATATTTTAATTCAAGAATGTTTACTTAAAGTAGAAATCTGATATTAAGTGTGTTGCCTAGCTGTATAAACAAAAGAGCCATGTATGTTCTGTCTTGGCAATATCAGTTGTTCTTTGGTTTTTAATAAAATTGTACTTTTGAAAGCCAGTTAGAAAAAAATGTTACTAAGGAATCTAATATAGAGATTATGCATTGGTTTTCTTTGCCAAAAATGCCTGTTGTGTCAGTAATATTACTAGTGTGCTAGGTAGCATTAATTACTTTTGCCTGGGGTGTGGACAGAAATCAAAATCTGTTGTCCCTTATTTATTATGCTGTCCTCTTTAAATATATTTATGTAACTAGTTTAGCTTGAGAAAAGATTGCAGTAATTTTTGCCTTTGAACAGAGGTGGGAAATTAAGCCTCATTCTTTCTCTGGCTCAGTGTGCTGTACTCAAATTTAACTTATTATGAGAAAGGCCCTCCTAAATCTATGGGTTGGATACAGAGGTAGCATTCCATGGAAGGAAGAGCTCTGAATAATCAGGGAAGGCTTTGATCCAGCAGAAAATGAAGATGCTGGATTAGATGGGCCACTTATCTGATCCAGCAGGCTCTTTTTATGTTCCTAAATATCCTTCTGCCAGGTAGTAGAGGATGTGACTTTTTGCTGACACTCCTCCCTTTGCAGCCCCCAGTGTCATGCTACAGATAACGTAGACTGCTTTAACTGATTTATTATAATTCTTTTAATGGAAAATTTCCTTATATTTATATAACCGTTAGATTTATTTGTTTTTTTATTTCTAGTCAACTCCATTACACTTGGCAGCTGGCTATAACCGTGTTAAGATTGTGCAGCTCCTGCTTCAGCATGGAGCAGATGTACATGCCAAGGATAAAGGGTATGTTTTTCTTGGGAGGTTGTGGTATGATTTTATAGATTCTGTTGAAGCATGGATTAGATTTTGTCTCTGAAATGGGCATGCCACGACTTGTGGCACTTTGTTCAAAGAATAGGCCATCTTAACCGGGCCTTTAGAAATTCTAAATTCAGAAGCCCTCTTGGACATTAACTTTATTTGAAAGGGTTGGGATGCCTTAGCAAGCCCCACTTTGGGGGGCATATAATATTTGCCAGTTTGTGCACCCCTTCATGAGTTGAAGCACAGTCTTCTGAAGCATGGAGGGGTGTAAAGACTGGCAAATGTGTTGCCCCGGAGGAGGCAGTTCTTGCCAACTGCTTCTACTCTTACCCATGTAATTTCCAATCATGTGGGAAGGGAATGACTGATTGGTGCTTTAATCAGATGATTACATGAAGCTTTTCATTAAATAAAAAAGGGCATGTTTTAACATAGACTTGCATGAGAACGATGCAGAGTCTTTCATCCAACATGTTGTACTCAGTCAACCCAGGGGTTTTATAACTGTTGCATTCCTTCAAATTTTGTGAGTTAATTCTGCAGTCGTTATCTTCACTTACAGGCTGATCATCTGCAAATATTTATTTTTTACCCCATCGCTGTCTCTAATGCCAACTGACTTTCTTTGTAATCTAATTTAACTTGATTGAATGTCTCCAGTTAAAAACAACTATATTATTTGTTGACTTCAGTAGGACTTAATTGTTATAAGTTGACCACGTAGTTGTTATACTTTTGAAGAGCATTGAGCCCAATGACAGAGGAACTCCCACCCCCCAGCCAATGTTTGGTTTTTCATTTTGTCAGATGAATGTTTGGGCTTTCTGTTTGATACTAATAATGAACGGTGTTTGACAATATTTTATTTGTTAAAGGAGATTTTTCAGTGTTCATGTGCTAAGTTTTTGGGATTTCCCCCCCACAGAGATCTTGTTCCTCTTCACAATGCTTGCTCCTATGGACATTACGAAGTAACAGAACTTCTAGTAAAGGTTAGTTTCTTAATTGTGTGCAATTTTTATGGGAAGATTATTGCAATTTTGTTTCTTTCTGTTTTGGTATTTTGAAAATTACTTCCTGTCACCTAGATTTTCAAAATGGGCTTTCAAGTATGCATATTATTTAATGTGTAACCCATTTTAGATTGCATGAGGTAAAAGAAATTATGGAAGAAAATGTTGGGCTGATTGTGTTTAGGGCTTGTACATCTGAAAATGCTAAATTTACACTTGACTTTCTGTATGGGATCAAGTAATACTACTTTTTCTTTTGATAAAAATGTCTCATGAGAGAAACATGGGATTAGGAGAGTGATTCAAGATAAAGATACTGGGCTTCTGAAATTACTGTAATTATATTGGCTGTAACAACCACTTGCCCAACGTGTTTTGAGATTGTTCCTGGAAGTATTGGTCTTGGGTTTTTTTGTTTTTTTAAGGAAACTCAAGTTCAAACCGTTTATGGATAAAGGCATGTGTCTTGTCATGAAGCTAAACAGTCACAGTTTGAAGAAAAGGAGGACTACTAATCTAACATTAGAGTTCTCAACCTTCTGTATATGAGTGTTTATGGGGTCATGTTAGATGGATCATGTCTTCCCTATGACATCAGAGTTCTAGTTTAGTATTATCCAGCATAAAATCATAAGTTATCTTTCCTCTCCTAGCATGGAGCATCTGTGAATGCAATGGATCTGTGGCAGTTTACTCCTCTGCATGAAGCAGCTTCTAAGAACAGAGTGGAAGTGTGTTCTCTCTTGCTGAGCTATGGTGCTGATCCTACACTGTTAAACTGTCATAATAAAAGTACAATCGACTTGGCCCCAACACCTCAGTTAAAAGAACGATTGGCATGTGAGTATAGAGGAAATGGGATTCACTGAGAACAACTGATGGATATGAACATCCCCCCCCCCCCCCCGTTTCCAGTAGGGACCCACACGTTGTAGCCAGTCATTATTTGTGATACCTACCATCCTTGCTTCTCCCCTGAGTCCTCTAGTACACACAAAATCAGAGGCACAAAATATCTCTCTCTCTCTCTCTCTCTCTCTCTCTCTCTCTCTCTCTCTCACACACACACACACACACACACACACTCCATATATATATATACACTAGAATATATATATATGTTTCTAGTATCAAGACATTTAAAGGCATCTTTCCCCCCCTCAAGACTAGGCATGACGACTATTCTGTCAGAAGACAAATTTCTTATCTTTGAAATTAGAGGAACCATTCTTAATGATTTCTGCAAATGTGTCTTAATGCAGAACAGTGTGTGTATTTGTTTGAAAGTAATTCTATCCTAGCAGCAATAAGATGTACCTGTGATAATGGCTTGAGACCTATACATCATGAAATCTTGTTTTCTCTTCTAGATGAATTCAAAGGTCACTCACTGCTACATGCTGCAAGGGAATCTGATGCAGCTCGTGTAAAAAAGCACCTTTCTCTTGAGACTGTAAATTTCAAACATCCCCAGACTCATGAAACTGCCTTGGTAATTTGTTGAATATATATTTATGTTGTGTGGTAGCTAAACTAGGCAAGTTGATATGCAGCTATTTTCCTTTTAACCAGCTTCGGTGGCCATACTGTTTAACATGCATTGTTGTTTTTTAGGCATAGTTTATCCAAACCATTTGTTGATAGTTCCTTGAACTTCATTCATCTCTAAAATACTGATTAAGGAGAAGGGAACAACTAAGACGCCTGAGTAAAGGTGTAGGGCCTGTGTGGCTTCTGCAACTGGTTCTCAGCTACCCTTCCTTGTCCCCTGCCCCCTGCATGCAGCAGTTAGCCTTGAAACCAGCCTCCCATTGGAGCCCATGGAAGGCATTTTCAAGTCTTAATTGCCACATGGGGTGGGTAGGGTACAGTTTGGGAGAGCATGTTAACCTCCAGCACTATGACCCCTCCAAATGACAGTTATGCTTTTTTTCCAAACTTAATGGGAAACATTTTCCAGGTAGTTCTGAAAACTGTCACTAGTGCAGCAGTTCAACATGGAAAGAGGATCCCAGTTGACTTTAATGCAAGGCTGTTTTTAGCCTAATTGCTGGTTGGGGGTGTGACCTTTCTGTTGTGGAGATGGTAGTGGTGGAGGCTTAACCCTTCCCAGAGGTAATCTCCATGAAAATCATTTCTCCCAAGCACTTAGGCCTGAAAAAAATACTCCCATATTTCCATGTGGTTTGGTTTGAAAGTCACATATTTTCATATGGTTTGGTTTCACCATAAGCTGATAAGCAAATGATATAATGATTTCACTTTTTAATAGCACTGTGCTGCTGCATCTCCATATCCTAAAAGAAAACAAATCTGTGAGCTGCTTTTAAGAAAAGGAGCCAACATCAATGAAAAGACAAAAGAGTGAGTTTTCATTTCACTTTTTTATTCCACCCTGCTTCCAAGCAGCTCAGGACAGTCCTTCCATTAGTGGTTTGGAAATTGTCCAGTTTGTGATAAACATCATGATTGTAGATGCATACAACAGAACAAGTTAAGAAAGTGAATCTAAATGCTGCCAAAGTCCTTCTGGCCATGTGAGATGAGAACTAGGGAGACAGGTGAAGCCTCTGGTTCATTCCACCGTGCAGACTTAGTTGCCTTAGAATGTGCTCACTGCATAACAAGTCAACTTCAAACCATGGTTTATGAAGCTATCTTGTTGAAACCATAGTTAACGTCAGCCATAATTCCAGGTGCAGGCAACATGACAAACTGTAATTAACTTGAAACAGAAGCAAAAGCTTCTGAACTACTTGGTTGCATGGAAGGAGGAGAAGGCTGCAGCTTGTTCTGGTTTATGGACTTCATGGTAAACTTTAACAGGACATGCAGATGTAGCCATTGACTTGTCGAAGGCCACACAAATATTATTTTAATGTTGCTTTTATCAATGTATAGTACCTTGCTATATTTTTATGAGAAGTGCAGTTTATAAATACTTAAATAAATAATGCATAATTGGAGTTCTCCCCAGTTGCAAACTGATGCTCTAGCCATTGTATTTGAATACTAATTATCAATTATCAGTTTAAGAAAACTCAGTGGAAACTGTTATTACTTTTTTTAAATCAAGCTTCCTGACTCCTCTCCATGTGGCAGCAGAAAAAGGTCATAATGATGTTGTTGAAGTAGTCATGAAACATGAAGCAAAGGTATGAGCCACTTAATTGTACTCAGGCATATTTTCATATATAATAAAGTAGAGAATTGCAAACCTGCAAATTTTGTAACTTACTCCTAATAATAACCTTCAGGCGTGTACCTTTTTGTGATTTTCCCAACTGTTACATTCTTGGCATTATAAGATGAAGATTTTTGGGAATGTTTGAACTCTTGATAAACAGTCCATTTTTGCTGTAAAGATGCTTTGCAGGCAATAAAATTTGCAAACCAATATTCCACACTGTAGCTTTTTGGTTTTTGTAAGTAGAATTCCTTCAGATTGTTCTTGAAAAATGTATTCTGCACACTTTGTTAATGATATTTTTAACATTCTGTGATCATCTCTAGGTCAATGCTTTGGATAACCTTGGGCAGACATCTCTGCATAGAGCAGCACACTGTGGTCATCTGCAGACCTGCCGCCTGTTGTTGAGCTCTGGGTGTGATCCATCAATTGTGTCACTGCAGGGTTTCACAGCCTCTCAGATGGGAAATGAGAGTGTTCAGCAATTATTACAAGGTAATAATTTTAACACTTCTGCCTTGTCAATGTATTGGCTACTTAAGCAATCTTTAGAAATTTTTTTCTGTCGGAACTGAAAAATAATTGATGTGTATGATTTGCAGTACCAGCAAATGTTTGCTGCACTACAAGCTAAAACTAATTCTGAAACCTTCATCCCTTGCGCCCACAGATTCTTCTCCACCTGAGGAACATGCTGAAGGAACTTCAAAACAGAAAAAATGTCATGGGCAATTAATGGTGGCCTGTTTTCTTAGAATAGGTACAAATGGTTGGCCTTGCTTTTTCAGGCTAGGCTATTGCACAATGTTAAAGTGGGGGAGTGTTGTCACTCTTCTTCAAGTGACCCCCTTTTCCAATTCAGAGATGAAGAGCGTAATGACTGGTGGTTCCCTTCTTTCTTTCATCTTGCTAAAGTTATGTCTACAGTATAAGATTGTGTGTTGCAGTTGCAACTTTAGTTGGCTGTTTCATGAACCTTTGTCATTCAGCTGGTGGTAATTATCTGACAGTTTGTGTATGTTAATACTGCATACTGTAATTCATTATGAAAAATACTTATGTCTCAGTAAAAAATGTCAGATTCAGTTCCAACAGCGCATGTCTAATTTTGCATTAATAATAGTTCTGCAGTTACTTGTTGTACCTGAGTTTCTCTAACTGGTAATTGAAAGTTTTGTTGGTATGTTCAGTTAAATTGTAAATCAAGCCTTTTGTCTAGGATAGTTATATTTTTGTAGACTATGAGATCTCAAAATGGTATTCCTCTTAAGGGTTAGTATTAATGACTATTTATTATTGTCATCTGTGCTATTTGAACTTGGTTAAGTAATTTATACCCTCATTTATTTTATAGAAGGTGTCCCTTTAGGCAACTCAGAAGCAGATCGGCAGTTGTTGGAAGCTGCAAAGGCAGGTGATGTGGACACAGTAAAAGTAAGTTTAGAAACGGATTGTGGCTTTTCTTTCTCTCAAAAATATGACATATATAAGTGTTGCAGGCTAATTTGTGAAGATTATTCTCAGGTCTTCAGAGATGAGAAAACGTTGAAAATTTAGATAACTATTTTAACTAAATAGTTAGTTAGTTAGTTAGTTAACTAAATAACTAAAATTTAGATAACTATTGCTTTGAAATACAAAATTATATAAAAGTTCTGATTTCAAGACAGTTGCTTTTCTGGGGATGGAGTTGGCTGAATATTTGGCTGAAGTAACGTGTGTCTCAATTGTTGTGTTCCTTAGAAGTTATGTACGGTACAAAGCGTGAATTGCCGGGATATTGAAGGCCGCCAGTCCACTCCACTCCACTTTGCAGCAGGATACAACAGAGTATCAGTGGTTGAGTATCTTCTGCAGCATGGTGCTGATGTTCATGCAAAAGACAAGGGGTAAATATTCCATTAAATAGCTCGTAGCGAATATAGGGAGTGGAGCAGAGGGAGGAAGACAATTCTCCATTCTTCCTTGTGTTAGTGCCTGACACATGTATTGGATCAAGAATGCTTTGGGTGGAGGCTATGCTTCAGATATTATTTTCTAGAAAAAATAGGTATCCTAGGGTATCATGGCTTATCCCCCCCCCAATAATCTTTTCGTCATCTAAGTTTAGTTTCAGTATATAGATAAGGCATTATCCACCCCACAAGGCTAAATGTTCCCTCAAGCATATATTAAATATCTAGGAATTTTAGAATTCAAGTCCCCCTCTATACCTTCAGCGGCTTAACATTTGCAAAGCCTGGAACCCCAGGCTTCTAGCTGATGTCAACTTTACAAATTACAGAATTATGATGGCTGTATGATCTTTGTGTTGACCTTAAATATATACACTGCATTAATCTTCCCCAATCTGGTGCCTATGCTGATCAGAATTGTAGTTCAAAATATATAGAGGGTACTAGGTTGGGGAAGACTGCTTTGTAACTGGAGGCCATTTGAATTAAATGTATCTAGTTGACTAAAGTATTCAGTTTATCTCCATATGAACACATAATTCTTCATGTACTTCTTTTTTCTGAAATAATTTTTGTTTTTAATAACGGCTATACTTAAAACAAAATAAAAAAATTCCTTCCAGTAGCACCTTAAAGACCAACTGAGTTAGTTCTAGGTATGAGCTTTCGTGTGCATGCACACTTCTTCAGATACACAGGTGTATCTGAAGAAGTGTGCATGCACACGAAAGCTCATACCTAGAACTAACTCAGTTGGTCTTTAAGGTGCTACTGGAAGGAATTTTTTTATTTTGTTTTGACCATGGCAGACCAACACGGCTACCTATCTGTAACTGGCTATACTTAACTGTGTGTTTAGGTCAGTCATTAGAAAATTGAGGTATTTTTTAAGATACTGAAAATGTTAGCCAAAATTAAGGCACCCTGCCGAGTGATGCAAACACTGATGGATGTTTTTCCTTCATATTTTCAGAGGCCTTGTCCCTTTGCACAATGCTTGTTCTTATGGACACTATGAAGTGGCTGAACTGCTGGTTAAACATGGTGCAGTTGTCAATGTAGCTGATTTGTGGAAGTTCACTCCTTTACATGAAGCTGCTGCAAAAGGGAAATACGAGATTTGTAAGCTTCTGTTACAGGTGCGTCACATGAAAACTGAAGCATGTTTAAGTTTCATTAGTTTGCTTATTTCCATTTAGTGGTATTAAATTTGTGTTTAAAGAAATGTTTCAAACTATCCCATGTTCTATATTAGAGCAGCTACCACAAGATTCACCTTGTGTTTGTTGCATTTAGAAGCAGTCCACTGTGTTTGATTTCTGCGCCATATTGTTCCCATTCAATTCATTATTTGGGTTAAAATCTGAAGTTGTCTTTCATCCCCATGGATTATAATGGGGAATTAAGTGGATTAAGCCTGCTAAATGTTGGACAGACTTTCTACAGGAATCTTTAAAGGTGTTTGTGTGTTTATTTTATATACTGCACTTTCAAATAAAATGTTGCAAGACTGTTTACAACTTTAAAACACAATACTACAGATCCCACCACCTCACTCACCCTCTGCTTTTCCCTAATCAGCTTGGTTTCATTTCTCAGGAAAGGGAAGGTGGGAGAATGATTGTCCATTTAACCTTTTGTGGGGTGGGGGTAATGAGGATGTTTGGAGGGTCCATTAGCCTCCTGAAGATGCCTTGTTAATAGCAGGACCCAAGTCAGCAACATGGAACCACAACCCAAATCACCTTCATTTGCCTCATTAATTGGGGTACACATAGAGCTGGTGAGCATTCTTAGTATATTTGAATATTTATTAATAGAGAAAGAAATAATCAGCTGACAATGATACAAATCTTAAATATGTTTCTACTTGAGTTATGAAAGCTAATGAATGTGTTGTTGGGTTTTTTTCTTATTATCAACATAGCATGGGGCTGACCCCACAAAGAAAAACAGAGATGGGAACACACCATTAGACCTTGTTAAAGATGGTGACACAGATATTCAGGATCTCCTTAGAGGAGATGCAGCTTTGCTAGATGCTGCGAAAAAGGGCTGCTTGGCTCGGGTGAAGAAATTGTGCTCTCCTGATAATGTAAATTGCCGTGATACACAAGGCCGACACTCCACTCCGCTCCACTTGGCAGGTTGGTGTTACCATATTAATGCATTTGTTAAGGATCTGTCTTGGACTAGAACTTGAAAAGGGGTTATTTAAAGTAATTGGATTGTAGTCAGCAGTTGCAAAAGCCAAAGGCAGATCCTCAGGCTAATCTTGCTTTTTTACTTCCTTTCCCCTGCAGTCTTCTGTACCCTCAAAAATTGCTATTTAGACAGTTACAATGGATTACATCCAATCTTTCTCTTTTCTTTCTTTGCACTCCCCTTCACCCTGAAAAAAGAAATCTCTCCAAAGCATTGGAGGCCCAGTGGAAAAACATGGGCTGTATTGTTCTGTACCAAGGGAATTGAATTTGGGTTGAGAGATCTTACAAAAACCCCACCTGGTTTTAGGCAACCTTTCACACTCAGTGCAGTGCAGACTACACTGTTCAGGAGGGCTTCCCTGAACCTCTGGAGGGGGGCGGGAAAGGGGAAGAGAGATTGGATACAACCCAATGAAATTGTCTCAATAGTAGAAAATAGCAAGAGTGACGGGTGACTGTGCAAGTCTAGTATCTCGGCCTTGTGAGCTTGCTAACAGCACCTCATGGGAATGGACGCACACACACAAAGCTGAATATGGAAGGCTAT
Organism: Podarcis erhardii; assembly: GCF_964252035.2. NCBI lineage: Eukaryota > Metazoa > Chordata > Lepidosauria > Squamata > Lacertidae > Podarcis > Podarcis erhardii. The sequence continues at coordinate 37,080,828 of NC_138509.1, forward strand.
GTATGTGAAGCTTGTGTTTTGCCTTTGAGTTGGGCTTCTCCATCTCAGAGTATACATATAACCATGTTTACTCTGCAATTAAAAAAAAATAGTTCAGAATTTTATGGTTCAGGTAAGCTGGAAAAGAAGTTTGTTGATACATTTATAGTAATATTTTTCAGGTGCCTTTTGATAATCCATAAAAAAATTATTCTCTTGCTAGCTGGTTACAACAATTTGGAGGTTGCAGAATATCTGTTACAGCATGGAGCTGATGTAAATGCACAAGATAAAGGGGGTCTAATTCCTCTACACAATGCAGCATCCTATGGGGTAAGTATATCATAAACTCTATGGGAAGAAGTGAATGATTGAACCAGAAGATCTAAAATTTATTTGAGCACAAATCAATGTTTGTTGGTGTTTGCTTAAATACAGGATTGTGTGTTCACTCTCCCAGTATTTTGCCTGGATACAGCCCAGGGTGTATGAGGGTTTTCTAAACTTCATAATATTTGTGGAAAACAGTTCTTTTTCATAACTCAGTATTGAGTAATACACACACACACACACACACACACGTGTCCCTCATGCTGTTTCAACTCATGTGTATTTGCATGTTTAATTTCAGTGAATTCCAACTCAAGCTGTTGATTTTTACACCTATCTATTGAGAACTTGTAATTAAAACTTCTGTTGTTACTGCTCTGATTGTGTGTGTCCCCCCATCTTACTCCAAAGAATATATGGGATAGAGGAATACTGCTAACAGACTAGAAGCAGTACTTCCAAAACCAGCTGCCACAGATGATTTTGGAGGGTGAGGGTCGACGTTTTTAGTTACTAGCACAACTCTAGTGAAGAAGGGAATCTAACCAGAATAGTTTACATTGTGAGAAACTAAAGTTTACAGGCAAGATAAAGCCATTTCTTACTTTTATTTCCTGATCTGCTCTCTAATCTTAGAACACTTTGAAGGAATAGTTTCCAAATTAGGCTGATGGTCAGAAGTAGAATATCTCAGAGGCGACGGTTTCATGAAAGCTATGTTGTGGCTCTGTGAACCAAGTTATATACTTTGCTAATGCCCTGAATAAAGAAAGTGTATCAATACATTTGATTTCTTGCAGAACACGTGTTCTTTGTACGAACATTGAGTGTATACACTGTCATGGGCTTCCTAGATATGGAGATTACCCAGCATGATGTTCCCTAGGAAAGGCACTATCCAGACGTTGCCCATTCTAGTGACCATTATAACAGGTAATCTCCATAGCTATGTTCTACTCACAGTATTGTAAAACAGACATGCTGTTAAGCATGCTGGTTGTTTACACACATGGGTAAAAGGTTACATGTAGATGGGGCTAGGGTTTAAGAGCATGGAGTATGAACTACAAGCTGTCTGCTCAAATCTCAACTTGGTATTGAGGTCATTTGATGGCCTTGGGCAAGACGCTGTCTCTCCAGCAGGCTGTTCCTCAATGCCCCACAGTCTCCCTGTATAGAGATGGTGACAAACAGTTGAATAAGAAAGGCATTTCTAGCAATATCATATCTCATATTAGAGCTTCCAAGACAGGGTGGCTATTTGAACAAACCACAAAACAGGGTGGGGTGAGCTGACCTGCGTGCAATAGCGGAGTACCGAGACTTGAACTGCCCTCTTTGTTTTGATGGAATGTATTTTGCAACGTTCACTTTTTAGGAAATCCAAAGGAAAATTGCAGCAAACTCCCCCCCCCCAAGGGTTGCACTACATAAATGTATTTTATTTTCCAGCATGTAGATGTAGCAGCTTTACTTATAAAGTATAATGCGTGTGTAAATGCTACGGACAAATGGGCTTTCACACCTTTGCATGAAGCAGCCCAGAAAGGAAGGACACAGCTTTGTGCCTTATTGTTGGCACATGGAGCTGATCCTACTCTGAAAAACCAGGAAGGACAAACGCCTTTAGACCTAGTCACCGTAAGTGATGGGATTTTTTGAGAAGTTTGCATTAAGCTTCAGTTCCTGGCTCCTGACGCAGACATGAAATTTGAGAGATTAAAAACGTGTTGTTATTATGGTGGGCTGGAAGCTAAAAAGCAGTTCCCTAAAGTTGGGACTGAAGATGGACTCAAGGAATTTAGTTTAGGTGTGGCTTTTGGAAGTACATTTTTCAGAGAGGAGATAAACTATGTTATTGAATTTGTGCTCATTTACAAACATATTGCTTGATGTTATTACCTAGTATTTTCTGGGCTACTTTATGTCTTCAAGTTAAACTATTGATAGCGACCTGCCATTCACAGTTTGTGACTAAAAATGTCTAGGTCCAAAACTCGCAACACAGAATTTCTTACTTAGTATAATGTTAAAGATAGCATCATTGTTCACTCTGTGGCACCCTAGGAGCTTGCAGTTTATATTTAGCCTAGGATCATAAGCATACTTTCCTGGAAGTAATCCTCTTGAACTTAAGGGGACTTCTGAGTAGGTATGTATAGGGCTGCATTGCCAATCTTTCTACAATGGTCTTTTTACCTTTTTAATGTGTGAGGTGGGGTACACTGCAAGTGAGTGATTTTTGTATAGGATTTGTCTCTAGGGTCATGCGTTTCATTGCATTGTAATTATACACAAGCAGACTCTGGATAAGAGTGATAATATATCTGGTGATACTAGTAAATAGCAGAATGTAAGAAAACTTGGCTTCTTAGGATAGCTCAAGTAAAAGGCCACTCACTGTAAACCTTACCTTGTATTCATATATGCTTGAATAAATTTGTGAATGTCTTAATGATATTCTAATTTTTTAAATTATTATTTTCAGGCAGATGATGTTAGTGCATTATTGACAGCTGCCATGCCACCTTCCGCCTTGCCATCTTGTTACAAGCCTCAGGTTATAAATGTATCTCAAAACACAGCATCTTCAGCAGATTCACTTTCTTCTGTTCCATCCAGCCCTTCTAATCTGTCTGCTGCCAGTAGCCTTGACAACTTGTCTGGTAGCTTTTCTGAACTTTCAGTTGTTAGTACAAGTAGTGCTGATGGGGCCACTGGTTTGGAGAAGAAGGAAGGTGAGTCCTTCCTTTACTGGTGAATTGGCTTACTCAGATGGGTGGATGATTTATGAAGAATTAGGACAGTCCACACATGCATCAAAGACTGCAACATATACCAATGGTGCTACAAGTGGTATTCCTATCCACACCAGTTTCATTATTGCAGACAGATAGAATCTGATGTAACTTTAGGCACAGTAGTGCTCTGCAGGTCATTCAGTGAAAGGCATGTATGTGTGATTTGGATTTTAGATAAATAGATATATCCAAAAATGATCTTTTCTGTTTCTAAGATAGTCACATGCCAATACATCTTTTTTCAGGGCAACTTGATTAGCCGTATGGTAGAAAGATTACTTGAATGTGAGGCTTATGTGTGTTAAATTTATGAATGGTTTCTCACACAATGCCCTCATCCTCCCAGTGCCATTCCTGTAGTTATTTCTGAAATAATTTTTTGTACTTCCACTTCGTTGGATTTATGTACAGGTTTGAGAAGATTTCCCTAAGAATAAATTGAGCTAAATATGTTTTATTTTGATTATATAGAACATAAGGTCAGCAAGTACTTTGATTTTATACTTAAAACATGCATTGTCTTCATTCACGGGTAAACCATAGTTAATGGTTTACTGGGATTGGGTCATTTTGCCCATTTTGCTACAGTCCCCAGCTTAATTGTGTTAAACAAAAATTTTAGTTTGGATGTGTTTCACTACACACAAACTATGATTTGTACCCAAAGTTTGTTCTTGACTTGCTGATCATAATTTTAATATTAACACTAAGCCGCAGATTGTGGGTTTGTTTCTCTTGTGGGAAGGAGCACAGCAGGCAAAATCAGCATGCTTACTGCAGGCTAGTGCCTATGGTTTACCATGAACTTGTAAAGTGTACCACAGCATGTCCCAAGTGTTATTGGACCTGTATCCAGAAGATTGTTTCTAATTTATACTCTCGTGAACCTGCAGAAAAGGTAAAATACACTTAGCCCTTTAATATGCAACTAATGTCCGCTTTTCTTATACAGTTTCAGGTGTTGATTTTAGCATAAATCAATTTGTGAGAAATCTTGGACTTGAACATCTAATTGACGTATTTGAGAGAGAGCAGGTGCGTAGCTTTATTGTTAGGGAAACAAGTTGCATGATGCAAATGTAAAATGAGAAATTTTAAATTGTGCGCGTGTGTGTGTGTGCATAATAGCTTCAGTTCTTAGCAACTTGAAGTTTTCCATTCTGAAGATCTGTGCTGTAATCAATGAATTTAATGTGAAACTGCATTTATGTTACTTTTCTTTGTAGATAACATTAGATGTACTGGTTGAAATGGGGCACAAAGAATTAAAGGAAATTGGTATTAACGCTTATGGGCACAGACACAAAATAATAAAGGGAGTTGAAAGACTAATCTCAGGACAACAAGGTATGTTGCAGATGAAATTTTCAGGGTTGTGTTGCAAGTTGTGGAGGAAAAGAGGAAGGGAACATATTGATGTGGAGGTGTGGGCTTAATACCGCTCAATGTCACCCTAAGTTTTTTTGGGGGGGGTTTAGAGCATGTTTGTGATATGCAAGCTCATTTTTCTATAGTATTGGAACCAGGAAACCTTGCAAGCAGAAATTATTATGTATTACATGAATTCTGTGGCTTGAATCCAATAGTTCCATTAGCGCAAGGACTTCTTGCTTGCACAACAGAATTTGCACAGACTCCCCAAAAACCTGTTCCAGACTGTTGGGGAAAAAACCCAGGACAGATTCAGGTGCAAATTGAGGGAAGAGAGAGGGGAAAGTTTAATTGTGCAACCAGAAGTCCTTGCACTAAGAACAGCTTTGTTAGATACAACTCTTAAGTTCTAAAATTATAACCTTATCTATTATATATTTTTAATTGAGCTGTATGTGTCTAAATATTACCTGTTGCATTTTCTCATAGGTCTTAATCCCTACCTAGCTTTGAATACTTCAGGTAGTGGAACAATCCTCATAGACCTATCCCCTGATGATAAAGAGTTTCAGTCAGTGGAAGAAGAGGTATATCTTTTGATTTATATTCCATATAAAAAATCTCACTGTTGTGTAATCAGATGTAATAAACTTCATTCATTTTTTCAGCCTTGGCTGATTCAGTGTTAAACACATGGTGCTCATCCTCATGTTATGTCTTTTAATTTTGTTATTAATCATTGTCCCCAACTGAGGAGACAGTATTACTTGAGATAAGATAGGCCAAGCAATTCTTGTGACTTTTCCAAATACCCTGAACTAACATAGTGCTGACATGTATTTGCTGTGGATGGGCAATTTTTTATTCAGCACAATGGAATCTAATAAAAGTTATTGTTAGAAAGTATTTGTTTATTCCACTTCAGATGCAGAGCACTGTTCGAGAGCACAGAGATGGTGGACATGCTGGCGGGGTTTTCAACAGATACAACATCCTAAAGGTAACTAATTGGTGTGTCTGTCACCAAGAAGTCATTGTTTGTGCTATCAGTTCTTGCCCTTGCCCTTGAATTAATTGTGCAGTCTGGAAAGTAGAAATATATACTGTGCCAAGGAAACAAAAACTGGATTTGTAATGAATTAGAAACAAATGTGCAACTTTCAGTTTATTGACAATGCTGTCAGTAGGCTGTTAAAGAAATAGAAACACTTCAGTAGGAAGAAAACTAAGATGAGTTGTGGCATTAATAAATGTTATTATGGCCTAAGATGTCATGGTCTAGAGGCAATGGGTGATTTCCAGTGAAATACTTACGTTAGCCCAAGGACTTCTGGGTGTGAATGAAACTTCTCTTCCCTCTCCACATACATCCCTAAATCTGTTCTTGGGGATTCCCCCCACCCCACCCTCCTTACACTAATGGAACTGCTTTTCTGGATACAGTTCTGTTTCATCAAATACATAAAGTGTAATCCTGAAATGCATGCTTGCATACACACACATACACATATGCAGACACACATGGGGGTTGTAAGGAAGTGTGGTTAGAGAAAAATTAAATACAAAAAGTACAGATAGTGGCAGTTCGGTTAGAATATGTGCAAGAGAAGAACAATGATGTACAACAATGTGATAGATGATAAAGCAAGCATCTTGACGTTATTAACTAGCATTTATAGTGAGAAAAGAACTAATTCTCTGTATTCAGGGCAAAATCAAGAAAGTTGAATTTCTTAGTTGTAATTCCTTTTCCTAAGCAGATTTGTGGAAATTGCTTATACTTCAGACAACTGAAGAAAACTAATTGTGAATTCTGGATTATCTGCCCTTTTAGATACAAAAAGTATGTAACAAAAAGCTCTGGGAAAGATACACTCACAGGAGGAAAGAAGTTTCTGAAGAGAATCATAATCATGCTAATGAAAGGATGTTGTTCCATGGTATTTCAAATTATTTTTTTCTCATGTCCAGTCATTACTATTGATAATGTTCTGCTTTTTTTTAATTCTGAAATTTGAAATGATCTGCAGTTTAGCATTAAAGTCTTTTAAAACACATAAATATTACTGACCAGTAGCTACCATGTAATTTCATATTGTTAATATTTTACAGTGGTGCCCCGCAAGACAAACGCCTCGCAAGACGGAAAACCCGCTAGACGAAAGGGTTTTCCGTTTTGGAGGCGCTTCGCAAAACGAATTTCCCTATGGGCTTGCTTCGCAAGACGAAAATGTCTTGCGAGTTCCTGCGGGGTTTCCCCCCCCTTTCCCCCCTTTTCCTAAGCCCTAAGCCGCTTATCAGCTGATCCGCTGATAAGCCGCTTATCAGCTGATCCGCTAAAAGCCGCTAAACTGCTAATAGCGCTAATCCGCTAAGCTGTCAATGGGCTTGCTACGCAAGACGAAAAAACCGCTATACGAAGAGCCTCACGGAACGGATTAATTTCGTCTTGCGAGGCACCACTATACTGGTATTTGTACAATACTGTTAGCATTAAGTGCCTGAAAAAGAGAAGAACCGATAAACCTCTTAAAATGGCATTGTGTGCTTAAATCTCTTCTCAAATCTGGGATTATATTATACAGAACAATTTGTATTGATTTTTTTCATTGAGATTTCCATTACAATTGAGCATTAAAAGCCTAAAAAGCTGAGTGAACATAAAAATATTGGTTTTTAATGCTCAGCTGTTTTCGCCTTTTCGTTCTGCTCTTTTTAGTTGTCTTTGTTTGCCAGTATTTAATAATTGTGTGTTCATTATATATACCCACACACCCCAAATATTCTCCCTCAGTATGATAACACAGAAAGCAATAAGGAGAAGCAGGTGGGGTATATAGTTTTCCAGCAAGTGTAATTGTGAAAGGCCTATTATTGTGAGCAAAGAGACTGGGCAAAAGCACTTTATCCCCAAAAGATGGTTGTCACAATGAGCATGCCAGTCATCAACTATGCCAGGCACCTGTCTATCCTGTTAATTTACAGTTGCAGCCTGATATACATCAGTGCATCCTAGATCTACTTTGTGAGTCTCAAGGGTCATTTCTCCTGACTGCAGCATCCCTACCTGAAACAGGATTTTTGGTTGCCAGTCATGCCTCCTTTAGTGTCAAAACATCCCCAGATAGCACAGTGGTGATGTGTTTGCAGGCCTAAAGCAAACCTCTCCTGTGATATTATGGCAACACTATTAATGGGATTTATGGACCAGGCTTGATGCCAAAATTTGTGCAAGCAACAGCAAGGCACTCCTGATTTTGTATCCCCCCCCTTTTTTTGCTTCCCCCTCCCCCTAATGTATTCAGTTGGACAGTGCTTCTGATTTTGTCGTAATAAAACTGTCACTGCAGTATTTCCCTGGATAGTGATGAGTATTATTTACAAGATGGTAGAATATTCAGTGCTAAGAATAAGGTACAGTGGTACCTCTGGTTGCGAATGGGATCCGTTCCGGAGGCCTGTTCGTAACATGAAAAGAACGCAACCTGCAGCGGCGCATCTGCGTGCATGCGGGTTGATATTCACTGCTTCTGTGCATGCGCTGATGTCATTTTGTGCTTCTGCACATGCGCGAGTGGCAAAAACCGGAACTAACCCCCGGGTTGCCGTGGGACGTAACCTGAAAGAACGTAACATGAAGCAAACGTAACATGAGGTATGACTGTAATAAAGACTAACACTTTTTATTATAATGTACTCACAGGCTCCCCTTTTGTGAATGCAATTATTCATAAAGGTTTTGACGAGAGGCATGCATACATAGGCGGAATGTTTGGAGCAGGAATTTATTTTGCTGAAAATTCCTCCAAAAGCAACCAGTATGTGTATGGTATTGGTGGTGGCACTGGTTGCCCAATTCACAAAGACAGATCTTGTTACATCTGCCATAGGTAAGTTGTAGTAAAAGTTGTTTCACCTGGTTTTTAATCTTTGTGATTACGTTGTTGTAGCCCACTCTGGAACCTTGCTCTGAACGGTGAGCAATAAAATAAACAACCTAACAGAACTATATGTATTGTACTAAAATTTGTAGAAGACTCATAATTGCTTATTTAGAGAATGTATATGTTACTTTTCTGACACATCTCTCAGGAGTGAGGATACAGAGTTACAGTGGGTCTGAGAAGGGAGGGTTAGTCCTGTTGTTTGAGTTGCTTCTGCCTGTGCAGACTCTGAATCCAATCCATCATTTACATCTATAAAATCAAGGTAGAAGGTTTCTGTCTTGTTTGTACCTAGTGTCTCTATCAGCACAGCTATCAACCCAAAAAATGGGTGCATATTATGTTACTTGCAACCAAGTAAAGTTTGCCAGATGAGGAAAAAGTAGTATTGACTATTAAAATCTTGTATGTCTGCTTCTGCATAAGAACATTAATTTCTCTACATTGGATAGGTGATCTTTTAATTATCCAATTTTGGTCAGAATCTGTAAAAGTTAAAATTAGTTTAAGTTCACTGGAAAAAAATAGACTTAAAATATGCCTGGTTCAGTGTTGGATTGTCATGGAGAAAGTGGCCTGCTACCTATGTGGGGTAAGGGTAAAGATACCGACTTTTCTCACACCTGTCCAAATTGTAGCTGGAATATCATGTCTGAATTTTTAGCCACCCATTTATGGTTTTATGGATTGTAGTGAGCCCTTAAATTGTGAGCTTTATATTAGCAAGCATTCCCTTTTTAAGTTTTATCTGTGTTGGAGTCAGATCATTAGCAGTTTGTTGCCTTTTCATTCATGAGACTCTTAATCTCAGGTTCGTGGGTGCAAGACACACGTTGGGCAAAAATATTCCTTCATCACAGGAGGCTGGACTAGGTGACCCTTATGGTCCCTTCCAACTCTACAATTCTATGAAAAGCTAATGCAATATGCTTTAAGGCGCTACATAGTGTTCTTTAATCGTGTGCTTTAACACATTTTTGTTATGTGATCAGAATTTCTGAGAGAACAGTGTGGAGAACAAAAATAGGTGTCTTGGTGTTCTTGGTTCAAACTCAATATTAAGAGGATATGGATAATACTCAAGTAAAAGTAATGCTTATTTGCATATTAAGAAATGGTATTGCTTGTTTATTTTTGCCTTTGCACATTTATAAGTAAAGGGTTTGTTTTCTTTAATATAGGCAATTGCTGTTTTGTCGTGTTACATTGGGCAAGTCTTTTCTACAGTTCAGTGCAATGAAAATGGCTCATTCTCCTCCAGGACACCATTCAGTTACTGGGCGGCCTAGTGTAAATGGACTAGCTTTAGCAGAATATGTCATCTACAGAGGAGAGCAGGTAGTGTATTTTTAGTTTCACTTTCTAAACACGGTTTTCCTTAAATTTGAAGGTTGGTATTCATAGGCATCTTGGATTTTTATATCTCGCCTTCCAGTTTGTTTAATAAGAGAAATAGCTTTTTGCAACAAAAACCTGCACATGTCTACTCTGCAGTGGGTTCCATTGATTTCTGTGGGATTAACTCCCAAGTAAGCACATAGATTGCAGCCTGAAGCCGTGAGAGTTCTTCACTTGCTCAGAAGTGCATGGTACTTTTAGCTATTTTGTCCTTACTATAAGCACTTATTTTTCATCACATGCATTATTCCCATAACATGTTTACAGATGACAGAGAATAATAAACATAATTTCATATTTCAGGCCTATCCAGAATATTTGATTACGTACCAGATTATGAAACCTGAAACTGCCACAGAAGCTTGAAACCCCAGATGTTTTGCAGAGATCAAAATGAAGAGTACACTGAATTGCTGAAAAAATGTATCCTACCCCCCACAGCATTGTGGTAGAAAATGTGAATAAAATCTAACATTTTGACTTAGTAAAGCTTTAATAAATATATAGTAAGTTTTCTAAAATTTCAGAAACTTCTTTTTTTCAGCACTTTAACAGATCTCATTCCAGGTGATACTGGGTTTGTCTGTACTAAATTATAAAACATTAACTTGAACTTTGTTTTCTATATGCTGTTACAGTGAAATCTTAACAAATTGTATTGCTATATAGGAACTCATTTTACTAATACTGTGTTCTTTAAAACACTACATTTACACTGAGTAAAATTGTATTTGTAAAACCTGTAAATAAGAGCTTTTCTACTAGCCTGGTATTTATTTACATTGGTTTTGTAATATAAAGTGTTTCACAGCCACAACATATGCAAATATTCCCCCACCCAAATGTTGCATTACTCATCTGCATTTCACTATCCATGAGATTTGGGAACCCCATATAATTTGCCAATCAAATAGAAACATACACATGATTTTAGCTAAGTAAGCAGAGTTTAGTGGAGGAAATGCCCCAGCAGTCATTAAGTCATATGCATTCCTGAGAAACAGAACATTCCAGTTCCTCAACAGATCCTCCACAGGGTGTCTATTGGAGGAGGTAAATAAACTTTATACACATGGTGCAGTTAAACCTTTGGGCACCCATTTCATACAAAGGCAATATATTTTGTAATGAGCCAATCTATATCTATACCTCTAGCAGTACAAAGCTAAGCGTAGAGATGCAATGAGATCCAATTTCTTTTTGCATGTAGGACTCGGTGAGTGAAGTCTGCTGTCTACAGTTTAGCTAACCAACTTCCTGTAAGACATGTTCTGCTCATTGTAGAAGGTAGCTGGGTTTCCCCATGAAAGTCACTGGATGCAAAAAGGCAGAAAAGGAAGTACTCACATCTCCTCAAGGCACTGTCAACTTTTTTCACACCCTCTCCTAACATCTGTTTTCCTTATTTCAGTTCCATCTAGGATTACCCATTTGTTTCAGAGTCTCTTACGTAAATGTAAATAATCCCACGTTTCATTTGTCCACTTCTTTAATTAAGCATTTCAATGGGAGTTCTACAACATTGTGACCCATAATGTAATTTAATTGTGGATCATTATCACATTAGGGTTTAAGAGAGATTGCCAAGACTGCTTGGGCTGTCTGATTCATATGGGGACTTGAGACTTGAGTCCTAAACAATTGCATTGCACATGAAGTCAGTGCATGGATAGTTATAAAATCATGTGGGAAATATAGTAAATATCACTTTTATGTGATTGCTCTTGCAAGCAATACAAAAATATAAAGGGGTCTTGATTTGTATGGTACTATATCACTGCATGTTTTCCACTCACTAGCTTAATTAAATGCTGGATCGAGTGTTCATGCAAAATCTGCTAACTATCATTTAAGCACTGAGATAATTCATTTCATTGCTGAAAATACTTCATTCTTTGTGAATGATTATTTAATGTGATGTAAATTATTGTGGTATGGGTAGCATTTTAAATGGTACCACAAGATTGGTTAGAATGGTTTTTTGTTTTTAATTTTGCATGACATACCTTGCTTTTTCTGAAGTAATGGTTTTGCTTGTGTTGACTTGAGGTGAAATTCCAGCCTCCTGTGCAATTAGTGCTTTACTCATCTTGAAGTGTCTTACCTGTATTGTACGACATTCCATTCCATTCAGCCCCAAATAAACTTCATTCACAAACTTTTTGGTATGGTTGCATCATTACAATTAAGTGTGGCAAAAAGGGCAGCGACCCACCAACAGCAGACATTCCCCCCCCCCGCCCAACCTCCCTTAAACTTTGGAGTTAAGTTCACTCGCAAATTATAATTATTCACTGCCTGTTATCTTGCTTGAAGGCTGCATTGCTGTGGCCTGCCCCTACTCCCCATATTTCTGCAGAGGAAGAGGGGAAACCAAATTAATTCTGACAGGACTGTCGGGAGCAAGTGAAGTAGTTGTTTTGGAAGTCCTTGTTCTTCAAGTAGCAGGGTTCCCTGTACAGAATGAGATTTAAAGTGACCCCCACCCCCCCCACCCCAAAGTTGGCTATACAAAGGAATAATCCTGTTTCCCCAATCTTTGAGTTGCTCTTTGGACCACAAAGGCAGCTATGTAGGATAGGCACAGTCACACAAAAGGACATTTCTATTGAGAAGTTACTCACTTTTGCCAAACGACACTAAATCTTGTGATTATTGTAATTAACCCCCTTCATGCTTCCATATCCTTGATGGTGTGAGTGAGCTTGCTTTGCTCTCCATGCTCACCTATGTAAAGTAGCCTCAGACACATACTCCTGAATGGGAAGTTTTACATTAGTTCAGCTATAACATAATCCCAATGTTCTAATAAGTGGTTAGCATAGTGCTTGCACAGTAGCTGCTTTTGTAGCATTCCTGGAAATACTTGGTTCTGGAGAATTTCACTTCCTCAGAAAGCTGACATGCACACAGGAGAAATGTAATTGTTACAGAAATTTTTGCACTAGGGGGCACTAGATCCCAACATTCAAATGTGCCGGGGATTGACTCCTGATAAGAGTTGTCTTAGGTCTGTAGTCACTGGAGGAACTATAGAAAGCAGAATTACGTCCTTTTATTTTTACTGTGTTACTTTAATAGATAAAATAGGAAGGAATCAGCATTTCTCCTAACCCTAATTGTCCAGTAAAAAGAAAGAAAACCTCCCACTTTACAGTGTTCTGCCCAAGCAGCAGAAGATACATAACAAGATTTTTAAACGCTAAAGATTTTTTAAAATTAATAACATTAAAATTCCCAGGACATTCTATACAAGATCTCAGAGTAGCTGTTTTACTACAAAGGAATTTCAGAAATAGACTGGAAAGAGAAGCTGCTGAATTACAACTTATCACCAAACTCAAAACAATGGAGAAACCTGGTCTGAACAAAGACCTTGGATTCTTATCTCATTATACATGACAAAGCCATTTTTCACCTTTTCACCCCTTGCTTTTTCCTGTTAGACCTATTGCAGTCGTTAAGAGTCGTCAACAGGCTCATCACAGCTATCTGCCAATCACCCATTCCCACCACCCTTCTGAGTAATACCCCTCCCCACCTTCTCACTATATAGAAGGGTCTGGAAACTTCTGTTTCAGTGTATCTGAAGAAGTGTGCATGCACACGAAAGCTCATACCAAGAACTGACTTAGTTGGTCTTTAAGGTGCTACTGGAAGGAATTTGTTTTGTATTAAAATTATTGTAGATTAAAAACCCATCTTTTATAAAATAACTTAGTGGGCTGCCCATATGGGACTCAACCCCATTAAAGGAGACTAACTTCTGAATAGACCACTGTACAGTGTTACCTCAGGTTAAGTACTTAATTCGTTCCGGAGGTCCGTTCTTAACCTGAAACTGTTCTTAACCTGAAGCACCACTTTAGCTAATGGGGCCTCCTGCTGCCACGCCGCCGGAGCACGATTTCTGTTCTCATCCTGAAGCAAAGTTCTTAACCCGAGCTACTATTTCTGGGTTAGTGGAGTCTGTAACCCGAAGCGTATGTAACCCGAGGTACCACTGTATTTATTATAAGTTAACGACACACTGGATTCTTAATGACTAACTGGAGCTCTGCTATTTACTGCGTAGTTGTATTTGTAGGGCATACCTTATCTCAGACAAAAGAGGAAAGATGCATCTTGTTTGGAAGAACAGAAGGGGCAAGGAATCTAGAACGGCCATGTTTACCGGAAATGGTCAGTTAGGCTTTGGGTACTCATGTTTTCCAAGTAACGTGGGAGCTGCAGCAAGGCTGATCTTCCCCATGTCAACAGGGTGAGACCTTGATGTGACTTCCCTGATCCCAGTCACAGTTTCACCTGATCTGCTCTTGCATTTGCACAGAGCATTTCATGCTAACCCCACGGCCAGTGCTGGATTTATTTATAAGCTAAACAAGCTATAGCTTAGGGCCACACTCTCTTGGGGGGGGGGGCAAAAAAAGTTAAAGGGGAAAAAAACCCTGGATGTACATTTCCAAAATATAAGATAAAAAAACAAATAAACTAAAATCTACATACAGCAAGAGTGTTTTGTGTTGTGTAGGCTCCTATGATGTAAGTAATGGGACCTAGCTGCTAGCCTGCTCCCTAAAATATCACTGGTTTGCTCATTTCTGTATATAGGGTGCCTACATGGACTGGTTGCATGGCAACATGTACAAATAGCTTTAGATACCTATTAGGTCCATAAATTACAATATAGCATATATTCAACACAAAAAAACAGCGACAATGTGTTGTTGACAAAGGACAGCTGGACATATATATGGCCCCATTACCTTCAGTAGCTTAGGGCCTCATCAAACCTAATTTTGGCCCTGCCCGTGGCACCAGAAAGAGCAGTGCTGCTGTAGCTCCCATGCTATCACGTGACACAATGGCCCGGCTTTAACATCCATAGTATTTTGAGGTAAATTCACCATTCAGTTTCATCTATCCTGCTACCCTTCTTGGCCTCTTCTTTTCGGAACCCTCTTCCAGAAAAGCTCAGGTGGAGCTGTCACTTCTTCCATAAATCCCTTTGTCAAAACCCACTTTCCCCATGAAGCTAACCCAAAACCTCTTTTACCTGAGGTAAAAGAGAAGATGGCGCCTCCCCACTTCTAACTACAAAAGCCAACCAGACTGGTCGTTGAAATTTGTTTCAGACGTGCTGCCTGAGGTAGTGGCCTCTCACTGCCTAATGGTAGAGCTGGTTCTGACACCTGCACTCTTATCCCCACTTGAAACAAAGTATAATAATGTATGTTTAGGGAAGTTTTTAATGTTTATTCTTCTGTTTTTAATGTTTTGTTGAAAGCCGCCCAGAGTGGCTGGGGAAACCCAGCCAGATGGGCAGGGTAGAAAGAATAAATTATGATGATGATGTCTGCATTCATTAATATACATCCCCAGTCAGAATAAATGGGCGTGGTGTTTCATATTTTTATTTTTTTTAATATCTTGAATAGTTTTTAAATGCTTTTAATTGCTTTTACATTTTGCTTTATGGCTGTAACTTGTGTCATTTGTTTTATAATTGCGTATTTTATTGTTATAACCTTATGGTAGCTGCCTCATTGTAAAGGGCAAATAAAATGTGATTATGATATGACAGAACAAATAATGCTTATCGCCGTTCAAGCAGAATAAGCACTCCATCATGACATGAAGGATAATGTGAAATTAGCCTATTCTTCCAGAGGTCTGCTATATACCTCATAGACTCATTTAACAGCAAGTTAATTTCAGAAAAAACATGGCTGCTCTTTGTCACCTGTTTGCTTTAAACACACTTAATGCTGGTGTGAAACACTTGAATTTGCAACCTTAGAAAACCAAGTCTTTTAACTGCATGTAAGTTTTCCACCCACAGGTGTGTGTATGTGTATATATATATATATATATGCAGGTTTTGGTGTCCTCGGGTGTCTTCCCGTGTAAAAGTTGGGGTGTCTAGGCGACGTTTCGACGAGGTCTCACTCGTCATCTTCAGGCTGGTGCTTTCGGCTTCTTGTTACTGGAACAGAGCAGGATCTCAGTGTTTGAGTTCCTATAAATACTGTAGAGGGGGTGTGGTGTATAGCCTCCAATGTTCTGGGCAGAGAGGAAGTTCCCAGGTTAGTGTGCCTTTTCTTCTTTTGTTCCTTAATTACTTGAGAGATATCTTGAGTGATTTCTTGAGTGATATCCTGAGTACCACTTAGGTGGGTCATTAGGTGTGGATTAGTTGTTAAAAAGACTTTAACAACTAATCCACACCTAATGACCCACCTAAGTGGTACTCAGGATATCACTCAAGAAATCACTCAAGATATCTCTCAAGTAATTAAGGAACAAAAGAAGAAAAGGCACACTAACCTGGGAACTTCCTCTCTGCCCAGAACATTGGAGGCTATACACCACACCCCCTCTACAGTATTTATAGGAACTCAAACACTGAGATCCTGCTCTGTTCCAGTAACAAGAAGCCGAAAGCACCAGCCTGAAGATGACGAGTGAGACCTCGTCGAAACGTCGCCTAGACACCCCAACTTTTACACGGGAAGACACCCGAGGACACCAAAACCTGCATTCCTGTACCCGTGAAAATCTACGAAAGCAAATATATATATATATATATATTCTTGTCAGGAAAACCCAACAACTCTGGCGGCAAAACGAGAAGCCCGTATCTCAGTATGCCAAAGCCAGCACAAGAGAGACCACCAGTTCTGACAATCCGTCATTCACGTTTCCCACTGTTTGGCTCTATTGAGGCAAAATGTGAGAAGCTGCTCCCAAGTCCTCCCCACACAAAGCTCTTTATGAGTCTTTACTGAGGCGTGATCCAGGCAGCTACGCTGAGGTTGCCAGCCTGAAAGCAGCCCCCTCCTCCTGGCATTTGGCAGGCTGGCTTTGGGAGGAGGATAGATTTATGAGTTGTAAAAGATGGGCAAATTAAAGTCCTGGGCATTCTTGATGGGATTAGACTTTCTAGGGCACGGCATATATTTGCATATGGCTCTGACTTAGCACATTAGCATTGTTTTCCTGGCTCATTTTAATACGCTTCCCAGCCTCACTTCCCTGCCTCTTCACCCATTCGCCCACTCCCTCCTCACAGCAGCTCCTCTCACATCCTTTTGTTGCCTACCAAGATAGTAAATAACGGAGAGGCCACCTTCGAGTTCCAGTCAGGAGCGTGGGGGGTTTTTTTTGAGCCTGCCGATCTTCGCTTAACTGCTGAATTAAGAATGAAGAAGCCCTACATTTTCACAGAAGTATTCCAGTTTCAAAGCCCCATTTCATGTTACCACATGCTTGTTAATAGAGGGTCCATAATGCTCCTCCTACATACATGATTGATTGTCATTGCTGTTGCAAGGGCCTGAGAGACTAGTCAGTGCTATGAAGTGAGCCGCTCTGAACACCCAGGGAAAGTGCTGTACAAATGGTAAATAATATTATATATAAAACCTTGCTTTAAAAAATAAATAAATCCCCAGGCCCACTTCTAATAAAAAACACCGTGTTTTCTTCTAGGTCATGCCAAGTTTGTGTCTCTTTCAATTTCCCCTCAGGTATAATTAATTTGAACCTCCGCCCAGGCCCCCCAATAACTCTTTTCATTGATGGCACTGAATACTGGAATGTATCAACCAGGAGATGAAGAACCTGTGTGTCTTATGTTGTTGGACTACAACTCCCATACCCCTGACCATGCATGCTGGCTGGGGCTCATGGGAATTGGAGTCCAACAAGATCAGGGCGGGGGGGGGGCACAGCTGTTCCGATCTCTCGTTTAAGCTAACGTGTTTTCTAAGCACGTGGAGAAACATTTAACCCAATTCATAGGCAGCTAGGGGGGTTAACATAAAAAACACCTTCCAGGTCAAAGATAAATCAGTCTGTTTCAGGAAGTCTGAACCTTCACAGCGCTTCACTTCTTACAATGTAACGCAGGCAGGGCCCTATGTGTTGTTGTTGTTGTTGTTGTTGTTGTTGTTGTTGTTGTTGTTGTTGTTGTTGTTATATTTATGTATCATGTCTATATCCCACCTTTTTTCTCCAATGAGTCAAGGTAACATACATGGTTCTTCCCACTCCTCATTTAATCGCCCCAACAATCCTATGAGGTAGGTTAGGCTGAGAGGTTAGTGACTGGCTCATGGTCACCCAGTGAGCTTCATGGTTGAGAGGGAATTTGAACCTAATCTCCCAGGTCCTAGTCCGGCACTCTAACCACTATACACCACTGTTGGGGCTTCTAGCTGTAGTGTAGAATATATAGGCTGTTACACTTGGATTAGAAAGACTTGAGTCTGAATGCCTGCTGAAACATTAAGTTCACCAGCTCAGAATGTGTGGGCAAGTCACATACTAGGAACGGGGCGGCTGTAGTGAGGTTAAAATGAGATGATGCCGAACTCCACACAGCGCTGAACATGAACATGGAGGAAGGATGGGATAATGAATTAACAGCTGGGAACTTTGATCTCTTACGTTTCCTGCTTTTGGTCCTAATTTTGCATCAGTTCTAGTGTGCCATGCCACGCCTTCTCTGCCCTCCTACATGTGACCTTGGCTTTAGCAGACATTTTCACCCTCTGTCTGCATTTTGGCTTCATTAAAGAGCAGTGTGCAGCTGTATCATGTCCTTCTTTAACCACAACACTAATGCCTGGTAGCACATAGGAACCTGCCTTTCACAGAGTCAAATTACCGGTCCATCTAGCTCAGTATTGTCTACACTGACTGGTAGCCTCTCTCCAGGGCTTCAGCCTGGAGTTGGTTACATCTCTAGCTGGAGATACATGAATTTCCTGAATTTCCTTTGGGAGTTGCTGTTTCAAACACTAGAGCCTGCGGAATTGCTGTCAATAGGCACAGCAGTCTTTGTTATGGTCCAAAGCAGGGTCCTTATTGGTACCTCTCTGGGTGGCATGACATCATGCCTTATCTTCAATAGGTCCTTCGGTTTGCCTAAATATCAGCGGATAGCTGCGAAAGAATAGGAGAACCACATAGGCGGGGGGGGGGGGGGAATATGCTCCCGCTATGTGGTCTCAGATCCAATGAAAACACAACTTGCCTTGGGATAAAGGAAACCCTCCCTCCGCCCCACCCGCCCTCTCCTCAAAGTTGCTTGTGGTCTTGCCTTTCCTGTTAAAAGGGTGATGAATTGCAAGCTACGATTTCATGTCAAGGTACATTAGACAACAGGATCTGAAAGAGCTGTTAACCCTCAGCCCGAGGTGTCGGGAGGCCTTTGCTCTCTGGGCAGAGGCAGGCAGATAATTTTTACATCATTCGTCCTTGGACAGAGGCAATGGCTCACTTCTAAATCTCTGACATCTTTGTGCCTATCAGCATGAAGCAATATTCCTCTGTGACCTTCTTGCTTATTCTTGTTAATTCTTTCCTACCAGTATAATCTGAGCAGCAATTTTATTCACTATTATGAAAGGGCTTTTATTTGCTATTACATAATTAATAATAATAATAATAATAATAATAATAATAATAATAATTTAAAAACAACTCTATCCAGTGGTGCTGTTCTGCTCAAGCAACAGCCTGCCACTACCACAGTGAAACTTCCCCGTTGTCTCTCCTACAGCCTCCTCCACACCTTCAAGAGTAGAGGGACCCCTTGGAGCAGATTTGGGGAACATGTGAAAAGATGAAGGGAAAGCCCGACTCATAATCATAACCGTAATAACAATGGGCAGGAGTATTCATTTAAGTACTAATGCCATATATACTGTATCTCTTTGGTAATTGCTATAATAAGCCAGTCTTTTCCTGATTTCTGATTCCATGTATTTCATAGAATCATAGTTGGAAGGGATCCTGAGGGTCATCTAGTCCAACCCCCTGCAGCTGTCCAATATGGGGCTCAAACCTGTAACCTTGGTGTTCCCAGCACTACGATCTAACCCACTGAGCTATCCTGCTTTTTCATTCAGAAAAGCTTTAAGCTACATGGATGTGCCTGCTTTGCAACTCCTGCAAGACATCTATATATCTTGTGCTCATGACCACATACCCCGGTACAGAACGTACAGCGAGAAATGTTGCTGAATAGAGAGCATTGACATGAATAATATTCCCTTCTAGGTACTATTCAGCTATTGCGGTTGACGTGGCATTTGTCCTTTCCCCTTAGAGTTTTTTTGCAGCCCTGGGAAATTCTCATGGCCTTTGTCGCATTGAAAACTGTATGTGAGCGAAGTGGAATGTAATGTGCCTGTAACAAGGGCCTTGGTGCATTCCAGGAGGGGAGGGTCTTGTTCTGTGGGAAGGCTGGCTCTTGATGAGTAAAATCACACCATCCCCATCACGCCACTTCCTCTATTCAGGAAAGTGGGCTGAGTTAAGGGTGGCCCAGCCTTCTCTCTCCTGCCCCTCTTTCCCTCTTCCCCCCAAAGGTACAGGCATAATTAACCTCATGAACACTTGAGAGCAATACGAACGAAACATTGGCCCTGAAGTGAGGGTAGCTTGGGATGTACAGTGCTGTGTTTTCACCAAGTAAGGCACGTAGAGTGCGGTGGGTGGGTGGGGAATGGCTAAGCTCTAAGACGCCAAATTATTTCCAAAGCTGTTTAATATTTTATACAGGATCTTGCTTTGGAGATTCTTTTCAATAATGAAATGTTTGTGGGGGGCAAGAGAATTAGCTCCAGGCTCTAGCATTTCCAGCTGAAAAGCCTTGGTGGTGTTTAAACATAAAATCCTTAGAAATCCAAAATGAATGAAGTAACTTGTTTTAGTAAGGAAAGCCTGCCATGGAAATGCCTATTGTTTTATACTCCCCCCACCTCACCCGCTGTTCTGTGTTTCAGAAAAGCAGCCGTAGAGCAATAGAGAGCAAAGTTAAATGAGAAGCAATCTCTTGTACATTTAAAAATTCAGCTTTCTAGTCTGCTTTTGTATCAGGGCTTGGGTTTTGTTTTTGAAAAAAACCCAATATATAATTTTAATTTAGTTTTCTTTGTACAGTAATATAACTATGCAAATTATTATTTAAATAAATTATATGCATGAACATTATAGTTAAAGTTTCTTTTCAAATATGAAATGAACTAGATCCACTTTTCTACAATTTTGCCCAGGCAGGTACCATCTGTGTTAGACTGGTATAAATGAATTTGAACTATTGCACTTCAGACCAAATTTATTTACTACAAGAGTGAGAAAGAAAATACATCAATGGTCAAATGTCAAGCTCTTTTTCTTTTGAAAGGTTGGTTGAATTTTGTGGCATCTTTCTCCAAAATCACAGGTTATTTAACATGCTTGTAAAAAAAAGAAAAAAAGAATCACTTTCCAACCAGTTTCAATTAACTCCGGTAATCAATCATACTTAATGTTCTTCACTACATAACTAAAGGCAAGTTTTCAAAATGTTTCTTTCATCTAAACGGCTTCCATAGTGAGTCTGAGTTATATCTTTGGTCCAAACATGTTATATTTGGTTGCGCGACTCTTGCAAAAAACCACAGCCTCATGTCTCACCATCCTCTTCCTTTGTACAGGAGCTTTTAGTAAGGGAAACCTTGTAATGTGATGCCATTAACTTTGCAACTTTCTCTGTATTCTAGCAGATAGAGGAACATGCAGTGTCACCTGTTGCTTGACAAAGGAGAGAGAAAATGTGATGTCATAAAGTTGTGGTGCATCCTGAAATAAGGCTTAACGGGAGCAAGGGCGCTCACACAAGCCCCACTCCAGAAATCTTCACATTTATCATAGTCCCAATACTTTGTTGTGCTGTTCAGGGAAGGTTGAGGGGGGTGGTTTCTACCCTTGTAGACCTTCCCGACATACCATGGAGGTCAAGCAAACACAACCCCCTTGCTCAACATGGAAAGGTCAAGGGCTGAATGTGAGATGTGATGCACAGAGGGATGTTGAAAGCAGTAGGGGTGTGTGTGTGTGTCCCTGTTCCACCACCCATGATAGTGTTTCCATGTTCAGACAAATGGCCGAGCACATCTCTAGCATGTGTATCAAATCATAGAATCATAGAATTGTACAGCTGGAAGGGACCACAAGGGTCATCTAGTGCAACCCACTGCAATGCAGGAATCTTTGGTTCGCCATAGGGCTCGAACCCACAACCCTGAGGTCAAGAGTAAACGGGCAAGAGTAAACAAAAGTAAGAATATCCACATTGCTGGGGCAGGGGAAACAATGGCACTTAATTTCATGTAAACTCATTTCATGTCAGAGCTCCCGAAACAGTATTTACTAAAGGTCAGCCTTATGAGGTGGAGAAGATGAAAAATGTTGAGGTGTTTAAAAGGGAACTTAAATGAGAGCTATAAATTCCCTTAGGTGAAAAAAGCTTCTTCTTCCATGCGCATCTCTCTCTCTCTCTCTCTCTCTCTCTCTCTCTCTCTCTCTCCACTGCTGCTCCAGCAACTTCTTCACCATCCTCTTTTCTGATTCAAACATTTTGGTGCCTCAGCAGCACCCAGTGTGGGGCCTTGGGCCCAATCATTCCCATTGTGCTTCTTGCTCCCAAGAACAAAAGAACAAATAGATCAAAGATTTGGGGAGGGGGGGTGCTGCCTAAACAGTGTCACATGACCAGCTATCTCTGGGGTTTGCAACCGTCAAACTGCAAACAGGCCCCCAGCTATCCTTCACTATTCATGTGGAGGCCCAGGTTACCTAGCAACAGCTTCCTGCAGTCATTTGCATAGCTTTATACATGCCTGCGGCTGCTTCCTTATGATAGTTTCTAAACTTTTAGCTATTTCGAGCTTTTTTTTGGGTGCCCCCATGGGTACAGCCTGTCTACCCATGTGGTGGTAGTACCGTGAAGCTGGAATAGTTTCTGTTCCACAGAAGCCCCCAAGCGTCTTCATTCTTCAGCATTTAAGATTCTGTACAGGCACAAGTATCTCCACAGTACTGGAACATGTTACTTTCCATGAAATGCAACGTGCTAGGTGAAATGCTTAGGGCAGTGGTTTTCAAACAGTGTGCCGTGGCACCCTGGGGTGCCTTGAACAATGGTCAGGGGTGCTGCGGCAACACCGGCCTCTACCCCTCTTTCCTTCCCTCCCTTCCTCTGATGCCCTCTCACATCTCTGCCTCTGAAAGGCTTGCACAGCTGTTTGTTGCAGCATCCCTGCCTACAAGCTCCCCAGGTGAATGGTGCCTCTGGGGCTGGCCAGGGGATGCTTCCCAGGCCCCTGTGGGGCAGTAGGAGGAGGCACCTCTCTTTGGGGTGGGGGTGGGGCAGCTCAGAGACCAGAGGCGGCAGCTGCGGCTGCCCAGAGGCCTCTCAAGGAGAGGGGAGAAGAGAGGAGGTTGAGGGGAGCCTCCACAAGGGATGGGTGAGGAGCTGCCAGCTCTGCAGGCAAGGGGTGACATAACTGGGCTTCTGATCCCCACAGGGGTGCTGCAGAAAGAATGTAGTTGGTCAAGGACTCAAAAAGGTTGAAAACCTCTGGCTTATGGCATATTATCCAAGCTCGGATGCTATCCACTTCTGTATCACTTCTGAAAAATCAAAACTGATCACCTGATTGTGAAGTTGGACCCTTCTTGTCTCAAGGGGCTCCTACTTTTATGTCGTGGAAACTGCCAAGATAAAAAGCCCCATTTGTTATGTCAAGCTCATTAAAAAAAACAACACCTCTCTGATTACCTTATTCTTTCATTATCGTTATTCTTTCCTTATTTTATGTGTTTGTCTCTCATTGAAACATAAGCTCCTTAGATTTTTTTTCTTAAAATTCCTCAGGTAGAAGGCGGCAAATATAAGTCTCCCTTCAAGGCTTTTAGAACAAAGATCAACATTCTTACCCTCCAAGATTTTCCCAATTGTTCTTTTACTATAGAAAGCAGTACCTCTTCCCATTTATCATCCTCGTATTTGTTTTTCAGCATCTGCTTAAGTGAAAAGGAAAAATTGGCACATATGTGTAAATGCAAGCACCATTCTCCCAATCAAAACAGGGCAAGTTTTTAGGTAGCTCCCGGCTTGCAATGTTCAGTGCTGTAGTCTCAGGGAAAGTTGACCATGTTCTACAGCTGCATGTACAGAACAGTCCTAAACCGTAATATTGAAAGCAAATTCTGAGAGCTTGATCTCTCTTGGAATTTGCCACTGGATAGAAGCTTTTTAAAGGCAAGGTTTAAAATGTAATCGCTAGGCTTCCCTTGAGAGAAAGTGACATTCTTTGGATAGACTGCGGGAACTATGTCCTATATATATATATATTGTATGATAAGCAAAACTATTGTGCTCTATGTAACCAGTGTGAAATGGGCTATGTGAAGTAGCAAGAGCTCTGATAAAAGTTAGAACAGTCTGTTGATAAAATTGCTGCCACGGCTCTAAGCATAAATCCCAGCAACTGTGATACAAACTATGTGCGTCAAGAACATTTTGACCGATTATGTTGTGGAAGAAGAAGAATCTGACTGAGAGTGGGAGAAAAAACACACCCTACCTAACAGAACGAAGGTCTCCTTTAGTACTTCTCAGAGGCTCCACAGTGCAAGGGAGGTGGAACGCAGAAAGCAATAGCTTATTATGGTGACCCTTCTATTGGCCCATAAATACTGGCTCTTAGCTATTTCAAACATTTGACAATAGGGTGGTACATAAATTCAACCAAGTCACTCTGCATCAATGGCTAGATTCATTAAGATGGAAGGCTAGAACAGTGAATTTAAAACTGGTGGGTGGGTGTGTGCGCCCGTGTGTGCACGCACACACACAATACACAGTTTCCCCAGGAAACTGCTTTGGAGGGATACAAACACATTTAAAAAATACATACCGTTAAATAAAAGTTTGTAAAATGTGATAGCATTGATACTGATAGAGATTTTGACACTGTGTAATGAAATAACAAGCACAGGTTGCTGTAAAATAATTTCATTTATTATTATCATTAATGTAATTACGCCCAGTAGCATCCATTGTGTTAGAGAAAGAACCTTGCGATTATTTTTTAGACATGGCAAAGCCAAATATCTTTTATTAGCTGAGAATTAGCTACTTGATTGTGGGTAGGGAATAAACAGCCTGATGCAACAGGACAGTTTACTTAACAGCTGGAGCACATCTAGCATGGAAGGAACAATGTGTCTTTCATCTTAACCTACCTTTTTCTAGTGCACACCCTCAGCCACTTTGTTAGCAGCTGCTGCAGGATTAGTAGGAATGAGTAAGTTATACATCCCATAAAAGCACAACCGCCGCATCCTGCCTCCCCTTCCTCAAATCTTCACCCACGCTCTGTTGGCGCTCAAAAACTCCCATCCCACTTGACTCTATTCACCCCTGCCTCCATTTTGCCCTCATCCCAAACCACCACATTTGCCTTCATTCCTTCCAACACTATCTCTACCTAGGCTGTCTGCTGTATACTCTGCCTTTAACCCCCCTTGCCTTTAACCCTCCCCCCCACCCCGTGCCCCACCCTTCTCCCAATTCTCCAGGTTCAGCCGTTCCAGAAATTCACAAAGAAGTTACATAGCGAATGCCACTTCTCTTCGCAGTAGGCCTCGACCACGCCTGCATTGAGCTCTGTGGGCTGCTCCGTGCCTCCTGCGACCGATGTAGGTTGCATGCTGGAGGGCTGGGTTGGGGCCGCTGAGGAGCCGGGGCCTCCTTTCCTCTTCCCCTCTTTGTTTCGCTTGGCTGGGGCCTCCGCCTTGGCTGGGCTGCTGATTGCCCTATTCCTAGGCGCCTGAGGTGGCTTCTGTGGGGCTGGCGCATCCTTGGCACGGCCTTTCCCCTTGGATTTACCTTTAGCAGTCCCCTCAGTGGCCCCCGGGGCGTCAGTGCCGGGAGCGGTGGGCACCAGGTGTAGCTGCGCTTCCGAAGTCCCCTTCTTGCTACTGCAAAGCCGGGATTTGAGCGGGCTGCCGTCCTGGCATGGGTGCTGCTTCTTGCGGAGTTTGCCCAGGATCTGCTTCCAGAACTGGCGGCCTTTGGAGCTGTAGGCAGCGCATAGCTCTGGCTGGCCCCGGTAGACACATTGCTGCCTCTTCCCACCCTCCTCTCCAGGCTGGTGGCAGCTGAGCAGGAGTTCGGTGGCTTCTTCGCCAGAGATCACCTGCCAACTGCACAGGTGTTTGTCACGGGTGGAGAACTGTCCAGACTGTGTCCATGGCGAGGAAGCGGGCTTCACTTTTTCGCTGCTCTCTTTGATCTTCCTGCCGGTGGTGCCTTCCAGGCAGCTCAGGAAGAGAAGGGTGAGCGGAAGGGTTTGGGGGAGCCTCATTTCCTGAAGTCAGGGGAGCTGTTGACATTTATCATTCAAAAGCATCCGTGATAGAATCTCAGGTGAGGGGCCCTCTACATTCCCAAAGTCCTATAGAGGAGAGAGATATAAGTCAGCTGTGGACACACACTGGGCAGATAAAGATGAGCAGTGATAGCTCATTGCAAGCAATGCATTCTTCTTATCTCGAATTCTCAAACCTTCACTGGCATAAAATTCTTTTTAACTCACTGTGTGACCCTCAGCAGTGGGTAACGCCTCCAGTACCTACCCTCTGTACAAAGCAGACACTTGTTATGTTTGTTATGCATGTGTGCCAACCTGGTATTTTGTGTTCCTAACAGCACCCCCTGGGATACCCAATAGCTTTTATGCAGTTATATCAATGGTGCTGGATTTTGGTAGTAAGCAAAACTCCTCTGCATCTTTTGTTTTACACAGAGAAAGACTAAAAACTTGGCAATCTTAAGTAGAAAAGCCACCCCTGTCTACATTCAACAGAGGAGTTGCATTCCTGTTTGAGTGCCATCCATGTGGTTAAAGGGATTGTCCTGACAACATTATGACAACATTAACAAACAAACACAAATTCGTTTAAGATGCATTCAGAGTAAGCACCGTTGTTCTCAATTGGCTTACGTCTGAGTAAACACATATAAGATTGTGTTGTTAGAAATCTATCAGATTTCTTTCTATGATACCAGAAAAGTGATAGCAAGGTTTCGTTGAAGTGCTCTTTTCAACTGCTGCCTTCCTCTCTTCTCCATGCCCCCGTCCTGCTTTTAACAAAGACATTTCAAACTCCCAATTTCTTTCCTGCTTTCCAGGTTTTCTTTCATGCATTTTCCAAATGCAAAACCATCTCTCCAGTTTGGTGCTGCTCTTAAGACATAATGAATCTGTTGGTTAATTTGGATGTGAGATCACTGGTTTCATGGTGCAAAAAACAAATATTTTTGCTTATTGCAGCACCAAAGAAACCGCATGGGAGGATCCCCAAACTTGTCACCAAGCTAAATTAAACAGTTCCAGTACTAATCCCCCCCCCCACTCCTTCTGGCGGTTATACTTACAGTTCATTGCAAGAGGCAGAGAGCTCTCCAGGAAAACTGCAAGCCTGCATGTAACTGTAGTCTCTGTTAGAGAACTGTACTAAGCATGCATGTGTTATCAACAGTCCAGTAGGGTCCAGCCACAGCCGATGCCCCTCCCCAGTCTTATGCATGCAAACACACACACAGAGACACACAGACACACACACACACACACACACAGAGCAAGAGGAGAATCCAGAAAACAAACCTCTCGACAAAGAGCAATCATGTTCTGTTCTTTATGTATTTATAGGCAACGTACTGAATAGCTAAATAAAATGATCCCAATACTCACTGGCAGAATTTATTACTGCTCATCTCACAGTAGCCTCCACTATCTGCTCTGTTCAATTTAATCACTCTACAGCATTAGCTCTATTGCAAAGTAATGATCATTCACGGTACCCATTCAAATAGTTCTTACTATTAAGATGGCCATGGCAGGTTCTGCTCCTTGTAGGCGAAAGCGTTGCATTTGCTTAGACTACAGCCATTTGTTTTGTAATGTTGCCTAACACCTCAAAAATGAATTTAACTGTCAAGGAGCCAAAGCAACACAACTTTAATGACAACTGTCTGCCGAAAGTTTGGAGCAATGAAATCAACTATCCCTTTAAGTTTGTACCACTTTTAGAGAGAGAGAGTACATAAGATGTTGTTTTGCTGGTACACGACTACAACCAAATTGAATAAAATTGTACAGAACACAGTCACACAAAATGTAAGATCAAGCCTTTTCAGTTAATCTTTTATGTTGCAAAGGTAATTTGTTGGAAGCCTACAGAGCTTGAAGCTCAGTGACTGCTAATTTTTTTTTTAAAAAAAATAATCTCTACTGCAGTTGATATTATTATTATTATTATTTTACAATGCAGCCTTGTAAATAAGCATGCTGAAGTTGCTAGCTGATTAAACATTGTGCTAGTCTGCCCGTACATAGCAGTGTTGCTCATTTGTAGCATGTCAGTGACCTTGAAGGGGGGGGGGACAGCTTGAGAGAGATGGATAGTTCTTCTTTAATTTTAAAAGTTTCATGCGTGGTAGAAGTGTCTGAACTGGTGGTTTACTTATAAATCAGTCATAATGGAATTTTATGGTGTTAGTTGTAGAATTTCTTTCGAATGTGTATGGAAAAGAAAGGTATACATATTTTAAATAAATATTGTTAAATAATTACATTCCCCCCCCCCTTTTGCAACACAGCAGATTTAATACAACGGCTGCAGGAGCTATTTTCATAGTCTCATCAGCTATTCAAAAGAGCAAATAATCCATTTTTCAGCATAAAGGAGACACCTAGTGGCCATTTTTTTAAAAAGCAGGGATGACTTCTCTTCTAATACTGTAGTGCAGGGGCTACTGAAAGTGGATCCTGAGAGGTTTCTTACACCTTTTTCTTTGAAGAGTCTTTTTTTTTTTTTTTAGAACATCTGAAAAGGGCACGAGACGTGAAATACTGAGTATTCTGATTACTTGAAATTAATTGTTGTGAGAAGTTGTTCGCTGCTCTAAGTGTTCAGGCTCTGATCAGTTAAAAATGTAAACCAACATAAATAAATGAGATTAATGTGCAAAGGTAATCTTAGAATTCACTCTCTGTGTAGGATTTCTCCATGCAATCTGACTGAATAGTACCAGACGACACGTAGATTGTTCATACACAGAGCCTTTCCACAAATAGCTTATACATGTATAAGCTTTATGTTTGGAGGGCAAGAAGAGGTTTTCTGTCATGATCCTGATTCCCTTCCATTTACTGAGTCTATATAATTAATATACAGTGTCTGTGGGAGAAGCTTCAGAATTGCTCACAGCTTCCCTTTAAGGCAGGGGTCACTCATGCTGCAGTTACAGTGCTGTGGCAGGAAAAATGTGGCTCGCATCTCTAGTGGGTCTGCAACATACACGAGTTTTGGAGCAAGAGCTTTCTATTTCAGATCCTTACAGTGAAACCCTAAGGATAATTACTCAGAAGGACAATGCACTATTATGTTCTATGGAGCTTACTTACTTCCAGGAGTGTGTGCATTGGATTGAACCACTTACCTGAGAGAAAATCCCATTGAAGCATACTTCTGAGTAAACATACTGCTAGGAAGGTTGCACACCATCCTTAATCTCTGCCAAGGGGGTAGCCAAATTCCTGGAGGTTCCAGGAGATCACCCACTGTTGTGTTTCTGTTGGAAAAATCAAGACACAGCGGACGCTAGTGTCTTTTAAGAAATATGGTTCATTTTGTACCTTCAATGGATGGGGTGCAGAACATTATATCCCAAGAGTGTCTCTCCTTGCCCCTCTCATAGCTTCAGCAAGGCTGGGTCCAAAGCAGTGGTCAGTCATGGCTCCCAATTTCTCAGTGCAACCTCTTCCAGCCAGTGCCAAGATGGTTTTGCGTATTTCCTGTTTCTTTCCGGAATACCTTTAGATTTCAAAAAGGACAAATTTTCCTGTGACATCACACACATACACACCACCTCCTGGTTGGGGAGGGGGACAGTTCTTTTCCATTGCCAATGACCCTAAATGGCTAAATACTGGTTCCCCATTGTTCCTTAATAGCTCTGCATTTAACGAGCCTGGCCAGGCTCATTTGCTAATTGTCTGGCACAGTTCTGCAGCTTCTATTTCCCCCTCATATCTCAAGTATTATGTAAATACTAGTGTTTATTAATTTCTCCTATTCACTAACAGACTCTGATACTCTAGATCTATGACACTATCAAACCAGAACTCAAGCCTCTGCCAACTTCCCTGATGCAGCTTACTGGCAATCATAATAGCCAGAAGGTAGGCAATCCCAGCCTTCATTGGGATGCAAAACTGCACTTTCTTATATCACTTGCATACCAAAAATGATTTAGAACATGAGCGGCTTCTGCCTCACACTGTGGAAATAGGACTTGGATAGAATGAAAATGCATTGATCTAGGGAAGAAAGAGGTCGTTTTCAGCCTGAAATACACCACACAGTTATCATCCTGCGTGTAACTGAAATCTCTGAGACAATTACCTTAAGCTTCTGAACCAAAGGATTTATTAGCACACCACACTGGCTTGAACATGAAGCAGCTCATAATGACAGGGGTGATAACTATGGTTAGCTTTCAAAGCAGGACTACACTGTTCTGAGAATCTCTGCTGCACTCTCAGGAGCTCAGCTACTGGGAACAGATAGATTTCTCTGAGAATGAAAACAAAGCTTTCCAAAGGTGTAATGCCGTTCACTGAAATCTGTCCTTGCAAGTCCAATTTTCATATGGCTTTAATGCTAACCTTGATTGTGTTGCTTTTTACATTCATTTCTACTTAGAATCCACTACCGTGGCTGGCTTTGCCCCAAAGGCCAAGTTCAGCATGGAGGCTGCTCAGCTCTTAATCATCTGGCATCACGTAACAATGTTAGGTGACCAGCCCACTCAGTGTGGCACTTGCAGACAGCCTTGTGCAGTGCTTTAAAGCCTCACCGATGAGCAGCTGATTAACAGGGTTTCAGAGTGCTATGTGTAACATGGGGATTTGTAGATGCCACCAATCAGATGACAAGCTTTCCAATAGACAAATAGTTGCTGTTGCACTCAGGTCTTGTGAGCTTCCTAAAGGCCCCTGGTTGGGTCCTATGACAGGATGCTGAACTAGATGGTACTTTGGCCTAATCCAGTAGGACTCTTCTTTTGTTTTTAAAAGCCATATGTTGTCCCCCCAAAGCAGCCAACAATATGAGGAGGCTATTTTGAAGAGGGTATGGACTGAGGATGGGATAGTGACCAAGAACCCACAGTTCCTTAGTGTAAACATAACAAAAATGGGAGGCTAATGAGGTTCTCCAAAAACGAGCTATGACTAACAAACAATTTCATTTTTCACTTCCTGCTAGTATGACTGCTCCAAAATGAACTAAGATTGTCAGCTGGGGACACTGTCCTTCAAGTCTCACTTCAACCAGAAAAGTCACCAAGGTCACATCCACAGCATACATTTAATGCACATTTAAAGGGCATAGCTTCCCTCAGATAATCCTGGGAATTGTAGCTTGTGTGTTAAATCATGTGCTTGGACTCTAGTACTCTCCAGATTTTCTGGTGCGCACTCTCAACATCCCTGACTGTGGCTGATGGGAGTTGGCTCCAACAACAGCTGGCCACAGGTTCTCCATCCCAACACAAGGTGATATCATCATCATCATCTAGACAGCTGAGGAATGTTCTTCCTTCTACCAAAATAGATGCTCAGGACAGCTGCTGGAGCAATGCACAGGTGTCAGAATGCATGGGAACACTGTGTTGGTAGAGAAACTAGGAAGTTTATTTGCATGACCAGGATGAACATATGTGGAGGTGAATCAGGAGAGAGGAACAGGGAGAATGACAGGGATGAATGTGGAGGTGGAGGTATACAGTATTCACAGCCTGTTCTTTTCTTCCCACAGACCTAGCAAGCTGTGAAGATATCGAACAAAATGTAAACACGCTCGCTATGGTGTGGTGATTCAAATGACGGCCAAAATTAGTGGAGTAAAAATGTTCTAGCAAAAAACAAATAGAACTGCCAGCAAACTCTTTCAGTGCTTACTACAAAGTCTGCTCTGAAAAAATGTGTGCCTTGCAGTGGAAGGTGTGGCAGTTCTACACGGTTGCAGGAGAATCCCACTGAGGGTGTGCAACGTGGCACAGTTGAGAAAATGTGTCAAAATATCCATTGTACTGTTTGCACATAATCAGACCCCAATCAAGGTGATGAGGGAGAAGCTACACTTGACTTCTGTTCTTCTTCAAATTGCCAGCATGGGGGCCTGATCCAGATCATGCGTAGGGAGCATTTTAATGTTCACTTGACTTTCTCTTCTTCTTCTTCTTCTTCTTCTTCTTCTTCTTCTTCTTCTTCTTCTTTGGTAATCACCACCATCATTTTATTTGTATGCCGCCTTTCCACAGTTAAAACAATGCTCAAGACGACTTACAATACGAAAAGATTTGCATAATTACAAACATAGCAAAGTGGTCCTAAAAATAAATAAAACACATTAAAAACTACATAACCAAACTGGACCATTTCCACATAAAAACGACGATACAAAAAGTTAATATCCGTAACAACAGCAAAATCTCCCTATGAAACTTTCCCCCCAATACCCCAGTCCGTGCTGGACAGCAGCCTCAGCAGCAGTCCTTATGAGGCCAGTCAGGCCCCGCCCTAGGCCAGGTGGAGAGAAGCAGTAACGGGATCCTCAGGCTCTCGGCAGGGGAGATGCAAACTGCAAATGTGGGTCTCCCCCTACTCTCCCCCCGCCCCAAAAGAGGTTGGAGTAGTGTTCTCCTCACCCGTTATCTTCACAATGACCCTGTGGACACTGGCGGAGGAAGGGTGTGTGGTGGGTGCGGTCCGCCCCAGGTGTCATCCCTGAGGGGGTGTGATATCGCCGCCCCAACCCCCGGGACACTCACTGCTCACCACGGTTGGCTAGCCCCGACCTCTGCCTGTGGGGTAACATGGACTAAGAGATAATGACTGACCTAAAGTTACCCAACAGATTTGCTAGCTGTGAGGATGTGTTGTCACATAATCCAGCCAATGAGCTCATTTTACTAAAACTCAGATATGGGGAACCGTTTAAGACTTTTATTTTTACTCCCAGTTGTTGTCATCTTTGTGCCCGGTTTAGTAATGAATATCACATATCTGCTTTATGTTCAAATGCACTTTGGGGGCCAAAAGAGGGAATACTGGGATATGACGGCATAACTGTTGATAGGTTTCTTGACAAGAGGTTCATTTGGAGCTCAAGTGAAACAGATGGATGCATCACAGTTTCTTCTTAAGGATCACTGCTATTTTGGAACGGTATAATGAGCCATACTGCTGCGTAACCTAGGGGCCCATATTGAAACTCTGTCTAGATAATTATTCCTAGAGTTCTGTTTCTGTAATAATAATAGTAAGTTCAGTTCTGCTCAAAGTAGAGCTCACTTTCAAAATCACAGTGCTACTAATTTGGAAGAAATATACGTAAAAGGTAAAGGACCCCTGGGCAGTTAAGTCCAGTCGAATTTGATTATGGGGTGCATCACTCATCTCCACTTTTGGGCCGAGAGAGCATATAAAATGCCTGCCAGTTGCATCTAAAGCTAGCAAAGTTCATGGCACTTTCATTCATCCAGGAAGAACTGTAATTTCCCCCCAGCTCTGTAGTGATTAATATTCTGTATTCCCATGCT
The DNA here is from genome assembly GCF_964252035.2 of Podarcis erhardii. Classification (NCBI taxonomy): domain Eukaryota; kingdom Metazoa; phylum Chordata; class Lepidosauria; order Squamata; family Lacertidae; genus Podarcis; species Podarcis erhardii. Next base: position 37,114,166 of record NC_138509.1, read on the forward strand.
AGCTTTCACTTTGTTATATTTCAGCCTTTTTGTTTCAAACCAATGTACTGTATACCTACCAAATTCTGCTTTAATTGTAATGGTTTCCCCCCAAGAGTACTGTAATAGGAAATGGTGTGTGTGTGTGTGTGTGTGTGACCTTGTTGTGTTTAAGCCACTAATGTGTACATACCCTCAGCTAAGTGTTTTGCAAGAAAATGGATATTGGTGATCTGACTGCTACTTGCATTTCTGAGAAAACAATCATACATTCAGACTGCTGTCAACTGTATAGAATTATACTCAACAGATATAAAAGTCAGCATTCATGACTTCATTTTATGGAAAAATTGGCAATATGCATAAAGCAATCTTTTCCACTTTTGTAGGGGTAAGCAATAATTTTGCAAAGTACTTTTAATCCTTTATAATTTATATAAAACATTTAGTGAAATATATCCAACTGACTACTTACATAATGACTTGACTGTGTTTCATCTGAATACAACCTTCTCAGGAAAAAGTGTTAAGATTTTGCTGGCCTAATATTACATTCCTTGTGCAAATGTAAATCAAGTCCATTCAAACAGACAATGGGCGACATCCAATGATGTCTGCTCGCTTGTGCAACAGAAATCCATGTGTGCAGGGGACTTCCACCTTGTCTTCTCCCCCATCCAGCCACTTGCATGTCCTCAGAGCAGATTTGGAGGCACACAGGGGTTCCCATATACCAGCAACCCATCATATTAACTAGGGGTTAGCTCATCTTTGGTCCTCCAGATGTTGTTTGACTCCAGCTGCCATCAGATTCAGCCACCATAGCAAACAGCCAGGGATGAGACAGCCATTGACAACATCTGGAGGGCCAAAGTCTTCCCACCTCTGCTTTAGTTGGTCTTGTGCATTACTGACTTAATTCAAAAAGTGGTAGGTCTGTTTGGGCAATCTCCTACTCACTTTCCTGAGTGGGACCTTGGACTTCTGCCTCCAAGCCTTGATAGCCACGGTGCCTGAAATCCATCTATGAAAACTATATGCATGCATTTCCCAATTCAAAAACAGATCTGTAGCAGCTCCCTTGCTAGATTGGAGTGTTTTAAAAAAACTCAATATACCAGTGTGAGAGCTTGGACCATGTAATGAGTCTTGATCTGGTGACCTGGCACAAATGCTACAAAATCTAGAGGCAATAGAGATTATGGCTGTTCTTGTCAACATGATTTTTGTCACTGAGACAAAAGGATAGGAAAACAGTACGCCTGTTTGATGTAGCTGTATTATTACACTGGATTCAAATGAAAGAAGTGTTCATTTTGGCAAAATTGTACCAAGATTTTAAAGAGCCTTTCTTTAATAGCCAAGTTGGATTTTCCCCCCTTATGCATTTCTGCTAGAAGATTTCATTTTCCAGAGAGCCAAACAGTACCATAAAAAAAGAGAAACAAATAATTACATTTCCCATATAATCATATCTTCATTAGAACTTGTGCAACCCCACTGGCTTCACATTTCTTTTGAACAGCATAATCCCAATATAGAACAGCAGCCTATACAAGCTTAAATACCAATGTAATAGATGATATTTTAAGCCCAGAGCAAGCCCTGTTAAATACAAGCACAGGGGCTAGGTAACTGTGCCCCACATGATGTATTTTACATAACTTGTAGAGTATTGTTTTAATAGAGATCTTGGGGGGCTTTAAACATACATACAAGAGGAAGGCAAAAATAAACTTCCATTGATTTATACATTCAGTTACCATCAAAGAAGATTTAACCTTATAAATTGTACAGCTCTGTTAAAAGTTGTGGGCAGCACAGTAAGATGTGAAATAATTACTGCACTGCGCCTGGGCATAATTTACACAGCTCATTACCATAATGTCAAAGCACATATTTATATATGTACAGAAACATGCAATTAACCATCTGTCTTCACATCCCTGGTAATGAAGCAGATGATAATGCTTTTCTCAGTCCCGTCCACCCTTCTACAGCTGCTCTGCAACAACAGGAACTCGCAGTGCCATCAAAGCCTTAGGCTCTTGTACACATTTACTGTAGCTCCAGCACACTCCCACTGCTGGTGCTTGAAGCCGTGTACGCATGGCATTGGCCAAAATTCATACCTATCTTGATGCCATCCCATTTGCAAACGTGAGCCACATTCACTTTGCAGTGAAACTGAGGTGTGTACACTTGAGACAGCTGTTGCACATGCACAGATGACAGTTGGTTGCTTTGGGGTGGAAATTGCAGTCCAACAATATCGAAAGCAACATCTATAGAGCCAAACGTTCCCCACCCCGTGCTTAGGGCAATCAGGATCAGGGGTGTACAAAGGGGGGTGCGGAGGGTGCCCGGGGCAGTGACAAGATGGCCCGCTGCCTCCCCCACCTGTAGAGTGATGGAGGGTGCGCACACAGTCGGTGTGGGCACCGCTCACGCCGCATTCGCATGGCGTCCGTACAGGCTGCCATGCCTGCATGGTCCGCACGGGCTGCTGCTTGTGCACAGTGTCCATACGGGCGTCCGTATGGGCTGCTGCTTGCGTGGTGACCATATGGGCTGCCGCGGGCACAGTCCCTACAGACGTCACATGTGCGCAGTCCCTACAGACGTCACACATGCGTCACCAGGCGATTTGCCCCGCCCCTCAGCAGAGAGGGTTCCTCCGCCACTGATCAGGATGATGTCAGCACCAATATCTTGGCAGAGTGAAAGAGGGTGGGGGCAGATAAGTGTTGCACATGGGGGCTTCCTGTTCCAAAGACTGGTGAATGCATTAAGATACAGTGGTACCTCGGGTTACATACGCTTCAGGTTACAGACTCTGCTAACGCAGAAATATTACCTCGGGTTAAGAACTTTGCTTTAGGATGAGAACAGCGGAGGTGCAGCGGGAGCAGGAGGCCCCATTAGCGAAAGTGGTGCTTCAGGTTAAGAACAGTTTCAGGTTAAGAACAGACCTCCAGAACGAATTAAGTTATTAACCCGAGGTACCACTGTACTTCAATTTCTTAAATATCTGTTTCAGCTCCTCTCACATCACAGAGTTGGGAATCATGGCTCTTGTGTTAGACCATGCTTGCTCAAACTCAGCCCTCCAGATGTTTTTGGCCTACAACTCCCATGATCCCTAGCCAACAGGACCAGTGGTCAGGGATGATAGGAACTGTAGTCTCAAAACATCTGGAAGGCCGAGTTTGAGGAAGCCTGTGTTAGACAATCAACCTTCAGTCTTACCATTGCCTCTAGATACACCCTAAGAGAAAGACTAGTAGATCGCTACTCAGTTATGCAGGAAAGAACTTTCGTGCAGATTGTTGCAGACTCAGGAGTAATGTCTAAGGCTCCAACCAATGCACACTTACCTAGGCATAAGACCCACTGCACACGCTAGGACTTCTGTTCTGATCAAACATGCAAAACTTCACTGGACCCAACCATATGAGCTGGGTGCCAATGGATGGGTCCCAAGTGATTGGGCCCTGCCATTTTAGTTAGGTCATGATCCCAACTGTGAAGAAGCCATGCATGGCAGATAGAGCTATCAGTGGCTATTAAACATGTAATAGTGAACCCCTGGAGACAGACAGACAGGCCGTGTATCCATAGCAATGACCAGAGGAGGAATGACCGCTGGGTGGAGCACAGAGAGGAGAAACACTAAGGTGCACCTGTAGAAGCAAAACTGGACACCTTCATCTGTCCCAGCTGCAATCAAACATGTCTCTCCTATATCAATGTCTACAGCCACAGCAGGAGCTGTAACTCTGTTTGACTAAAGCTGTTTGGCTTTACCCTGAAGGCGCACTCTTACATTGTCTCCTAAGTCAGACAGATGCCAACAACAAGTGAGCCATCCTCACAGTTGATTGGACAGCATAGATATCCCGAAATAAATAAGTAGTTCTGACAGCTATGTGATACCTCCAGAATCAGAGCCAGTGCACCTCTGAATACCAGTCACTGGGGAACAACAGTAGGAGACAGCGAAAGGCCTCGTGTCCTGTTTGTGGGCTTCCTATTCACATCTCGTTGGCCATTGGGGGAAAAGAAAATGCTGGACTAGATATGCCTTCAGTCTGAACCAGCAGGACTCTTCTTATGTGATTGTGTTCCTTTGTGGCCACTACATGGTTCCATCCACATACTGCTGGGATGTGGCAGTAAAGATTCTAGTGCCCAGTAATCTCTGCAAAGGGATCAAGAGTCTCCAAAGATACTACAGCCTCACATTCAGAGGGGAGCAAAGCTGGCAGGTGAAGGTTTTTGCTGTTGCTCCTCTGAGCGGCCTGACGTGAGGACCATATCTCTTTCTCTGGCAGGCTTCCTCCATTGCTCTCGCCTTCTCCTTGGGAGCTCACTGTGTGGGGCAGGGATCGATGCCAGGCAGCAATGGTGGGGAGAGGCGATGGAACTGGCTCTCCTCCGCTCTTGTGGGAGGAGGAGTCGTGGTGATAGGAGACTAGCTCGTGGCTTAGGTTGACTCTCTCCACGGCGGACCTGCCTGGAGCCCAACAAGGGCGGCGGTGGCAGCCCAACAGGCTGCTGAAAGCCTTCCGAAAGTCCACATTGAAAGCGTAGATCACTGGGTTGACCGAGGAGTTGGCCCAGCCAAGCCACATGAAAATGCGGAAAGTCGTCTGGCTGACGCAGAGAGCTTGCCCAGAAACCCCGCTGCCTGGCCTCAGTTCGCAAAAGGGTAGCAGGCAGTTAAGGACAAAGAAAGGCAGCCAGCAGCAGACAAATACCCCCACGATGATGGACAACGTCTGGAGGACCTTGGTCTCCTTGCAGAGCGAACTGCGCAGCGAAGAGGCAGGCTCTTTCCCCTGCGCAAAGCCCAGCCCTCTGGCCTTTTCTAGAGACGAGATGCGGCGGATCTGAGCCTGGGCGATGCGGTAGATCCTTGTGTAAGTGCCAATCATGATGGACACGGGGATGTAGAAGCTGACCAGGGAGGAGGTGATGGCATATGTGGGGTTGAGCCGGGCGTCACAACGTGGCAACTGTAGGTCAGTCCCCTCCTGCTCCTCGACTCTGTGCCAATGGAGCTGGACAGGGATGAAGGAGATGAGGACAGAGAGGGTCCAGGCCAGGGCGATCATGGCGGAGGCCAGGCCCCGGGTCATCCGCTGCTCATAGCGGAAGGGGCTGGCGATGGCCCAGTAGCGGTCGAGGCTTATGATGCAGAGATGGAGGATGGAGGCTGTGGAGCACATGATGTCGGCGGCCACCCACGTGTCGCAGAAACGGGTGCCAAAGAGCCACACCCCGCCCACCGCCTCAGTGACTGCCTGCCAGGGCATGACCAGCAGTGCCACACACAGGTCCGACGAGGCCAGTGACAGCACAAACCAGTTGGTGACTTTGGCGCGCAGGTGGCGAAACCGGACGATGGCCAGGCAGACCAGGGCGTTGCCCAGCAAAGTGCTCAAAACCAGTAGCCAGAGCAAGCAGAGGCCTAGCACCACCCCATTCCCGCCAGGGGCCCGGGGCTCCAGGGGCCCCTGGCTGCCGTTGGAGGCGTTCTCCATCAGAGGGCGCACAGGGGCTCCCGGCGCCGAGCGCCGTCCAGGACGATCTCCTATGGCCGCCACCCGCGCGCCCCAGAGAACTGGGTCCCCGCCGCCTCTTCGACTGCATCAGAGACGTGGCTGCGGCTCCCGGAAGCATCGTGGGGAAGCACTCGATCCTGAGCCTGGAAGGGGCGCATCAAGAGCTTCGCGCAGCGCCGCCGACGCCGCGGAGGAAAGATCTTGGTTAGCAGCAGATTGGCTAGTTGGAATGAACGCGGATCCGAGAGCGAAAGTTCCCCGACGCCGCTCGCTCGCTGCCTTCCTCTCGCGGCCAGATCCAAGCGTCGTCTGTGCTTCCCGGGCTTCTGGGCATCCTCCGGTGCTGCAGGAGAAGGTGAGGCAGAGAAAGCCGCGACGGTTTCCACACTATCTGTCCGTTTGGGTTTGGCAGTCGGGGCGGCACTGGGACGCCTTGTTCCCTACGTCTCGTGCGCGGCGGCGGCGGCAGGAGGCGAGAGAAAAGCACGTGGGGAGGGATCCGTGCGCGCGATCCTGTGAACTGATCGGCGGTCGCCTTGCGGGGACCCCTTGAGCTGCTCGCTCGGGATCGCTTCACTCAGCCATGGCTTACGATTGGATAAAATGTCAGAGATGCCAGGGCTCAGCTGTGGCTGCTCAGCAGAACTGATGGTTCAGTCCTTCGTCGAACCCCGCCCCGCGCCCCATAGCTTCTTTTCTTGTCCTGCCCGTCGCGCCCTCTGATCTGCCTCCTTTCCTGCCTCCCCGGTCCCCCCCCCCGCCCCCACTGCGCCCTGCTGAGCTTCTAACAGGCACAAATTCTGTAGGTGCGATTTTCACTGACACGAAAAAACTGCGAGCAAGGAAGCTTTACCTGTTGAAATTTTGCCTGCTATACAGAATACCGTCGTCAAAAGCACAGGTGTAGTCAAAGCACATAGAAATAAAATATGTATTATTATTATTTTTTAAACACCAATGGCAATTGTGGCCACATTTGAGGAAACTTAAGAGGATAATTATCAGACTTATTTTCTAAATAAGAGAATGCTGCATCATAGACGGTGGTCCTATGCATCATTGATGTAGCTTAAGATGCAAAAACAGAGGAAAGTGGAGATATGTAAAGACAAGTACAAAAAGCCATCCAGGGTTCCTTTACCTTTTATAATAAATACTGCATGACACACTGTCTGAGTTATCATCTTCCAGCACACCCGTTTTGGTGATTAAAGCAGAAACAGGCACAACTTTTAAAAAATGTTTGAGCTGTGAAACTGATATGACATCTTGTGAAAAACTGTTGGCTTTAAAATAAGAAGCCAGCTGGATTTAATTTGAGTGGGGACTGCTAACAACACGATTAAAAAACAACTGTTTTTGTGCTGCAATGGTTGCAAATTGTGGAGGGCAATCCTGACCCCTGGTTTGTGCTGCTGGAGCGAGTTAGGATGAGGCAGAGGTGTCATGGCTTCATGGCTACATAACCCCCCACCCCAAAGTCTGCTGAAAGTGCCACTGCCAGCCAAAATGGGGTGACCCCAAATGGGGCATTGGGGGGGGGGAGAGACTAGGAGATGGAGAGGCCATTTTCTGGAGAGGGCAGTGGCGTAGCGTGGGTTGTCAGCACCCGGGGCAAGGCAAATAATTTGCGCCCCCTAACCCGTGGATTTGCGCCCCCTAACCCGCGGATTTGCCCTAACCCCAGGTGTTGCGCCCGGTGCGGCCGGCCCCCCCTGCACCCCCCACGCTACGCCACTGGGAGAGGGGACTGATCCCAGAACCTCTGCTGCAGCAGCCTGGAGCTGGCGCAAGGAAGGGAAGTAGGAAATATTTGCTCTGCTCTTTTATTCTGGCTGGTTGTGAGTGGCAGATCTTCAGATGCAGCAGTAAACCCATTGTTCTATTCTGCTACACTACTCCTGTCCTGTGCTTTGGTTTTCAGTGGCTCTAAAATGCAAAAGAAGCCTCTGATATCCAAAGCAGGAAGTCTTGTTTGAGCTTTAAGGTAAAGGTAAAGGGACCCCTGACCATTAGGTCCAGTCGTGACCGACTCTGGGGTTGCGGCGCTCATCTCGCTTTATTGGCCGAGGGAGCCGGTGTACAGCTTACGGGTCATGTGGCCAGCATGACTAAGCCGCTTCTGGCGAACCAGAGCAGCGCACGGAAACACTGTTTACCTTCCCGCATTCCAAATTTAAGGCCTAATTTCTTTTAATCTTAAATATGCAATCCTAATCTAAGGTCTATAACCCCTTTACTTTTTTTTGTAAGAGATGTTATTGAAATCTAATCAGAAGCTTTAAAAACACACACAAACCACTGATAAAATATTTTTATAACATCACAGCAAACAAATTTAGAAGAATAAACTGTTTCTTAAAATAGTGTTTTCTGTTAGGCTAGATATATTGTGTACTCTCAGAAACACAAATGTAATGTATTAAATATGCAGGAAATGAGGCTTTGCTGATAACACTAATAAGTATTGTAATGCGGACTGCAGCACTGTTCTGGGAAAATTTAATCACAAAGAATTTACTTTGCAAAGCAATGGTTTTGTTATGGCCCAGTTAAGCTTTCTTCTAATTTTAGATTTAAGTGCTGCTGTTTTAGGACTGGGAGATGCAAGGAAAGTGTATTGGGAAAGTTCTGAGCATTGTTCTTCTGTGCAAAAAGGTCATTTCCACAGAGCAAAGTGAGTGTTTGATTATAACTGATCAGAGACCATGGCCAGATGACCTGAGGATATGTTCTGATTTGTTTGCTGGGAGGTTATATAATATTGTGCCAAGCAGTTGCTATCCCACACTTTCCAATGCATTTTCTCATCACTTTCCTTACTGCAAAGTGACCTATATTTGGGGAGAGGAGTGGTTTTGTTGTGCAAGAGTGCCAAAACGATTTTTTGATTGCACAACCTAAACATGTTTGTATGTGATTGAATCCCAGCCAAATGTAGTGACAATCTGGAAGTGCCCAGAATCTGCAGAACAGGGTTAGCTCAAACATTCTAGGGTATGTTGCCTCTGACCATGCCCTAAGCCTGTGCCTCAGAAACAATTCAGATTAGACACGACATCTCATTGAATGATCCCCCATGTGAAACCATTCCCTTCAAATAGAAAACAAGCATGTCAAGGAGAGAGCTAGGCCTGAACCCTTTCTGTGGGATTTAGAATTCAGTATGCAGGAAACATGATTTGGCGGAAGAGCATTCCATCATATAAGGCACCATCTGCAGTCTGATGTGGTACATCCTAGAGAGGACCAGCTCCGGGGTTATAGGGCCCCTTGGCAAAGTGTGGGGGTGCCCACTTAGGTGGACTACCTAGCGCTGACTGTGGGTCCCTGAGAAACTACTATTTTAAATGTCCTACCATGCTACCTAGTGATGCAACGTTGGGCATCCCAGAGCATTGTGAGAAATTTAAAATGGCCTCCTGACACCTAGTGCCAGGGACCCTAGCTGGCATCAGCTCAGGTGCATAGCTGTCAACTTTCCCCCTTTTTTATGGGAAATTCCCTTATTCCGAATAGGATTCCTCTCAAGAAAAGGGAAAAGTTGACAGCTATGCTCAGGTGGGTCCTGTCAGGTGCTGGGCCCTGGAGCTATCCAAGGGCGTTCATAGTGAACCTGACCACAGAAACAGGTTTATTACCTCAGCGAGAATTAGGTTACTGTCTCTACCTTTTCTGGTAACTACTTTCACCATTCATCATTACTCATAGGTCTCCTGCAGCAACCGCAGTGCCTTTTCCACTCCCATCAAGAACGTGGGAGGGAGAAAACTAAGGTTGTATCTAAGCTCTATTCCCAGAAGACTCATTTAAATTAATGGGCACAAGCTACTCATGACCACCCATTGGAATGGGTCTACTCTGAGTGGATCTCATAGAGGAGTCAACCCACTATTACATGAATATTGCTTGGGTCAGGAGAAGCCACAGGGGATGGATTAACCATTTAACAACCTGATCCTGATCCACAGCCTTTGCCAACCTGGTCCGTTCCAGATGTTTTTGATTACAATTCAGCACCAGACAGCATGTGCTCAACCCTGCCTCAAAACACAGAACAGCTGTAAATGGAGGTATATGCATGTATGCAGATGAACATTTTGGTCAACCAAACGATGTCAGGGGAAACGGATAAAGCACAAATTCTCGAATTTTGATTTTTATTCTGTTTACTGTTTGATACCTTCTGCACCCTTGACAGCGTTGAAAACGCGGAAATGCAAACAAAATGAAAAGCGCAAATCTCAAAAGCTACCACTAGGTGGTGTGCTCAGCTTTATGAAAAACTTCCGATTCTGGCTGCAGGGTTGTCCCTCGAAAACCACTTCCCCTCTTGTTAAATTAATATTCTAGTCTAAGCAAAAATAATTCTTTCTTTCTTTTTAATGCTCGCTTCCTCTTCGTCTTCTTAGAAGACAAAGTGAAGCTGCAAATCATTTTGGACAAATACAAGAGTCAAGGAGAAAAAGTATATCTGGAATGAGCAATCTCTTTTTTTAAAAAAGTTATAAAATTGATTTTAGGCATTAACATAGAATGTTGCAAAACAGCCTTGCAATTATATGATATTGGGTGCAGTTTCCAGCTTGAGCATGGAGGAATAGTAAAAAATAATAGCAGCCTAATGAATATTTTTTTTAGATAAATAAATACTTGCTCATATTTAGGAAACATTTAAATTATTTTCTTTCTTTCTTTCTTTCTTTCTTTCTTTCTTTCTTTCTTTCTTTCTTTCTTTCTTTCTTTCTTTCTTTCTTTCTTTCCAATCCAGGATTTGGCCCACCATTTACATGAAGTTTCTAAACTGCTTTTTTCAAAACGGTTGTCTGAAATATGTTGAAGTGCTGCTTTAATATGCTCTTACTGATTTTTTTAAAGTTGCGAGTTACTCTGTGGTCTTGTTAGGGAGGAAGGGCAGATGATAAATGGAAATAATAAGTAAAGACATGTTTATGCAGAAGTGAATGTCTGTGCTGTAGGATTTCACCCTAGAAAATAATAAGAAAATATTCTCAAGTAACTAGGTCTCTCCCATACACCCCTCAGTTCCACGATTTAGACCAATGGAATTTTTTGTTCCATGCATGTTTATTGAAATTAAAGTGCATATTTTTAGCAGACATACATTTACCTATCTGGTAAATAGTCCAATGTTTACGGCATTGGTGGTGGAAGAACATGAGACTGTCATAGGCGAAGCCAGGGTTTATGTTGGGGGGCAGGGGACAGAACTGAGTTATTTGTGACACAGTTGGTGAGTTAACTATTTTTATTGATTTACTTTATTTAGGGGAGGCAACTGCCCCCCCCCACTACGCCCATGGAGCCAGTTAAAGTACCTGACAAGTATATTATTGAATTTCATATTCAGGGCTAGTATATCTGCAGTATATACCTACCTATACCGATGTTTTGCTTTTACATTGTTTAAAAGCTTTATGTCGCTTTTTCTCTCCCTTTACACTTAGTTACTGTAAACAGGCTGTTCCTCTGAGGGAGTCACCAAAGAGCTATAGAAGGACAAAAAATATTCTGCAGTGACAAAGCTATAATAAGTGTCCCTTGAAACTTCCACACGCACACACCCATTTCTAGGGCCTGAGATTCCCCCTCATTTTGAGTCGTCTCAGCTTATTATATTTCACAACGGAGAGGTTCACATGACACCCTGTCACATGACACTGCTGGTGTAGACAATACTGAGCAAGATGGACCAATGGTTTGACTTGCTATAAGGCAGCATCCTACATGACTCTGTGCTGGGAAGTGGTACCCATGTTTTAGAAAGCAACACTGCAAGATTGTCATATGCGCCCTGTTCATCCTTTACTTGCATGTGGTTCCTCTGCTGATGTACAAATGGGCCATATTTCTGCCTCTTCCCATCTCACATGTGCCACATTGCTTGGGCTGTCTCCATCCTCTAAATAAGTGGTTCCCAAACTTTTTTTGGCCATGCCCCACTTAACCATCTCTAAAATCCTGATGCACCCCCCCCAGTGACATATAATTCTTATTATTCAAAAAGTGAACCCTAATTCATGTGGAGGAAGTCTAAAAGGCCATTAACTTGGTCTAAACAAGCTTCCAAATTGCCCCTCTTAAAAATCAAATTGCCCACCTGTGGGGGGTGTGCCCCACATTGGGAACCATGGCTCTAATTATTAATCTGGGGGGGGGGAATCTTAAGTGTTTCTTTGCTGATGACAGCACTCAGCACACAGACATTGGCTAGTCCAGGAGGCAGGACATTGGGGACTGAGTCCATTCCTGTTTCATCACAGGAGTGTCCCACAGGTGAGAAAGGTGTGAATAAGCCTGTACAGATTTCTTGAAAGTGCCTTTCCGTGGTAGCTGCGGGATTGATTAAGCCTGCGTGCATGTGCAGCCTCACTGCATGGCTCAGCTAAGCTCCCCTTTGGTGGTTGGATGCCACGCTTCCCCCAGGAACATTTGGCTGTGATGTAGACACCAAGCATGAGGCCGTATAAGTAGCGGGCCCAAATTGCTTCCTGCACGCAGCAGCTGCCTTGTCGAAATAGTTCAAAGAAGCCTTCATGAGCTACTCATCTTGCAAGAAGGCGTCCTTTTGCCTCTTGCAACAAGGAAGCACTTCCTATTGCCCAACGCTGGTGCAAACAGAGCAATCGTTCCTCATGTGCCAGAACCACTCCTCAGCTGAAGGCAATAAAAGAGAAGGCGAAGGACTGCCTGTGAATTAGTAGGACTAAAACAAAATCAAACCCCACAGTGCACCAAACAGATGAAGAAAAGGCAAAACATTTTGCTAAGGTTTCTGTGCCTTTAGTAGCTGATACCGAGTTATTTGGAGGAAAGACGGGGTGAAAGTGCAATGAAACAGTGCTTTTTTATAAAAAAAAGTGTTGAAATCAAATAAAAATATATTCAAAAATTGTACTACCAAAATAACAACCCCAGGATCACTGGTAAGGATTGGAAGCAGCTGTGACGGCTTGCTTCAGGGCACTCACGTGAATTAAGGGGCTGAGCAAGCTTTGAAGTGGGAACTTCTGATTCACAGGTCATGTGCTGCTCAGCCACTGTGCTGCACCAGAGCCACCCACGTGTTCAGAGCTTTGCCGGGCTGCTGTCGAGCTGAGCAATCCAATCCAGCTGTTTATGCAGAATAGTGAAAGAGGCCTGGGAATCGAGCCCGGCTCACGGCCAGGCAGTTCTCCAGCGTGCTTTGAGGCATGGAATTGAACATTATTGAGCGCAGTCATTTTATCTGAACAAAGGAACTCTTTGATCCCCACCCCCCACCCCAGTCTGCAAACAATTTTATTTCCTTTTATTACTTGGCATGGAGCATGCCATTAGTATAGGAGATCTGGCAAAGTTTAAAGACTTGCCTATACGTTAATACAATTTTGCTCTGAATAAATAGAGGAAATGAAATGAAATGAAACCTCTGAGACTGATTCATCTGTCTCTGTATGTTAAGGAGGGACTTTTTATTTGTGCTGGAAAAGTCCTGCAAAGACTAGGTTTGAAGGAAACTGACAATAACAAATAGCCTTTACAGATAATACATTATTTGAGAAATGATGGTATTCCTGTAACTCTTTGGCATCTGGAGATATTGAAGTCTGTCTTCCCTTTCAAGGCTGTGCTCAAATAGACATTTTATGTGGCTGTTGTGAGGCAATTTTCCTTCTAGCTGGGGCAGCTGTTGACACTGATGTATGGAAAGTGGATGAATGGCCATCCCAACTGGCAGACCAGACTCTTTCAGTGGTTGCTGCTCTGAATGAGGTGTACCCCGTGGAGGAGGTTTTTCAGCGGTGTCTCCATGGCTGTGGAATGATCTCACAGAGATACAATTACCAGAAGGATTGGTTGTTAAACCACTCTGAGAATTACAGCTGCGTCAGGGGATTGGGAGACTTCTGACAGTTCTCAGCAAACTACAGTTCCCGTCTTTGGCAGAAGCCACGACTGTTTAAAGTGTTATGGTGCTGCTTTAAATGTATACTGCAGATGGGGGTCTCTGCTGGTTTTGCAGCAGCAGACTAACATGTGGATACCCCTCTGGAAACTATATATGCAGGGCTTTCACCCCCAGCTGGAACTCACCAGAACTCAATTCTGGCACCTCTCAGGTGGTCATCATTGCAATCATAAGAGAGCAAGGGAGGAGTTCATGGTGAGTTCCAGCACCTCTTTTTTTTTTTTTTTTAATCATTTTTATTGGTTTTACAAATATAAAGTTATAAACAAAGAATCAAAAAGTATATCGGTATAAAGAGATTCCTCCAAATCTCAGTACTTCCCCCCCACCCCCTCCATGGGGTCCCATTTAATACTGCATATTTTTCTCTATACTGTACTCCAACTTTTATATCAGACCATATTATCCATGGAAATTTTTAAACTACAAATGAAATCAAAATCCTGCTAACGTTTCAATCTGCTTACCATGGTCTCCTAAATAGCTTATAAAATTTCCCCATTCTTTTATAAAGTTTTTATCCTTGTTATGTACTGAGTTGAATAGGATCCAAACTGCAGCAGTCTGATTGGTCCTAGAACAATAGGCTCCAAAAGGCAGCAGTCTGATTGGTCCTAGAACAATAGGATTCAGAATGCAGCAGTCTGATTGGTCCTAGAACAATGCAGCAGTATGATTGGTTAGCAGGAACCACCCAATCATGCTCCAGATAGAAGTGAATCCACAACCTGATTGGCCTACAGTAGAATCCTGGAATTAGCCAATCATGTGCAGCCCATTGTGTAAATAATGTATATAAAGCAGATACTTTGAGGGGACATTCATTCATTCCTCCTCACCACTATGAGCTGAATAAAGAGCATGAAATCACTTTGCGACTCTGAGTATATTTCACTGGCGACGAAGGTGGGATCCCGCTGAGCTGACTGCCACACACAGCACCGCAGCACCGCCACCTGCCGCACCGCTGCCTCGCACCGTGTATCCAGGCTTCAGCTCCGGGACCCAAGGAACTCAGAATGGCAACCGACAGCAGCTTCTCGCCATTCAACCCAGCATCTGGAGACTGGGAAGCGTACGCCTCCCGTTTCACCTTCCTCCTAGAAGCCAAAGGGGTCACCGATGAAGAAGACGCCAAGAAGAGGGCAATATTCTTCAGCGTCTGCGGAGAGGAGACATTTGAAATCGCCCGGGCTCTCCTTGCGCCTGAAGACGTCGCTACTGTTCCATACAAAACAATAATGGAACAGCTGAAGGGGCACTTTTCGCCACAGCCCTCAGTGGTGGCTCGTCGAAATGCCTTCTACGCAAAGCGGCAAGCCCCTGGGGAAACCATAACTGGGTTTGTGACCTCTCTCCGCCAAGCTGCCCGGTTCTGCAACTTCTCAGAGCTGGAGAACATGCTTCGTGACCGCCTCGTCGGTGGCCTGAAGGATGAGAAGCTGCAACGACGCCTCTACGCTAAGAAGAACCTAACGTTCCAGGTCGCTCTGGAGGAGGCCCTGGCAACGGAAGCTGCTGAGAGGTCGACGCAAGAGGCACGGCTGAGCCAGCCGTCCCAACCGAGGGTCCACCACGAAGACCTCACCAACGACTCGGGATCCGACAGGGAGGAGGTGCACCGAGTACAGCAGCGCACTCAAGCAGCCCACATACCACAGCTGCCTCGACGAGAAGGAGGGAACTGCGCAAGCTGTGGAGAAAGTCACGAGAGGAGGACCTGCCGTTTCCGCAACGCAGAGTGCAGGCAGTGCAGAAAATTGGGACACATCGCCCGGGTGTGTCGGGCTCGGCCCACCCGAAGCCAGGCATCAGATGACCAATCCAAGAGCCCCAGGTCCCGGGGCCCAACGCACCAAGGCAACTCGACGGAGCTCACAGACTTCCAGGTATACCAGTTGCCCCACCCCAACGTAGAGAAAATTTATGTAGAGGTACAGATAGAGGGGGCCCCATGCCGCATGGAGCTTGACACGGGTTCAACTCTATCCATAATCTCGGCAAGGACCTTAAGGAAACTGTGTCCTACTGGGGGTCCCAAACTCAGGCCGGCCCCATTCACCCTCCGGGACTTCCAGAAACGTAAGGTCCCCACAATGGGGGTGGGGACCTTCAGGGTGCAATACCGAGGGCGGACGCGGCAACTGGACTTGCTTGTGGTCAAGGGCCCCTACATTAGCTTACTGGGGTTGGCATGGTTTGGACCACTGGGACTAGCCATCACCGGGGTGAACCACATGAGCTTACAAGTGGACGTGGACGCCATATGCAAGGAGTTTCCGGGGGTTTTCGATGGGAAATTGGGACAGTATACGGGCCCCCCCATTGCTCTACAGCTTGACCCCGCAGTACGACCAGTCAGGCTCAAGGCCCGCCGGGTCCCATTCGCCCTGAAACCCCGTATAGACGAGGAATTGGACCGACTCGTGGAGCAAGGAGTGCTGGAGCCGGTGCCTAATGCCCCCTGGGAAACCCCAATCGTCACACCCGTCAAGCCTAATGGTTCGGTCCGCATCTGCGCAGACTACAAATGTACCATAAACAAGGCCCTCATGGCCCATGCATACCCAGTGCCAGTGGTCAGCCATGTCCTTGCCACCCTGGCTGGGTCGAAAATTTTTGGCAAGCTGGACTTGGCCCAAGCATATCAACAGCTGCCAGTAGATGAGGCCACAGCAGAGGCACAGACGATTGTGACGCACAGAGGAGCGTTCAGGGTAAAGCGGCTGCAATTCGGGGTCAGCGTGGCACCAGGCATATTCCAGAATCTAATGGACTCTCTCCTTAAAGGGATTCCTGGTGTCACCCCCTTCTTTGATGATGTGTTGATTGCCGGGCCCACACCAGAGGAGTTTGAGGACCGCCTCCGCACTGTTCTGCACCGTTTCCAGATGGCGGGTCTCAAGGTGAAGCGGGAAAAATGTCTACTAGGAGTGCCTCAAGTGGACTTTCTGGGATTTATGGTGGATGCAGAAGGGGTTCACCCGACTGGGGACAAGGTACGGGCCATTTGTGATGCCCCAGCGCCCAAGAACAAGACTGAACTTCAGGCCTTCTTGGGATTATTGAACTTTTACCATTCCTTCCTTCCCCACAAGGCGGCGGTAGCGGAGCCCCTACACAGACTCCTGGACAAGCGGGCCCCTTGGGTGTGGGGCCAGCGCCAGGAGGCCGCATTCCAGGCAGTCAAGGACTTGCTTGTCTCAAACTCGGTCTTGGCACACTTCGACGAGAGGCTGCCGGTGGTGCTAGCATGCGACGCCTCGCCCTATGGCATCGGCGCTGTCCTGGGACACCAACTCCCGGATGGAAGAGAGGTACCGGTAGCATACTTTTCCCAGACACTCAACGAAACCGAGCGGAACTACTCGCAAATCGACAAGGAGGGTCTGGCAATCGTGAAGGGAGTAAAAAAATTCCATGATTTCTTGTACGGGCGGCCCTTCACCGTGGTGACTGACCACAAGCCGTTGCTTGGCTTGTTTGCCCCCGAAAAGCAGACCCCCCAAGTGCTGTCTCCTCGCGTCCTCAGGTGGTCAATTTTCCTTGCCAGCTACCAGTATGCACTGATTCACCGCCCTGGAAAGGCGATGGGCCATGCAGACGCCCTCAGCAGGCTACCACTACCGGAAACAGGCCCCGACCCAGCACCTGCACAAGAGGTTATGAGCCTGGAGCTGCTTCCTGACTGCCCCATTCAGGCACAAGAAGTTGCACACCATTCCAAGAAAGATAGGGTCATCTCCCGGGTCCTGGACTGGGTGTGGAGGGGATGGCCCAGCCGCAGCCCCGGGCCAGAATTCGCTGGCTACACAACCCGCAAACATGAACTGTCAGCCCACAAGGGGTGCCTGTTATGGGGAAGCAGGGTCGTTGTTCCCCAGCCCCTCCGCAAAAGGGTCCTCACAGCCCTACACGAGACACACCCAGGGGTAGTAAGAATGAAGGCCCTTGCCAGGAGTTATGTGTGGTGGCCGGGGATCGACGGAGAGATAGAGGCCTGGGTCAAACACTGCCAGGCCTGCCAGGAATCCCGCCCAGATCCCCCAAGGGCCCCAGTCCAGTCCTGGGAGTCCGCCCGAGCACCATGGTCACGCCTGCATGTGGACTTCGCTGGCCCCTTTCAGGGGAAAACATTCTTCATAGTGGTGGACTCCTACACCAAATGGCTGGAAGTCGCACTGGTACCGTCCACTTCTACGTCCGCAGCCATCCGGGTACTATGCAGGCTGTTTGCAACCCACGGGCTCCCTGACACTCTCGTCTCAGACAACGGGACTGCATTTACATCAGGAGAATTTCAAACCTTCACAGTGCAGAACGCCATCCGCCACATCCGTTCGGCGCCATTCCACCCTGCCACCAATGGCCAAGCAGAACGCATGGTGCGGACCACCAAGGACACCCTTCGCCGCATGACGCAAGGGGATTGGGAGTACCGCCTTGCCACATTCCTTCTAGCACAGCACAGCACCCCCAGCTCAACGACTGGCCGGAGCCCCGCTGAACTACTAATGGGTCGGCGCCTTGCAATCAGATTGGACCGCCTTCACCCCGATAGAGCTCAGGATGAGGTAGTGGTGGGGGAAGGCAGGAACCCCCGGACCTTCGAGGCCCAGGACCCAGTGTACGCAAAGAATTTTGGGGCAGGCCCTGCATGGGTACCTGCCACAGTCACCAGGGTCACGGGCCCCGTGTCGTACGAGGTGCTAACAGATGGGGGGCAATGCTGGCGCCGCCATTGCGACCAGATACGGCGACGATTCCCGGGAGAAAACCAGGAGGAGGAGGACAGGTCAGAGGAGTCCCAAGGGAACAGTGGGGCAGTGAGGCCCATAGAGCAGCAGGGGCAAGCAGGAGAGGCAGAATCAGTAAATACAGAGAGGACCCGCGAGGCTGAAAGGACACCGGAACCAGAACCACGACTGAGCAAGCCGGTTGCGCCAGACCAAACAGCCCCAGAACCTGAACCCCGGACCAGGGAACACCCCAGGCCGCAACGCACACGTAGGCCACCGGCGTACCTTGAGGACTATGAATGCGACCTTCCGGGCAGGACTGGAACTTAGAGGGGAGGGGTGTTATGTACTGAGTTGAATAGGATCCAAACTGCAGCAGTCTGATTGGTCCTAGAACAATAGGCTCCAAAAGGCAGCAGTCTGATTGGTCCTAGAACAATAGGATTCAGAATGCAGCAGTCTGATTGGTTAGCAGGAACCACCCAATCATGCTCCAGATAGAAGTGAATCCACAACCTGATTGGCCTACAGTAGAATCCTGGAATTAGCCAATCATGTGCAGCCCATTGTGTAAATAATGTATATAAAGCAGATACTTTGAGGGGACATTCATTCATTCCTCCTCACCACTATGAGCTGAATAAAGAGCATGAAATCACTTTGCGACTCTGAGTATATTTCAATCCTCTTGGTTTCTGAATTTACCAGTCAGTTTTGCCATCCCGGCATAGTCCATCAGCTTGGTTTGCCACTCTTCTCTGGTAGGGACTTGGTCTTCTTTTTATGTATGGAACAACAGTCGCCCGGATGTTACTAGCCTAGAGATGGAAAGAAGACCAGCACCTCTTTTTCTAGAAAAATAGCATTGCATATATGTAAGTTGCTGCTGCCGCCGCCACCGCCAATAAAACAGTGAGGTTTCCTTTTCTGCAGGGCAGGTTCTAATTTAGGACATGGTGGAAACAGCTTTGATAGAAATGGTTCCAGCAGCTATCTAGACAACACCAGCTTCCTTTGGGGTCATTGTCATTTTAAAGAATGGGTAAAGAAGATTAGGGAAGCCACATAGGGGAGCAGCATGAAGGGAATTAAAATTCATGCGAGAACTTAATACTGTTAACTTTGCCAGCCTTGAAATAAGAACTGTGTGTGTGGTGGTATCATTGTACAATGCAGACTGGATCCTGCTTACAGACACTATTGTAATTAAAACAATCAATAATAAATGAGCTCAATAGGTTTTGGTAATTCAAGGCGGGCATCTAGCAATATCTCTGCTAGCTTTGCTGAAATACTGTTTTTGGAAAGGTTTGTAAAAGACAAAGGGTATCCTTTTAAATATAAGCTGCTCTGAGTGAGAAAGAAGTAGCAGCTTGATGGAGGAGCTCTTATTTGAGTGTGTGATGGGACACCAGGGTTCCTGGGTTGTCACCTGGCCATCTAAGTAGGACCTGGTAGGCACCAACCAGGCAATTGCTCCTAAGGAGAACACATTTGGACATTGCCTGGAGACTTCACCTATGGGAGAAGAAGGGTGGAAGGAGCCCAACTGCTGTACCTTAGGCAGAATGAAGGGTGGAGAGACAGGGAGGCTATAAAATGCCTCAGGGAGAGGGAAGAAGGGACAGAAGTTCAGTGGAGATCCAGGGATGAGTGTGGGTAAAGGAGATGATAAAATAAGGCTCTTCCACACAGTCTTTGCTTTGCTACTGGATATGGCATACCCATAGCCTATGATTACCTAGTATCTACCCACCCTACTCCCTGGGTATAGGAGCCCTGGATTTAAGCCTGCCAAGGACATTGAGGTAGGCTACACCTGTCTTCTTTGGTGGGGTGGGGGAGAGAATTTTCCCTGGAACCTTGAGGCAGTTTTGTGAAGATCCTGACTGTCCAGGGGGTTTGGGGACCTACTTCTGAGGAGACTTGACTTAAAAAAAAAAGGGGGGGGGGACTTGGGACACTCCATTGTAAGAACAGCACTGAAGTAGCCACCTTGGAAGAAGAGGTCTGCTAAAGGGTTTATTGCCGAGAGCGTACTGGGCCCTGGGGGAAAGCGGATAATGTGAAGCAAAATTTCTGAAATGAAGTCTGACATACAACTGACCAAATGTGAGTTGGTACCTTCTTTGACTCCCTTTGCTAGTTGTGTCCCATGGAAAGCATGGAAGGTGCCTCTTCCACTACGTAACAGTGTTAGCAATCTGGTCTTGATCTTAACTATCAATTAGTTGTGCACCGCAGCAAATGGCTGTAGACACCAGCAAGCACCTTTTGCATTAAAGGTGTATCTAGCCTGTTAAGTGGGTTTTGAATGATTTGTAGAATGGTAGGCATGTATTAAGGTGCATCATGGATAAATGGGTGTGTGTGTAAGGGGGGGCGGGGAGATGGCGAGAAGCGCAATCCTCAGTAGACAGTGCAATCTTATGAGTGTCTACTGAGAGTAAGTTTCCTTGACACACTCCCACTTTAGTGTGCAGTCTGAGTATGGTACTTCCAGATCTGTAAAAATAAGATAGAATTGTAGAGTTAGAAGGAAGCTTAAGGATCATTTAGTTCAGGCACCCCCAAACTCAGCCCTCCAGATGTTTTGGAACTACAACTCCCATCATCCCTAGCTAACAGGACCAGTGGTCAGGGATGCTGGGAATTGTATTCCCAAAACATCTGGAGGGCTGAGTTTGGGGATGCCTGACCTAGTCCAACCCCCTGCAGGAATATGCAGCTGTCCTATATGGGGGTTGAACTTGCAAACTTGGCATTATCAGATCTACACAAACACAACTTCCCACTTACAGCTCCCAGTTAAAAACTCTCACATATATCCTCATTGATCTCCACAGCAGCCTTTCTCTGGGAATTGCAGCTGTGCGAGGAGAATAAGGGTCCCTCAACAACTCTCAGCACCCTTAACAAACTACAGGTTCCATGATTATTTGGGGGAAGCCATGACTGTTTAATACGTATAGTGCAGATGGGTCTTAACAATGGAATCCTATGTATATACATTCAGATACAACTTCTACTGAGTTCAATGATACACCCATATAGGGATGAGGTGTGTGTGGATTTTCAATTTAATTTGTATTTAAAGGTGAACTTACGAAATTTGCACTTTCCAAAGCAATACAAAGACTGAAACATGACCATTTTTCAAAAAGTTGCACTTATCTGAATTTTGCAACACAGTTCTCCGTCCATACTAAAGTGTGCTTATAAATACATACAGTAGTGAAAATAACTTACCAAAACACATATTAGGGGAAATGCTTTATAAAAGTGTGACTGTTAGTGTCATTGGCACTAAAGTGCCGATGAACTGAGGACTTACCTTAAAAAATGCGAACTGATGTGGAAATGTGGAGAACTGGGAAAATGCAAAACTGCAGGAAACTGAAATTGACATATTTCGCCTTCCACACACCCAGGTAAGTGTTTGCAAAGGACTGCAGCTTAATAGAATTAGCCCTTTGGAAGTTTTATCTAAATGTTTCCAAATTACCTGTGAACTATTTAACTTCCAGATGGGGGTATACTATGACAAGTTTCACTCCGGAATGTACTTTCATGGCTGAGTTATAAACCTGTGGAAACAATGCACTGTAACATTAAAGCCAAACGGCTCCTGAATGACAATGTAAGAGATGCAACACAGGGTAAGAAAAGTTCTTAGATGAAGTGTAAACAAAATAATAAGGGTGACATTGAGTTTGTCACACAAGATTGGCTGTAGACAGGATAAACTTGTTTTGGCCTCTCTGCAACAGGATACTCCCTGCAGTGTAAAGTTATATGGGGAATACTGTATGTTGACCTGTTATCTTGAGTAGAATGCCCCTTTCTCCAAAGTATTTGCTTTTATACTACAAATGCAATATTCCTCTAGAAAAAAATATATTAAAGAGGACTGAATTGCAAAAGTTTAAAATTCCCATTGGGTCAAATGGGCTCAGTTCACTGTCCCAATGTGACAGAATGGATGAAGTAATTCAGAATGAAGGTAAGAGGGATCATGTTTTGATTCCTTCTAGTGTAAAACAAAATATTCCCTGTAAGCAGAAAACCAGACAGGCATGGAGAGGGTTATGCTAGAAGCTTTATTTATCCTTTTGGTTTCTAACTGCAGAGGATTTCATTACACAGGGTGGCTGGGGGCATCCAGAAATTGTAACCCCCAACTTGAGTTCTGGTACAGTGCATTTTACCACCTCACTGCCTACATAGACAAAGTTCTTTTGATGTTAGCAGGAGACGCTTGAGCATGTATCTTCGGCTGGATGCAGACGAAGCCTGCAATCATTTACAGGCATGCCTGTGTACTGCGAACACGCAGTACTTCCAGG
Organism: Podarcis erhardii; assembly: GCF_964252035.2. Lineage (NCBI taxonomy): Eukaryota > Metazoa > Chordata > Lepidosauria > Squamata > Lacertidae > Podarcis > Podarcis erhardii. The sequence goes on from NC_138509.1 coordinate 37,136,769, forward strand.
CACTGGTTTGCCCTTTTAGTTGAGGTGAGGCTACACGGGAAATTAGTGGAGCAAGTCAGTAATTTCTTAAACTCCACGGGTGGGAACCAGTGGCGTAGCGTGGGTTGTCAGCACCCGGGGCAAGGCAAATAATTTGCGCCCCCTAACCCGTGGATTTGCGCCCCCTAACCCGCGGATTTGCCCTAACCCCAGGTGTTGCGCCCGGTGCGGCCGGCCCCCCCTGCACCCCCCACGCTACGCCACTGGTGGGAACTACCCGTGCTTGTACTCAGAAGCAAGTCCTCTTGAGTTAAGCAGCGTTACGAGGCAGCTTAAGCTCAGCCAACCTGGCTCTGGATCCAGCCCCATACCGTAGCACGTGATACCTGACGCCGTAATCAATGGGCTCCGGTGGCTGGATAATGAACTCTGCAGAGGGAGACTAAGAAGCAGCTGACACCTTGCCTGTCACCCGGGTTACTGGGCAAAAAATGACACACGTGTGTGTGTGTCCCTTCCCGGCTACACACGCGCACTGCGAGTGGAATACGGGAAACAGGGCAAGGCTGGCTGAGCTGCCCCAACGGGCTGGTTACCAAGAGGGATATGTAACAATACCGTACCGCCCTTTGTTATAGGCGGGAGCCTTAGATGATATACGGTAAACCTGCGAGCCTTCCATCAGCCCGCCATGGGCGTCAGAGGGCCGGATGTTTACAAGGCGCCACTTCCGCGCCAGCAACGTCGTCTCTATGGTCGGCGGCGATGACCGCCGAGAGGCCCCCGTGCGCCTGCGCGAGCCGGGCCCCCTTAGGCCGCTCCTGCCGCCACCATCACCGTAGTCGGCTGCGTTGAGCGGGACCGGCTGGTGGAGCCGAGGAGCGCAGCAGCAGCAGCCGCCGGCGCCCCGCCCGGTCGGTCCCTGTGCGCCACCGTGAGGGGCCGGGCCGCCTCCTCCTCCTCCTCCTCCCCCTGCCCTTCCCCGCTCCCCTTCCCCGCTCCCAGCCGCGCCGCTGGCTCCCCGGGGGTTCTGCGTCGGCAAATGGTTGGGCCGGAGGATGCCGGAGCTCAGGGCGGCGCATCCTTGCTTCCCTCGGGCCGGGAGAAGGAGGAGGCGGCGTCGCCGGAGGAGGAGGCGAAGGGCGGCAGCGGCGGCGGCGACGACGACGACGACGCGGAAGCGGGCGGCAGCCGAGAGGGCTCCGGGGCCCGGCTGCGCCGCTACCTGGCCGGCAAGAGGCCGCCCAACGGGGACGCCTGCGGCGCAGGGAGGATGACCAACGGGGACGCCGGCTTCCTCCTGTCGCCGCCGCCGCCGCCTCCTCCTCCTCAGGGGGGCACGTCGAGCCCCTCGGAGGCGCCGGCTTCGCAAAGCACGACGCTCCACAACGGCGGCTGCGCCTTTTTCCTGCCGGTGGCCCAGAGCGCGGTTGCTCTCGAGGAGGAGCCGCCGCTGTCGCTGAAGAGCTGCGGCCTCGCCGCCGCCGCCGCCGCCGCCCCGGCCATGTCTCCCTCGCCCTCTTCGTCGTCGTCCGCTTCAGGGAGCCCTTCTCCGGCTTCCGAGGAGGCGGAGAGCCTGGCCTCCCCGTCGACGAGGGCTCTCCCGTGCCTGCCCTCGCTGGCTTTCATGGACATCAACCTCAACTCCCGCAACACCTTCGAGGTGAGCCGCCGCCGCAGCGCCCCGGAGCATTTGCAGCCGCAGCAGCAGCAGCTGCCGCCGCCCGCCCTCGCCTCCGGCGCCAATGCAGCTGCCGCCGCCGCCGCCGCCGCCGGCTCCGAGCAAGGGGACCGGGCGAAGCGGCTGGGAGGCCTCGCCAGCTCCAGCTTCGCCGAATTCTTCACGAGGTGAGTGACTCACGCGGCCGCTCCCCGGGACTCCTGCGGGGAAAAGGGGCTGCCGCATGCGGGAGGAGAGCGTAACCTTGTAACTTAACAGGAGAGAAAACCAGCCAGAATCCCCCTCCCCACCCGCTCTGGAGGCATGCTTTGAAACGGTGCCGGAGCTGTCATTTTAAACCTTAAACCTCTTGCTTGAGAATTGTGGCCATTACGGTCAAGGTGTCTTGACTCTGTATCCTTTCAGATCTTTTTCCTGCAGTGTACTCTCCCAGGTGTGCTTTTTTGCCCATCCCCTTCCCCTGGTTAGTATAATTGTAGCTTGGTATATCGTTAAGTCTTATGAAGCTGATCTGCAACAAGAACTCCTTTTTCAAAGTTAAAACGCTTGTGATAACTCTTTTGGAAGAGGAAAGTAGCAGTGGCCAAGGTATGCTTAAGCACCCTTTGTGATGGACCTGTTTTTGATGAGAAGATTTTAAAGATGAGGTGTGTGTGTGTGTGTGTGTGTGTGTGTAAAGAACCTTAAGAGAGAATTTGCCCTTGTCTTACTGAGCTCATGGGTAGCCTAAATCCAAAGTGTGGTCAGTCTGGCATAGTGGTTAGAGTGTTAGACGAGGAAGGGGGAGACCCAGGTTCAAATCCTTGTTCACCTAGTGACCTCTGCTCACTGGGTGACCTTGGGCCAGTCACCACATCTCAGCCTAACCTACCCTGCATGCTTGTTGAGGATAAAATGGAGAAATGGGAGAGCTGTTTATGCCACCTTGAACTCTTTGGAGGAAAGGTGAGGTATGAATGTAATGATGCAGTAATAAAAAACTTTTTTTTTTGGTATCTTATTTAATGCTTATACATGAAGGATGACATTTTCTATGATGCTTTTGTCTCTACTCAATTGAATCTATTTGACTAAGCATGCAGAAGCATTTTATGCTTTTCAGCTTCACTAATCTATTTTCTGAACTGAAGACTACCATGTCAACAAGAAATTGTGATAGCGTTCTGTGCAAGGTAGTTGAGTCTCAAGTTGTTTGCTTTACTACGCATATCATATTGAATACTAAAGCTGCCTCTTGTTGCATCTTTTCTCCTATGTTTGATTAAATAGTTGTCTAGTTAGAAAAGAAAGGGAAACAATTCAGCATAGTGATACTGTACAAACATTTATATATTGCTCTTTAGTAAAGTATTGTTCTCAGGTGTCACAAAAGAGGAATGTATCATGTACTTGCCCAAGTGTACACTGCTCTTTGTGAAATCTTTAAAGGACATACCTTGATAAACAGAATCAGAAGAGCTGGGAGGGATCACAAGGGTCATCTAGTCCAGCCCCCTGCAATGCAGAAATCTTTTCCCCAAATAACTAGCACATATTTGATTGGGCTTGTCTAGTGCCTTTGCATTTTTCTGGAGTGACTATCCAAGAACAGTTGAGTAGCCACTGGGAGCAATGCTTATTTTGTCTAGTTAAAATGCTAATGGCATTCTAATACTGTAACTTCCTGCCTTGTGCATATTTCGTTGTATAGCAATTGATTATTTCCCCTTAATAATCTTTGCTGCATGTGAATTTCAAAACTTAACTTTATTATTTTTATAATAATGGAGAAGATAATGTTCCCTTCGTAAGCCAGCTTTGATTCTTTTTTTCCCCTTTCCTTTTCTGCAAGCAGAAATGAGATGTTCCAAGTTGAACAACTGTTAGCCAAGAATGAAGTAAGGTTTTGTGGCTATGTTGTAGCCTGGACTTGAAGAATCAACACATTTTTATACATAGCTGGTTTCTCTGGTCACAATGATGGAAGACTTGATGGGTATTGGGATTGTTACAGTGGAATGCAAGTAATAGACCATTTTAAATTATTCATTTCTCCAAAGAGGTTTTAGTTCTCTCATCTGCCAGTTTTCAAAAAGCATCATTTGCTTCTTGGATATTGAAACTATGTCTTAGTACTGATTGTTTATGGCAGATACTCGATGCTGATTTTAGCATTTTGGTGTTATGTGAAATAATGTTAGGGATACCTTATTCTTTTCCACATACTGTGGACTCTGTATTACACTTGTAAGGCATCTGACAGGGTGCAAATTAGTTCCCTCAAGCTTAGCATGACGGAAAGGGCTGGGAGGTGCTAGAATGGACAAGCCCAACTGAATATCCCACAGATTACAAACTGTTATGTCATTGCCTTGATAGGATTGGTGAAAGTGTTGCACACTGACGCTGCATCATAGTGTGTAGGTCTTGTGTTGGGTAACCATTAATATCATTCTGTTATTTACTGGTAAGTTTTTCTAGTTTCTCTCTGGCTTGGCTCTCACCACACCTCAAATGTGTTTGAACAGCTACTCTAGTATTAATTACTGGTTTGACTTTTCCTCTCTGCCTGAACTGATCTGCTCACCATTTCAATAATACAGCTTTGTGTGGTAGAAGAAGGTGCTAGTGCACATTTCCCTAGATGCCATTATCTCTTAACAGGCGGTTGTAGGATTGTACTGTTGCTATCCCTAAACTCTATTCTGATCTACTTTTTAGTACTTCCTTCAGTATCCTTCATTGATATTTTCTGATTGCATTTCCTGAGTATAAGTAAAGTTATGATGATAATTTATTGGGGAAATTACTCAGATACCGAAAGTCTGTGTAAATATTGGGTCTTTAAGATTCTAAAGCCATCACAAAAGTTGGTTGTTCTCATTCCTCATTTTGTATTCAACAATTTTTTCATGGTCTGGCAAGTTCCAATAGGAAAACATCACTTTAAAAAATGCTTTTTATAAATATAGTTGATGATGTCAAGTAGTTTCAAGCTTTGTTCATAGAACAGGAAGAGATGCTATCTTCCATTGAATCTCCGGGAATAACTTGGAACGCTCTTTGCATTTTCTTATGGCTATCTTTTTATGGTTGTGACATGCTGACTTGGTTCAGATGACACAGTAAACTATGGCTTACTGAGATCGCCCAGACACCCAGCGAGGGGTGTATACTCACTGCTTTTCCCCAGTTTTGCACTACACCAAGTTAAGTAAAAGTTTGGCTTAACGTGTCACCTGAACCAAGACTTGCACTCCATGTCTAACCTTGAACTGTAGCCAGGGTTTGTAGAAAATGAATGCTGTGGGTTGGTTTTTTTAAAGTCCATAAAAATGGAGCAAATTTATGATCTGATGCTTGTGAAACTGACAGAATGAAACTGACATAGCTACAGATAAATATTAGGCAAGCTTGGCAGCTAGGGTAATTCTCTGATGCAAATTACTGTATCCAAATTACCCTAATTTGTATAGGAAGCATCTTTCAATTCAAAATGTTCAGGGAAAACTCGCATCACTGTTCTACCTACAACCAACCACATTCCTTTTGGAGTTTTTTGGTCAACTCTGAGGAGACATGGTAGTTCAGAAGCTTACAACTAACATGATGTAGAATAGGAATACATTTGCTTGAGTTATAGCTTGTTAAGCAATTCACTGATAGTGCTTCTGTGTAAGTGAGACATGCAACAAAATAATTGTAATGTGGAATACTCCTTTTCATTATTCTAGCCACTCTATTCTGTCTTGTCCTCTGTTTTCTATCCTCTCAATAGTCAAGGCAGCATTTTGTGGCCATTGAGTCTGCTTAGTCCTTATTTGTGAGGTTTGTGAGGTTCCCTCCTCATGTTTTTTCTTTTAAGGTTTTGTACTTCTGCAAACCGTGTGGTTTTTCTGAGTCCCTTGATACCTCCCTCTTGTGTATGGGTGGAGCTATGTTGATACTTGCTGAATTTTGTAAATGTAAGTGGTGATCTGACTTTTAAAGAAGATACAATATATCTAGGTTAATTCATTTGGTTAGGTCAGTTTTACAGCTGAAAATAGAGGAACAAACCTACCAAATACTGTATGCTGAGTCTGAATTCTGGAATCTGTATTGGAAGCTGGTTATCTCTGACCCATGCATTGTATTAGTAGTGGATAATAATTCTCTGTCCCTGGAGATTGACTGGTGAATGTCTCTCAAGCATTCTTCCTAGCAATTGCATTACAGCAACTTTAGGGGTCTCAGGTTCCGAGGACACGAGCTTTGTACTACAACCCTATTACTAATTAAGCACTGGAATTCATGGTACAGAGACTCATAACAATTAGGATGTTAAAATTAGGACTCAGTGAAATAAGTTATATTTCAGTATTTGACATTTTAAAAAGCCATTGAATCTTGCTCAGAAGCTTGGGGCAACTGTGTCTCAGTAGTGACATTGTATTTTGATATCTAGAGTATTGTATTTTGAATATCTAAAAATCTGAAAATCATTGTTGGGGCACTTAAAGTATCCTGCCATGTGAGCACTGATTGGGGCAAGTGTTTTTACTTTTTAAATTGGCTTACACTTTTCTGATTTGACATCAAGCTTCTTCTTTTCAATACTTTTATTGAACATTCAGTATTAATCACACAGGGCTGCACACTGACATTTTGAGCTTATGAACAAAAAAGACCAGTGAGTAAAGAAAAGCAGAAATGGCTAAATATAAGTGTTAAAAGCTACAGTATGCTTTCTTGGACATCTTATGAAGACTGTTTCAAACAAAGCTATCATAATATATAAAATATATGTTTTTCTTATACTAGCTATTATACCTTTCCTGTATTACTGTGAAATCTGTAACTATGATTTCAATCCTAAACACACCTACTAGGGAACAAACCCTGTCGAACATGGTAGAACATCTGAGTACAACATGCAAAATATTTCATTTCCCATTGTTCACTTTTTAAAAACATATCTATTAGTGCTCTAAGACAACAGAGAAATACACAGAAATGTGTTCTAAATAGTCTTACCTGCTTTAAATGGAATGGGTGAGAAATTATTTTCCACATTCAATTACAGGCTTGTATGAGGATAGTACTCCACATAACCTACTTGAAAAGTTGTTAAACTTGAATGTTGAAGTAGTATAATGTGCAGTGGCATGTTTCACTGTGCTCTAGCTTGTAGTTGTGGTTCTTTGGGAATCTAATTTTGTTCCAATTAAAACAAATTAGAATGACACAAATGGAGGCAAAAGCCACAATTTATTTTCTTGGTGGTCCCCTGCGATTGTACACTAACATTGCCATTGTTAGTGTAGTTCTGGTAGCAAAGACGAAATGAAATGTTTTGAAATTTAAATTCGTATTGCTCATAGATGAAACTTTCTCCTGGTATAAATGTTTCTCTTTCCTATATGTGGAGGCAGTACTTACCTGTGTGCTGAATTACTGTCACAGTATTCTTTTCACCTTTGTTTCAACTGGACAATGCCCTGGCCTGCCAGAAATTCAGTTTATGTGTAGGGGTGCATAGTAGGAGCTATGAATGTTTTCCCCACCCTGGGTTGTCCCCCCCCACCAACTCTGCAAACTTTAGTTAGTTTAAAACTAACTTTGATTTTCTGTGTAACTTTTAAAGGATGTGTGGGGAACCTGTGGCCCCCAGATGTCGCTTAACCACAACTCCCTTTATCCTGGCCATTGGCCATGCTGACTGAGGTTGATGGGAGTTAGGGGACAGGTATCTGTTGGATCTAAGTTCCCCACACCTCTGTTACATGTTGGTGAGAGTTGTTTCTCTAGATCTGCAAGTTATTTGTGTCTTTAGTTCTGTGCACAGTTAAGTAGAAGCAATGCATAGGACTGTAGCTGATGACTGTAGTACAACAATGGGAGTGTCTGAAGATGTCATATACTATTTATTGTCCCTGTGATGCTCACCTCTCATTTACTCTTCTTCCACAATTTGTCTGTCCATCTGTCCCTCTCCCCTCCATGCCCCCTGCTGCAGCAGATACAGTGGTACCTTGGGTTAAGAACTTAATTCCTTCTGGAGGTAACTTGAAATTGTTCTTAACCTTAGGTACCGCTTTAGCTAATGGGGCCTCCTGCTGCCGCTGCACCGCTGCTGCACAATTTCTTTTCTCATCCTGAAGCAAAGTTCTTAACCCGAGGTAATATTTCTGGGTTAGCGGAGTCCGTAACCTGAAGCGTATGTAACCTGAAGCGTATGTAACCCGAGGTACCACTGTATAGGGGATGAAGTGGCAGCCTTGAGTGTGGGGAGAATAAACTGATAAAAATTGCTTAACACTATTGGATACCATGCTTACAATTGCAGATATCTAAGGACACGAATCCACTTTCTTTTTCAGGGTAGCATGGAAAATTTAGCAAAATGGGTTCATTATGTATGAAAATTTTGTTTTGTGATGCAGTGATGGCCTATTAACGTGATATAAAGCTTAACTGCATCTGAAGAACCAGCCATGCCTCCTTATGATGTGCATTGGTAAAGGCAGGGCTTCTACCTTAATTACTTTAGAGGTGCATTAGGGGCCTACTTAAGAGCTCTTCCTCACTTTTTACTTTTTACTTTGACGGAATGTATCTGCAAGTAATTCTTGGTGATAGTGTTTGAATGCAGGGACAGAATTCTCTGCTGTGTTTCTACTTTTTAGGCTTCTTCCTGTGTTTCCCTTTTATCTCTGATGTTCTAAAGAAGTAATGTAACAAGCACCAGTGTAAGTTTCCCTTTAGAGTTAGACAATAGAAAGTAAAATACCAGTGATGGTAAAATACTCTATGGTTTTATGCAGTGCTTTTTTCTGGGGGACACACAGGGGTACGCATACCCCTAAACATTTTGTGAATCTTTGTACTTTTGTCCATTTACTCTGTTTATTTTTCCTGATTTGAACTATAAAATGGTGATTTTCTTGAGTCAAAATGAGAATACCCCTAAACATTTTTTTTTTAGAAAAAAGCACTGGTTTGGTTTTATGTATTTTTTATTGTAAACCGCTTTGCTGTTTCTTCGTGTGAAATAGCAGTTCATACATCTTTTTAAAAATAAAGAAATAAAATAATTTGTTACCAGTTGGATACTTGTAATGCGGAATGGTAGCTTAAGTTGGACAGACTCCATGTGTCTCTTTCAGTGAACAGATAAACCTGGGAGTAAGAGCCACTATTCTGACAATGACAGCCGTCCAGTTCCAAGGTAGTGATGAGGCTGAAACTAACCACAGGATAGCATACCGTTTCATACCCATATTGCCTAAATGCATCTGTTAAGCAGGTGGCCCTTTTTTGTTAATTGCATTTTATTACGTTTTGAAAAGGCTGTGTTGACAATTCTCTTGTGGGGCAAACTTGAAAATGAGAAAACTCAGTGAGATGAGAAGCAGGACTCATTCCATCAGCTCTTTTGAAAGGCCCCTGAACTGTTTCCATCTGGTTATAAGAACTATTAAATTTTAAGAATTGGCAGCTGAGTTTGCTTTTTTCCTCTTTCCCTTGTACGTTATGTCTTTTAGGTTGTCAGCCTGCAGTGCAGGCAGGGTCTGTCTTATTTAAACAGACTGTATATGCAAGCCACTCTAGGAGTCTTCCTGACTGAAGAGCGTGGTACAAATGCCCTTAGTAAGTAAGAGAGGAAGAAATAACCTCATCATTAAGAAATAACACACCATTTAAGAGGGTACAAATGGACCTGCAACATTCCTATTGTAAGGCTGTTAAGTGAAATTAGGATTGCCAACCCTTGCTGGCAGCTGCTTTTTCTTTTCTACATCTAACAACCCGCTCATTGGGTGACATAGGGCACGGGAATCAACATGACCCCCTATTAACATTAATGTTACCCCTGCTCCCCCCCCCAAATAATTTATGGTTGTTAAAGGTGCAGGAGCAGAGAGACCGGGGCTTTTCAAGTTAATTGGCAAGCCTAAAGAGTATCAGTGCCAGAGGGAGAAGGAAATTCAGCAGATAAAACAGACTCAACTCCCTACATCTTCTTCCTTTTTTCCTGAAGGTTATCCTTCAGCTTCAATAGCTGCCCAGAAGATACCCAACTGCTGTGGTCTTTGGAGATTTTCTCCTCTTGCCCCACATGCCACAACTGTATGATGTCGTTCTCTCTACATAGAAAGTCAGCATGTTGGAGAGGGCTAGGCTACAGTCTCTCCCCCACCCCCATACTTGATTTCTTTGTGGGACAAACTTATTACATGGAAAAGCATTCTGCCGTCTCTCTCTCTCTCTCTCTCTCTCTCACACACACACACACACACAAACTGTTCATTCAGACATAGCCTTACCACTTTCCTGAGAACTAGGCCAGGGAACTGGGAAAAAATAACATTTAAACTGCACATTCAGGCAGTTTAGTGCTGTTTTTTTGTTAAATATAACATTGCTTATTCCTCTTCTTGACTTTGATCCATTACAGGTGTGGGGCATCTGTGGCCCTCCAGATGTTGCTCAACTATGGTTCCCATCAGCCCTAGCAACCATGGGCAATAGTCAGGGATGATAGGATTTGCAGTTCTGCAACCTCTGGAGGGCCAAAGGTTCTGCACACCTGGTCCTGCTAGTTAATGTTATAACAGAGAACCACAACCACGGCTGCAGATTCAGCTTCACTCATTTATTCTAACCTAGGTTAATGCACATTTTAAGTGCCTGGTTTTTACGGTTCCTTTGCAGGTGCTTGCCAGGGCAAGTGAGTGGGAGGTTAATTCTGGACCATAACCTTGGATTAGATGCAGCAGAAGCAATGTTAACAGCAAGAATAAAACACTCTGAACTACTTCAGCTTTGTGAAACAAAGTTCAAATAGCTTCATTATGTGTAAAAGGTGACTTTGTTCCGTGTGTGTGTGTGTGTGTGTGTGTGACATAATACTTGTACCTTTGGAACCAAAACTCAGGTTAGATTTAGATTTGCTCTACTGATTTCTTAACGACAAACATGTAAGCAGTTCCATGGTGCTGGGGACTAACACCTAAATGTGGCAGAAATTGTCAACCTGTACATTTTGATTGTTCATTTATAAAATAGTGGGTTGGTTGTTTTTTTTAACATAGTCCCCTCAAGATGGCTTACACAGTACAAAAACAGAATGCAAAAAGTTTACAATAGGAGCAGCATTAAATATTTCATACGTTGGTCACTTAAAACAGAATACAATTCATTCACCCCTCCATGACATGTCATTCTTTCCCACCAAACCATAGCTTTTCTCCCTGCAGAGTGTTCTCTAGGGTTTAACATGTTGCCTCATCTGCATAGTGGCAAAGTAATATGTGTTGTGGGGCTTAGAAGCTTTGGGGGCAGGGCAGATAGTGACGACTGAGCTGGAAAAATAAGCCTCATGTTGCCATTGTGCTATCAAGATTTATGTCCATTTACCAGTGCCTGGATTGGCAGCTTAGATACTGCTGGGAGTACTGGTCTGCATAGAAAGAGCAATATAGCACCATAATGGCTGCTTATGCATACTTTCTTCACCTTTCCACTTTCCTCCCCCTCCTCCCATGTTCATGCGCCTTCCCTGGCTTCGTATCTGCTGCCAGTGACAAGAGAAATAAAGGGAGGGGCCTGTTGACACCCAAGGCTGTGCAGAGATGCCACAACTGGTTGCTGTTTATGTGGCCAGGTTGACTTTGATAGGTGACGATACCCTGTTACAGGTGCTACAAAATGCATTATTTGGACCTGAAATATTGGGGGGGGGGGTTTGCTTGCTTAGTTGGGTGACTAATGTGCCAATGCAGTGGCAATTCTTTTTATAAAATTTAAAAATGTTATACACTGTGTCTGCTAGAGCAGGATACCTTTAGTTGAAAGTTTCTTAAACGCCATGACGGTATTTTGATGTTACAGAAATGGCAAAGGTGTGCCTACATTTTCATAGATGCTGAAAAAAACCCATGCTTTCTTGGTTCACCTCTTTCTACCTAGTATAAATGCCAGTTAAATTACTATTAGACACTAAAATAGCTAAATCAAAACCACTTAATCATTGGAGCCCATTTAAATATAAAATGTTTATGAGAGCAGAACAACATTTGTTGCATCAACTTTAGCTCTTCCAGCCCTGAACAAAATATATGGACTGTATAGCTAGGCTGAGATTGGATGGATTCACCAAGGTTTATCGTTTGTATTCTGTGTAGGTGACAGATTTCCCATCACTGTCTAGGGGTTTTTGCAGTGAGGTATATTCCTCTCATGGACTTGCTTGGCAGGCTTCTCTGCTGTGGTTGCTTCTTTGCATTACAACATTCATCCTCCTCCCACAGAACTGGAATGTATAATTTCACTTTCCAATAGAAAATTATGGAAGGAAGGCTATTCTGTACGTGTTACCTATTTTTTGCCAACAAAAAGGAAGCAAGAAGAACAGCCCTGTGTTCTCAGTTGGAAAGGAAATATAGTTCATAAAATTAGTACTTGTACATCAGCCTTGTGAATAACTAGCAAGCAGTGTTTGAAACTCCCATTGTTCTAGGCACATTTTGCGACTGGGAATTTCATTAGCATGAGCAGTTTCTGAGCTCTGGGCGCAATACTGTGCCTAAGATTTCAGATTAAAACTGCAGTGGAAGGAAAGGAGGACCCTTTCCTGCCTCCCCAATTCTAGCTCCTCTCAGAAGACTGGAGAAGAGACCCTCTTAAGAATATTAGGGGGTGGGCAGGGGAAGGACTAGACCATGTGAAAAATGAACATAATATTTTAGCTGCAGTTCATTCATTTTCAGCTTTGTATTCTTGCTATAAAAAAGCACTCCTAGACATTCTGGGGGAAGGCTGTTGCTGCTCACACAGAATGAGAAATTGCTCATCAGGCATAAATGCTTCCTTGCAGAACCAGGTAGCCAACTAAAGATACATAACCATATAACATTGATTACACAAGCTCAATTTCATGTCGATACAAGTGCTAAATACTTGCCAAACATTAGATTACTGTTTCTCCCTGGAACCTGTCCACCCCCCAGACCGTGCATGGATTATTTTTGCTGCCATGCCCACACATTTAAATCTTACAGAAACCACAATCAAATTTCAGAATCTAGTCCCAAAAATACGGTATTTCTTATTTAAAGATGGTTAGGCAAACTGGTACTTGTTTTTTACTTGTGCATGTCTTCCTAGCCCTTTCTCTGCTAGAATGTATACCTTGAAGCAAAAAGAAAAATACACTGAAATATCACTATTTATGTTTAATGATAATAGGCTTCACTCTAATGATAAAGGGCCTCCCTTCAGCAAGATGCTATAAATCAGAAATCTTTAACAGGGAGGCCATTCTTTATTTTATTTTGCAAACGTGGACCAAAAAGTAAGAGTAACTGCTTACTTCAATATTACTTGGCTAGGAGATGGGACTTAGGTCAGTTTTCTTGCCAACTCATTTTCCTTACAGCACGCCATACTCTTCTCCCCTTAGACTTGTTCTTCCTTGGCTTGCCTGGGCCACCCACCCACCTCTCTCCTCTGACGTGGTAGCATTGGTGTGACGTGGGCTGCAGCTGCAGAGCAGGATAGTTGATGTGATGCTCTCTTGTCGTGTCCTGACTCCTCCTCCACAGCTTACCTGGAGCCCCCAGTCACCTACCTCCTCCTAAGTGTTGTGCTGTTAACTAGGCCTGACCAAGGGAAAGTTTAAAAAATATTAATTTCATAAGTTTTGACATAGCAGTCTCTTTCCCTCTCCTTACCCCCCACCCCGAAAAACAATCTGTAGAAAGTAAAAGGTAAAGGGACCCCTGACCATTAGGTCCAGTTGTGGCCGACTCTGGGGTTGCGGCGCTCATCTTGCTTTATTGGCCGAGGGAGCTGGCGTACAGCTTCCGGGTCATGTGGCCAGCATGACTAAGCCGCTTCTGGCGAACCAGAGCAGCTCACGGAAACTTCGTTTACCTTCCCGCCGGAGTGGTACCTATTTATCTACTTGCACTTTGACATGCTTTTGAACTGCTAGGTTGGCAGGAGCAGGGACCAAACAATGGGAGCTCACCCCGTCGCGGGGATTCGAACTGCCGACCTTCTGATTGGCAAGTCCTAGGCTCTGTGGTTTAACCCACAGCGCCACCCGTGTCCCACACTGTAGAAAGTAGCTGTGATTAATTGTTAATCTTGATATTTAGGTTTAAGAAATTGACATTAACTCCAGCAAACACACCTTCAGTTTTAAACTTTTTTGTGCGTTTTTTAACAGGAACTTCTTTGCTAAAAGGACAAAGGAACTCAAACCTGCTGTCCACAGTGCTCCTGGCTGGAAGTTGTTTGGAAAAGTCCCACCGAAAGAAAACGTACAGAAAGACTCCAAGATAATTCAGCAGGTGAGCACCTGTAAAATGATATGCAAATCTTTTCCCATTTTGTCCTTGGAATTTCATAGAGCAGACTTCTGTAAGGTAGTCTTGCTTAATGTTAATTTATTTACTAGGGACCTCCACTCCTGCTAGTGTTGCTTGCCTACCCTGCCAACCCCACTGTCCCTCACAGGTCCTTCAGCCCTCCCAGACCCCTCACAGCTACTTCAGCTCCCCACCTGCCACCCCATTCCTCAATCTTCCTCTCCCATGGTTTGCCCCAAACTCTCCTCTCCCCCACAGTCTGCTGGAAACTCTCTCCTCCCCACCCTTTCACAGATCACCCCAATCTCAAGATCCTGCTGCTCTGCCCCTTGCAGAGGAGAAGGGAATGAAGAGGAGAAAGTCTTACTCCCCATGCTCTGTGACACCGGCAGAATGAAGTGTGCGGTTGCCCGGGGTGAAGAGGAGAGTTCTCTTCTTCTCTCCCCTTTTCTCTGCAGGTAGCAGTGGGATCTTGAGATTGGAGCAAGTTATCTGGGGATGTGGAGTGGATTGTGGGTGGTGGTGGCGGCAGCAGCAGCAAGGGTGGGGAGCATGGGAAGACCTGCCTGCTTGCTCAGCTGGGCTGCTTGCACATTCAGACCCCTGTTGTGGGTGCAAAGGAAAGGTTGGGTGCCAGGTGGTGACACAAGGAGCATGGAAAGGTCTTTCTGGGCTACCTGCCTGCTCGCTGTGCTGGTCAGCCCACTCACACCCTCAGCCTGCCTGCTTTGCTGGCTGAATCTGCCTGCTGTTGCCGTGTGACTTGCAGCATGGCCACTTTTTCCCTTACAAAAACATTATATAGTAAGATAATCATTTTTACCCTGCTCTGAAGAGTTCCCACAGTACCTAAAACCTGTGCTTTTTTCCCTAAAATAAAATGTTTAGGGGTACTTTCATTTTCCTACTCATGTTGAAATACTGTCCCTGAATAAGGCCAAACTTAGATTCACGAAATGTTTAGGGGTTTGTGTACCTCCAGAAAAAAGCACTGCCTAAAACAATTAAAAGAAACTGCAGCTGAAACTTTTCAAGAATAGTTTTGAGTATATGTTTGCCTTAACAAATGGATGGAAATGTAAACAGAAGTTGCTAGTGCTTTGTGGCAGTCACTTGCAGTTGAATAGTTTACTCAGAACCCAAAAAATATTTTAGTCTGCATGCATAAGAATAATAAACTTTCTGTATCTGTGGAGGTGGGGAACAACTAATTTGGATTAGATGAGTCATAAAATGATGTGGCAGGGGTTCAAATTATGGCTTCAATTTAAGTTTAAATAGATAGGGTGGTTCTTGCATAAATGTACAAATAATTGCACAGTTGTTGCTTGGTAGTTGCTTGTGTGAATGTAGTCCATTGAAGAGATCTATTGGTAGAATATATTAAATCAAAGTAATTTAAATCTGCAAGAAAAGAATGGCTTTAAATTAGTTTTCCTATTCTGAAATAAATATATTTCCTGAAACAACATGCATCTTAGCTAGTTGCTAGAACAGAGGATGCTATTCAACGTTAGTTCTACTTGGACCCATTGTAATCAAATATGTTGCCCCTTCTGAGTGTGACACTCATAGTCTTTATGCAACCTAGAAACATAATCCAAAATCTATACTTTTTGCGCTACAGAACAGTATTGGTTTAGAGACTAGGTACATTTATAGTCATCTTGAATCAAATCCCATTGAACAAAGTGGGTTTTTGGATGGGATTGGACTGTTAAGAACTTTGTCTGGAGTTTTGTAGATGTGTACGCTGGTTGTTATTAGGCAGAAGTAAATATCTGTGGTGTGTGTTTGGTAGTCCTAAATATTCATAATTTGCAGCTGAACAAGTTGCAGAACTCAAGTAGTCTGCTTGTTTATGAAACTTGTAACTCACACTTCACTGGCTGGCTGGTATTGCTACAAATATTACAAAACTACCAAAACAATAAAACAGCAGTGCAGTGCAAGATAAAATGGCTAACCAGTAAATTTAACTGCAGTTTAATTGTGAGCTTAACCTTGCAGCAGCAGTTAGAGGACACACAAGAAATGCAAGATTTCTCATATGGGTTTGGTGGATGATACTGATGAGCTATGAGTTGGCTCTCATGAAACCTAGAGCCCTTGACAACTTCCTGATCCCAGTCTGGAAGGAAGCCAAAAATATGACTTTGTTATTTACAGTATTTCATCTTAGACATTTTGCATTACGGTTCATTCTTCACAGAAAAGCAACTATTAACTCCCTCACTCTCTCTCTGTGCTAAATGGGGGCAAGTTTTTTACATGTAGGCTTTAAACTACATGCCCTTTCAGATTTCACTGGACTCCCAACTCCCATGGTCCCTTACTTTTGGCCGTGCTGGCTGGGGTTGATGGGAATTGGTGTCCAGCACCCCTTGCTCTATGGGTTTTATTCGCTGTTGCCTGTGATATCCCATTCACACATGCAAGCTCTTGGCACAAATACCCATGTTCATTCAGTGCTTCATGACTTAGTGGCTGCAGCGTTGACTAAAATTCTTCCTCTGTCCTGGTGTAGTATCTGCTTGTGGGACTGATTTGGCCCACCAGGGCTTCCCTTTTGGCCCACAAGGCTATTTTGGCAAACCCATGCCCAGCTGCTGTGTAAGACTCTGCAGCCCAAATGGGAAGATATGGTGGGGCAAATCTGGCCTGTGGGCCAGAGGTTCCAAAGCCCTCAACAACTAGTTGATTGTCAGGTGCTTCAGTACTGCACTTTGAGATGTGTCCATCACCTGATGTCATTGTGACATCAGAGTGACTAGTAGCAAATTTGGGGGGTAAGCATGGGATTGTAGGGGGAGGAGAGGAAAGTGAAGTTCTGTTGTGGAAGTGGATGTCCCACTTGTGTTCAGACAGTGTTGGATACAATCCTTTGTCTGTAATTCCTGAAAGGAAGATAATCCATTATTGTGTTCAAGCAAGGCGTCTCTTACCTTTGCATAGAACTTCAGTAATGGAGAGAATGAAATTCATGTTTTTAATCTCTACTGCCAGTCAGTGTTTCAACTTTTGACCCAGTGTTGCTGTGTTACTTTCCATACAACACTAAGGCAAATCTGACTGTTAAACAACTGTGTATTGGATGCATACCATTGAGACGTGCAACTTGCTTTCAGCTGCTAGGTTGTTAAAAGCAATGGTTATGCTGTTGTAAATGTTCATTTTGTTCTTTAAAAAAAAAAAATTCTGAATAAAATCAATTGGTAAAGTGCATCTTCACTTGTGAAAAAGCCAGAAGATTTTACTTGAATCTTACTCTGAACCATTTTCCCATCATCCATTTTTAATAGCTTTGTTTGAAGTTTTAACCTCAATACGTTATTCATACTATGGTCTCATTTCTCTGTGAATAAACAAGCCATTTACTGTTACCTTGCACTTGAACCCTAAATCTAGTAAATCTATATATAGTAAGATATTCTAAAATTAAAAGCTGAAGCTGAATACAGACACTATGAAATTAACTTACATGCTGAAGTGCTTTAGTCGTAGAAGTTAATATTTCAGATATTGAAGTTGGATGTATTTATCATTGTGATGGATTTTGTTAATTGGATTTGTAAATCTCTGGCACAACACATGTGGCTATATACTGTCATTGGTAAAAAAAATAAAAGCAGTAGTAACATTTTTTTCTGCACCATAAATGTGAAATGCACTTTTTGTACTTAAAAACAGCAAATAATACATAAGTTTTAACTTGCATATTGTTCCTTTTGATCTAATATTTTCTTTAAACAGGAGTATTACATTTTCTGAATGCATGGCTTAAAAGAGTTATGCATGTATCTTATGCTTTGTATAGTTAGAAAGTGGTTTATCACAATGACAACGAACTCAAAAGTCGTTGCTTTTGGAGGCAGAGAAATTGCTCTTATGTAACTTATTCTCTTTCAATCCAGACTCATTGAGACTTCCAGGGTTTCTGGGAAAGCATTCAGCTGACTTCTAGAAATAGTTTGGTGTTTAGAAAATAGTGAATCAAAATGCAGAACACTTCTGTGGAATGTGAATGATTTCCTGTAGAGTAGCTGTCAGTGAGGGTAAAAAGCATATTACCATTGACTAAGGCTGCATTCCTAGGTACACTTACTTGGTAGTAATCCCCAGTGAAGTCAACAGAACTTACTTCCAAAAAGGCATCCTTAGGGTTACACTGTTTATGATTTGGACTCTTGTAAGTTTACAAGCAAAGCTACAGAAAAATCAGTTATATCAGAGGTCTGGTCATGTTTCAGTTGCTTTGCTTCAGGATAATGGTCAGGGTCCAGGGTGCTATGAAATTAGTTTTGATCACTTCTCCATTCCCACTTCCTCCTTTTATTTCGTCTGTTCTCCTTTCCTCATCTGTGCTGCATGACAATTTTTAAAACAAAGAACAGTTTGCAATAATGTCAGAAAGGTTGTTCAAAGAAAATAATAATGCAATCCCAGTGGAACATCTGTATCACTCACTATTTGCATGAGACTAAGCAGCTATTTTGATCTCCACTGAAGAATCAGGCAGAGCAATCCTACGGTTGGGTAGGGAGGAGCAAAGGTGGAAGAACTGCCAAGCCTGCGCCGGCGGAGCAAAATAAGTGTGTGTGTGTGTGTGTGTGTGTGTGTGTGTGAGAGAGAGAGAGAGAGAGAGAGAGAGAGAGAGATCTGCAATCTGCATTTTCCTTCCCCCTGTATCTTTCATCTTTTAAAAACTTTGCTTCCCATTGGTTTTCCCTCACTCCACAACATGTCAAGCAGGGCCGTCTTAACCATTGGCACTAGGGGTGCATGGCACCCGGGCGCTGGGTTCTCAGGGGCACCACGCCGAGAGTCTGGGGCCAAGCGTTGGAGTCTGGGGAAGAGCTGCTAACAGCAGAGCAGAGCAGAGCCTGTCGGAGCACCACGGGGTCTTCTGCTGCGGGCAGCTCTTTCTTGGACTCCAACGCTCGGCCCCAAACTCTCACCAAGCCGCTTGCAGCGCTCCATCGGGCTCTGCTCTGCTTGGCTGTCGGCTCTTGCTCCAGCTACATGGCGGCTAACTGTTTCGGCACCGTGCCCAGAGCACCATATAATGTGGGCACTGCATGACACATCCTGTTGCATGCACCGAGCTGCAGGTTCCTTTGTTGGCTTTTCCGCTGTCGGCGCACGCTCCCAGCACTGCCTAAGATGGGGTGACAGCGCAGAACGACAGGGAATGCAAGCAGCAGCAGAGGAAACATCTCCGGGCGGGATCTGCCGATGGCAGCAACAAAACCTGATGAATAGGAGTGCGCGGATCCTATCCAGAGATTTTTCCTCCGCTGCCACTTGCATTCCCCATCGTTCTGCGCTGGCACCTCACGTTGGGCGGCACTGGGAGCGTGCACCGACAGCAGAAAATCCAACAAAGGAGCCCTCAGCTTGGCACACGCAACAGGATGTGTCGCGCAGTGCCCACACTACGCGTGCTACACGTGTGGCCAAAACAATTAGCTGCCATGCAGGGGGGGGGGAGGCAGCGGGTGTACAGCGCTGCGACTGTGCCACCCGACATTCTCCCCCCCAGCATGGAACCTGCACCCACCTTCATATGCCCCACAACCCTTCTAAAGGTAAACAACTATTTCTTTTAAAAAAGGTGAACAACTTTGGCGGTTCTCTCCCTTAAAAAAGTCAACAACTTTGGACAACCTAGGGGCGCCGGGCGGATCTTTGCATCCCGGTGCTGCATATGCTTAAGATGGCCCTGATGACAAATGTCAGGTCTGGAAGTGGTTGCTCACGAGTAACCAGAAAGGACTCCAACTTGTCTTTTACAGGTTTTATTGGTGCAAACTATTTACAGTGCAGAACCCCAAAGTTCATGTCCGTCTCAGTCACTTGCAGATTCCGGGAGTGGCCCCTTCTGGTTTCTCCCCCAACATAAGAACTTAGACACCCCAAATCTCCACCTCCCCTCCTTATGTTTCACCCCTCTGCTCAAGCTGGGCGACAGAAACGGCATGTCTGTTTCCTGGCCAGCCGGGCTAGGTGAGGCTCTTGGGCTCTCAGTCGCATCTTCGAGCCCTCCCCTCGCCTGGCTATCCACTTCCCGCTCTGCTCCACTGGAGGTGTGACTTCCCTCACCCCTGGACGAGGAGCAGCGTCGGAGGCTCTCTGTATTCTCCTGCCCCCCTCCCCTGTTGCGATGACAGTCCCCTGACATCAAGTATAGCACACTTTGCTTCCCCAACACTCCCTTGAAATACATACTCCTGCTGCCAGAGAACCGAAGGCAGAAGAGTAACAGCATCAGTGATTTCATTGATTGTAACAAGGTAGTCTCTCTTTGCCTGCAGAGAGGAAGATCTGGAAATTTTTATGGGCCCAGATCCCTCCCAGTGTCCGTAGGATTGTGCCCTTTTAAAAAATAATCAGGATATTATCTGGCAGAAAAAAAAGAATACATTTTTCTTCTTCTGCATACAACCACTTACTTCTAAATACTTGTCATGGTATCAGCATGGATTGAAATATGTGATGAATAGCAACATTTCATGTTTTTTTCTCTATCTGAAAAACTTATGTGACAGACTGCATTCTTTAAAGTGCCTCATTAGCAGTTTTTGTTTGGGATGGGAATAATTGCAGCTCCTAAAATCAGCAATGTTACTTCCTTTTTTTAAAAAAAAAAAAAAAGCTTGACTTTTCTCTCCTTTTTGCTCACCATTTCCTTTTATTTCTCTCACTGTCCTGGTAATCTCCCACTATACATGTGTATGAAATTTTAAAGTTCTTTAGCAATCTCTAGAGTGTCAGGCTTCCTTAGAAATTGGTTTAAAAGCAGCTGAATGGTACTAGTCATAGGAAATTGGACAGGGTGTCTGTCAGTGTTCGAAACTCCCATTGTTCTCAGTGCATTTTGCGACAGAAAATTTCATTAGCATAAGCAGTTTTTTAGCTCTGGACACAATACTGCGCCCTGAGATTTCAGATTAAAACTGCAGAGTGGAAGGAAAGGAGGACCCTTTTCCGCCTCCCCATGTCCAGCTCCTCTCTGAAGACTGGAGAAGAGACCCTCTTAAGAATATAAGGGGGGTGGGCGGGGAAGGACTAGACCATGTGAAAAATGAACATAGTATTTTAGCTGTAGTTCATTTTCAGCTTTGTATTCTTGTTATAAAAAAGCACGCCTGGACATTCCATTGTTGCGCCCATAACCTAAGTTTAAGGTGCTATTTGGCTCCTAGCTTTCATATCTCAGTTTCTAACACTGCAGGGTGTCCAAGGGTGGTTTGAGCTTGAGTTTATTGAATAGTTGTATTTCTAAAAAGCAATATGATAAGGACACATTGGCTTGCTATTTAAAGAAAAACTCGGTTTTTCTGTCCAAGCTCCATGGAGTGTCTAAAATAGCTCAGCAAAGGTGATGTTAATTGATACTTTTCAATTAAATTGTTTGGAACATTCATATTGATCCTATGACCTACAGTATTCTGTAACATCTGTTACCCATAAATGAGCATGGTGTAGTGCCCGCAAACAATGAAGATCAGCGAAAGTATGTTAAACCAGCAACTAAGTATGTTAAACCAGTTAACGAAGTTCCTTCCTTGCTAATACAACCTACTACTACACTGACACAATGTGGGGAAATGTTTATCCCATCAGAGAGGTGCTTCCAAGGTTATGGGAAAAGATTCCTAGATAACTTGGTGCGCTTGGCGCGTGAGCTTTTGCTATCAAGATTCCTGGTATCTTAGTTAAACTACCTATCCCATGTTCATAGACTTTCTGGAATAATGTTGCCATAGTGGGTGGCCGATCTGTCACTAGATCTCCCAAGGACAAATGGAACTGGAGAGAAATTTGCTGGGTCCTAGAAGGCTGCTAGTTGATTTGCCAACCAATGTTCATACTAAGGTCATTCGCTTTTTCTGGCATGGTGAACCTCTCTAGGTTTGAAGTATACGTTTGGTCACCTTGCTATTAGTTTGGCAGGGTTTACATCTTATTCTCAGTAGTCCCTGTTTCTGCCCCTCCTGATACGTGAAGACATAATATTAGTCAATTTGTACAGCCTTTTCAGTACTGCTTCAGGTGTGATGCAGTCTGTTTTTGTGTTAGTTACTGTATTTTTTGCTCTATAAGACGCACCAGACCACAAGACACACCTTGTTTTTGGAAGAGGAAAACAAGAAAAAATATATTCTGAATCTCAGAAGCCAGAACAGCAAGAGGGATTGCTACACAGTGAAAGCAGCAATCCCTTTTGCTGTTCTGGCTTCTGGGATAGCTGCACAGCCTGCATTCGCTCCATAAGACGCACACACATTTCCCCTTACTTTTTAGGAGGGAAAAAGTGAGTCTTATAGAGCAAAAAATACGGTATGTAGGGAGCAATCTAAACTCCTCCCTGGCACGAAAGGGGTTTTATGGAGTGGCAAGACCACCACTGCATCTGCAGCTGTGCTGCGCATGGGGGCGAGCAGGCAGATTGCTGTGCCAGTCTGGAGCTGGAGCAGTGACCAGGCCCAAATGGGGCCCAAGGCCACTATGTGGCATCAGCAGGGATGGCTTGGGATATACCGTATTTTTCTGTGTATAACATGACCCCTATTTTTTGGGACTCTAAATTGAGGAAATGGGGGGCGATTGCCCAGAGTTGTTGAGCTTCTATGGGGGGGTGCGCCAACGGTCGTTCACCCGCTTGACCTTCGCTGCCAAACAAACGCCTCTACGAAGCCACCGATCGCCTGCCCGCTTCTGCCAGCAGCCGCCAATCGCCAGCAGACCTTGCTGCACCATCCAACCACCCACTGAATCGCTGATTGTAATGTACTGCATGCGGCCACCAGTCACATGTTCCCCTCTGCACTATCCGTGTATAAGACGACTCCCAATTTTTAAGAATTAATTTTAATATGAAAACCTTTTTAATTTTAATTTTAATATGAAAGCCTTGTCTTATACACGGGAAAATACGGTAATTTATCCTGGCCAGCCCAGCCCCTTCCCCACTCCTGGGAAGGGGAGCTCCGCTGCTTTCACTCCAGAGGCAGTGGAAGGCTGATAAGAGACCAGCAGCACTGTTGGGAGGGGTTTGATTTGGGTGGAGGTGCATTTGCCCAATCCAGCCCCTGCCAGCCTAGCCCAAAGGAGGTTTGAATTGCTCTGCTAGTTTAGGACATTGGTCCCTTGATGCATCTTTACTGCTGTGCCAAATGCTTCATAAACAGAAATGAATGCTAAGATAGATCTGAATTTAAACATCCAAATCATTTCCTGTCGACTTTCTTCCCTGCTTAGTCCTCGTGGAACCATTCATTTTAGCTATCTAAAACATATGCACCTCACTAAAAAGATTTAAAACTAGTAGAATTTACATATAAGCTTATCAAAAACACCAGAGAGAAGCCAAATGTATGTTTCCACAGATGCTAACCATTTAGAGTGGGCCTTTCTAATTGAGAAGATCTGAAGACTGCTGGCTAGGGCATGACTTGGCTATGAAGGCTGTAACGGATTATTATTTTTGTCCTCTTTACGTATTATATAATCTGTGCCTTAAACTTTCGGTGATTTTTTGATAGAAGCTTTGAATTTTAGCTTTTAATGTAGAGTATGGGTATATGTCTTAAATCTGCCCAATGCCTCAATCTCAATCTGCATTGGAATTGAACATGAGCATGCTTGAAAAAGCAGTACGCACTGGTGGTCCGTATAAACTGTAAAGAAGAACATAAAGTTTGCATGCATGTTGCTGTATATTAATGACTGTCAATTGTTTCTCTAAGGATTTACTTCTGTTTTTCTCATTAGGATGAAAGTTCTGGCAGTGTTGCATCAGTATCTACACTCAATCTATTAAACACAGGGGTATGAAATTTAATATTTTTCTATCACATTATATGCCATGCATGGGATCTTTTTAGCAATCATTGAATTAGATGGCATATCACATAATTGTAGCGTGAGTTAACAGTACTAACTCATCAAGTCACTGAATACCATTATTGAAAAGCAAGTTTTACTCATTTCCCTTGTTCACAGTTTGCAAATTTGATATGAATTTCTTTGTTTCGTTTCTTTCATTTGAAAATGTATCCAGATTAATTGTTGCAGTTGAATGAAATATTCATTCTTGTTCACTTAGCATGTGGCTTTCAGCGATTTTTAAGCAATAGTCTACAAATGTTTTCAGCAACTTCACTGATGTCTGGCTGTATAGTGAAATTAAATAATTGTAACAGTTTCCAATGTTAAAGGTCGCCATTCCAAGTGGACTGGTGAAGGGAAAATATGCCAGAGTTGAGCTTGGCAAAGGCTGCAGCTATATTATAGTGCAAGGAGAACTTCCTTAAAAGCAAAGGACTCGGTTTTTTTTCTTGACTAGCTGTACTCTTATCCATGGAGCAATACTTTCCCATTGTATTAAGACCAGCTATTGCTCTCTGTTCTGCCACTATTATCTATGAGCAATAAGCCTTGGTGCTTTTCTAGATAACTGATTAAATAATGAATACGCCATCTAAATTGGGGGTGTGATCTACTTAAAAAATGTGTACCCCTCCGTTCTCTTGTTCACTCAAAACTCAGGGTGGCTGTAGATCGCTGCTTATTAACATGTTAAACTAAATTCTCTTAGTATCTTGAACCTTAATCCCAACCCAGTCTAAAGATGTATGTATTTGAAAAGCCGATTTTCAGGCCATCTTGATTAATGAGTCATTTAGATGTTATTTCCGCTTTCAATCATTTAATCCCCTAGTTTCTAACTATTCATTTGTTAGTAGCTTTGAATAGGGAACAGCCTGCAGTAAGAATATTGGCATTTGAATGGGGTCATGTCGGATAGGAGTCCTATTTTCTCCTCTTCATCAAATATACTACTAGATCAAAGTGTCAGGATCCCCATCTGTTAGTAACATAATTGGACACATGCTGAGAGAATAAAAGAATATTTTGGCAGATGTAAGAGAGCTCAGATTGTTGGAGCTAGTCCCTTTCCTCCCTTTTCTTCCTGTTTATCTTGGTTATGTTAAGCATGCTTTTCTGCCTTTAAAATATTTGAGGGCCTTTCTTTGAATTATTATTATTATTTGCTTGTTAAGGCCTTAAGGGTTAAAAAAGCACAAACGTTAACCCTAAAAAAATGGAACACCCTTTCCCCCTCCTCTGTGTGTTTTGTTGCTGGGGGGGTGGGGTGGGGTGGGGGTGGAGTGGGAGGAAGGATGGCATTGAGTTGCAGTGCCTCGTGAATCCTGACACTTGAATCTATTGGAACTTGATCATCAGTGGCACTGAAATGATATTGTTTTCTTTAGAGAGAGTGGAAATGCTGATAGGCTGACTCTGCTTCCTCATCTTTCATTCTCTCCAATTTCCCTTTCTTGGGGTAATTGTATGTCTGTTGCCGTATCTACTGCCATTCACACTCTGCTTTTTTAAATTCCTTTAAACCTCTTTATAAGGCTTGCTTTTTAATATCTTCTGAGTTGCCTTGGCTATAATGTATCAGCAACTCCTCTCTGATGCAAATTCCTGAACTTAAAAAGGCGTACCTCTATACACTGGCTTTTGACACTTGATGTATTTTTAGGACCCAGGTTATTCTGTAATTTTAAGTTGTTTTAAACTGTTTTTAAACACTGTCCTTTTATTATTGTAACCCACCTTGGAACAACAACAACAAGCTAATCCTTAGGTTTGGAATTCTTATTTGTTAGTGGCAAGGTAGACTTGTCAAGAACAATGAAGCACTTGGGTTTCAGTTTGATGAATATAACATGTAGTGGATTCTGCACTTCATTTGAACACAGTCTTTGTTTCATATCCCAGAGAATGATGCTACTTACAGCAAGGGGGGGGGAAGTGAGTGACATGGTGCCCCTACCAGAGATTGTCTAAAATACACTTTCATAACACTATGACAAAGGGTTTTCTTCTTTGCTTCCCACAGTTATCTTGGGATCTCCATTTATAGATTATCCTGGTTCAGTTTATTGGGTGGATGGTCGGAATTATCAAGAGACTAGACAGAGTTGGAGAACTCTGTTCAGTTGGCTGGGTATCTGCAATCTGATGCTAGGAATCTATTTTCTTCTTCAGTGCAAGGACCAGGAATAGTATTTTATCAGGCATCTGAATCTTACAAAGCACACACATTTTTTTAAGAGTGTTGCTGCCTGAAAGCTTATGATTTAATAGACATACCACCAGAGGAAAAAGCGATGGAGCAGGGAATATGTATAGAACTATCAGATGTTTAAAGTTTTAATGAAGAAAAATTCCCAACCCAGTAAGGTACCGTATTTTTCGCCCTATAGGACGCACTTTTCCCCCTCCAAAAATGAAGGGGAAATGTGTGTGCGTCCTATGGGGCAAATGCAGGCTTTCGCTGAAGCCTGGAGAGCGAGAGGAGTCGGTGCGCACCGACCCCTCTCGCTCTCCAGGCTTCAGGAAGCTATCCGCAAGCCTTGGGAGCCCGCGGGAGTGCCCACCAGGCTCGCAAGGCTTGCGGGCGGCAGCCTGCAGCGCGAAGCATGGGGCGTGCTCCGGAGCGCACCCCGGGCTTCAAGCAGATATCGGGCAGCCCCACAAGCTCGGGGGACAACGGGGAGGCGGAGCGCCGCCATCCCGCTATTCCCCGACCTGGTTTGGAGGCTGGCGTGGGGAGAAGCTTGCTTGCTTCTCCCCACCGCCAGCCCCACAAGCTCGGGGGACAGCGGGGAGGCGGAGCGCCGCCATCCCGCTATTCCCCGACCTGGTTTGGAGGCTGGCGTGGGGTGAAGCAAGCAAGCTTCTCCCCACCGCCAGCCCCACAAGCTCGGGGGACAGCGGGGCAAGTTGCTGCCCCACGGAGGCTAGGGAGGCTGTCCCTGAAGGCAGAAGAGGGAGACAGAGTGCTCCATCTCCCTCTTCTAGCTTGGGGATGGCTGTGCAAAGCCTCTGCAGGCTGGGGGGGGGGAATCAAAAATTTTTCCTTGATTTCCCCCCCAAAAAACTAGGTGCGTCCTATGGGCTGGTGCGTCCTATGGGGCGAAAAATACAGTATTATTGGAGTTGGGGCGCTTTAAGATCAGCCTTCCCCAACTGGGTGCCCACCAGTGGTTATGCAAGCTGGGACTGATGGGAGCTTTAAATATATGGAGGGCACCAGGTTCGGAAACACTGCTTAGGATGCTGTTACATGCTTCTCAACTGAACATTTGGGGCAGCATCACACATTATGCAGTGATTACCCTGTTACACTAGTGTTTCTCCCTGGAAACATATAACGTGTGAATGATATGCTTTAAGCCGATGCATTACATATTTTTGGGAGCTGTCATAATAGTCTGATATGGTTAATAACTGGTGCACTCCAGATATGTTGGGCCACAAGTCCCATCAGTTCCCACCAGCATGACCCAAGTCAGGAATGATGGAACTATTATAGTCCAAGTATCTAGAGGCCACCAGGTTGGGAAAAGCTCCCCTAAGGGAGGCATAAGGTAGGAATAGTCAGTTTCTTGCCATGCATGGTTATCTTCATAAGAAACACTGAATTTCTCTGATATTCCTTCCATACCTCACATTATGTCAAATAAGGTTTGTCAATTGGCAATCCAGAAACTCAATGTTAGGAACATACAGTAGTTATTTTATTTTTACTTTTAGTCCATGCACATAAAGTAGCCTCTTGAAATGATTGCTACGCAGGCAGTTGAGGTTCATGAACATATTTGATATCTCCTTGGCTGGTGTTTATAGCCAAGAACAAGTCATAAGGCAACAGTGTTAACTTTAATTTTACACAGTCAGAAATACACACAATTGCTCAAACGGCAAAGCATTCAAACAAGCTTGCTTTCAGTTTGTCACATCACAAAATAAACAAGGAGTTAAGTGTTCAGAGTCTTGCATCCCTTCCTTGCCCTTTATGCATTCAGTACTGACACAAGGAAACTTGTGTTCAAAATGGCATTCTTAATTGATTTTCTATCTTACAGACAGTAGCAATTGTCAAGAAATTGCTGTGTGCAGGAGGTACCTGTCTCAGCTAGCCTATCTAAAAGTGCTTTAGCAAAGGCAGAGTGTAGCTGGTGTTTGCACTGTGCAGGCACAGAAACTGGTATTGGGTCCAGAATTCAGTAGCCTGATAATTTCTAGTCTTTGTGGCTGGGAAGATATACTTGGAAATATTGTGGGTAGTGCCTGTTAAAAATTAAAACAACAACAAACAAAACAGATGAGGCAGGGTAGGGTTTCTAGGGCAGGGCTTCTAATGGTCACAGGGTGAAGCTTTATTGTACTGAAGAGTTTCCTGCTACTATCTACGATTAGCAGACATTTAAGCAGAGTGAGCAAACAGAATTTATGCAGGGTGCAGATCTTGCATTATCTTGGCACAAACCTTTTACCAGCATAAAGTATACACAGCCCTAACTGACTAATCAGCCTGGCAAGCATCTATACTTTTATGTGTTCACTGGCACAACATTAATCTTTTTTGCACTCCATTGCATAACTTATAAAAATGTATTTATTGCTTCTAACATTCTCTGAATAGATGCTTTTCACAGCCTCTTAATTTGACCTTCTGAAAATGTCCAAAGGTCAGTTACCTTTCCCATGTCTGGAGGACTGTAGCTCCCATTAATGGGTCTGTTGAAGTCTTCTAGCCCTTGTAGTTGTGAAGACAAGCTTGGAAATATTATGGGTAGTGGCTGGTAAGGCCAGCCATGTTTGGCAGAATTGAATCTTGCTGATTCTAGTGAGTCATTTCATCCCCAATAATTGAGATTAGGATATCTGCTACATCTGAAATATGTAAATTATATTTCTGAATATTTATGTTAGCCTGAAAAATCATCTGTGCAGTTGCCATAAATGTATTTAACGTAGTGCCAAAAACATGGTAATGTAAATGGTGTGGCCTTTTCATTTATGTTGTAGCTGTCCCAGCAGCATTCTCTAAAGCAATAATAATGCTGTGGGTTGATGCCAAATAAGTGCTGCAATCTATACAACCCTGTCGCTGCATCAGGCAGGGAACCCCTCTTTTAGCTGTCTGACCAAACCATAACTGATTTGATGCCACAGTAACTTGCCAAAGTTGGATGCTTTAAATGAAGTGGTATTCTTGTTCTCCAGCCAACATGCTTGCAAAAGCGAAGCCACAAGCCTCCTGTGCCTTGCTCCGATTCTGAATGCTAGCAAACGGTGTCCAAAATAGCCAAACTCCTTTTAAAAGGTGGCACCAAACTTTTATTATGTTATGAAAACTCATCCTCTGTTAGGCCCTCATATAGTATTGATATTTTGGAAGAAGGGATTTCTGAATAGTTGAGGGGTTTGGGGGGTTGGCTGGGTTTTGTTTTGTTTTGTTTTTGTTTTTTTACATTTTAGGTGTATCAAATTAATTAAGGAGCTTTATCTGGTTGGCCACAGTCAGAACAGGATGCTGGACTTAATGACCTTTGGTCTGATCCAGGAGGGCTCTTAGGTTCTAGCCATGCATTTTAAAGGCGAAGATAAAGTTTTCATGAGAAAATTAGTGTGCTTGCTTTGTACTTCTTGGTGCATATAATTTTTACCTCTGTAGCTGCTACAAATCCAGTTATTTAGAACAGCATATTTTTTCAGTTCAACTGATTTGTTGCTTTTTATGTTTTGAAATGGGCTAGGTCTGTGGAATTTAGCAGTGTATTTGAGGTATTTTTAATGGGGGGGGGGTTGATTCAGTATGTAGCAGTATTTTGCCCTGATCTCCTTTATACTAAAGAGTGGCCAAACCTCTAGTGTAGTCGTTACTGCAAAACCACTGTGGGTACATTTCTTTGATACAAACCTTTTAGATTGTGGTTTGGCCACAATTAATGTTTCACCTCACTTTTTAATACAATCAGCAAGAATGTGTGTTGGTGAGGAAGAAACATATGCTTTATAATTATTTTCTGTATAATTATTTTCTGTATAATCAACCTAAGTTGATCAACATTTTTATCTGATAGCAGGGTGGTGGTATACATTCAGATTACCATACTACTGACAACTGAGATAGTAAAGACAGTGGTTTCGTCAGACATGGTTTATCATCACAGGAATGAGCCCATAGTAAGCCTTGTGCTTGTAGACTTTCCTGTCCCCCTTCTGTCCTTCCTGTGTGATTGGGAAGAGCAGTTCAAATTCACTTACTTCTGTTTTGCACTAATCACAGTTAAGTGTTATGTCTAAACCAGGACAAACTTAATCATGGTTAGTTGAAACTTGTGAACTTCAAACCATAATGGTAAACCATTGTTTAGCACTAGGTTACATCAGAATGGGACCAGTAACTTTCAATAAGTAGCAGATTATTTCTCTTGTCTTGCTTCCTCCTTTTATATGGATTTTCCACACGCTGTAATTTGCAGAACATTTACTCTTTTAGCTTGTGTTGGTTACAACACGATTACTAGATGCAGTGCCTTTCGCTCTGTCCTGAGTCTCAAGCTGATACTGTGCATGACTGCTAGCAATATTCATCTGACTCTGAAGTTGTCGTTACCTAGGCAACTCATAGCTTCATTGATGGAAGCTTAAACTGTTGCCATTTATCCCATCTGTGGATCAACTAAAATAATATCATTCAATCTTGTTTAGGAGTATGAAGCACGAACAGGAAAAACCTGTAAACCTGTACCCCAAGCAACAAGACGTAGACACTTTGAATTTGAGCCACTTTCAACTACTGCTCTTATTTTGGAGGATCGACCATCGTAAGTCACTATGAGTTCTTTTGAAAGCAGAGTATCAGTTTCATGTCAAAGCAGGTTGTTATGACCAAAGTTATGCCTGGAAGGATTTGCCTACCTCCTCCTGAAGTTCATATCAAAATTTAATGTTGGTTTTTGTGGTGCACAGAAATGTTCATTCAGGTAGCCCTTCAGATATCCTTGCCCCAAGTTGTAAATGACTTCCTAGATCCATCCCAGCAACTTGAATTATGCCCGGAAACAAACGATGAAGGTTTGTACTATAAATATTGTATAATGTGGGTCAGTCTTACCTTTTCCCTTATTTATAGTCTGCCTGCCTCCTGAGATATTGGGCATAAATCTTTGCTTCAGTAAGGTAATTATGGTATCTTGCACGGCTCAGAAGGGAAGGTCCTGTTGGGAGTAAGCAGAGTGGAATAATTTATTCCCTTGTATAGGAAATGAAACAAAACAGAACTTTTTAATTTGATTCATTTAGCCTTACCTTTGCTTACGTTTTCCCCCCAGGAACCTTCCTGCAAAATCTGTAGAAGAGGCTTTACGTCACAGACAAGAATATGATGAAATGGTGGCAGAAGCAAAAAAGAGAGGTATGGCTAGTCTTACTGTTCATAATGCTATTTTCCAAAAACGAAAATGTGGGAATATAAAAAATAGAATGCAAATTATCCTGGACTAAAAGACAACTCTTCTTTCTTTCTTTTAACACCGAGGTACAGTCTTTAAATGAAGTTAATTTGTCCTTCAAAGTATGGCTGCAATTTTAATACTTTAGCACACTCTGTGTGGAACTGAAACTTTCACATTTGTTTCATACATTGCTTTGTACTTGGGATTCTGAAGACAGATATTCATTAATGCTTTGTGGGTGTACATGCACAGCACGCACAGCTAGATATTTCTCTCTAACACACACAACACATCTATTTCACTGTTACACTCACCTCTGCAGCTTAACATGGCAGAAAAAGCCAAAGCAGTAGCCTGGTAGCTTGTGTTCTGCTAGAGAGAGTCACAATTTAGATTTGTACCATTTGTGTATGTTATGCTGTTGAACTGGTATACAATGCAGTTAGTGTATATGGAAATGCAGGTGATCACTTCCTTTTCAACTTCAGCAGCCTTCAGCAGATGGCATTTAGTGGATTCTATCCTCAGCCTAAAACCTGTTGTCATTCTGCACCAAGACTGTGTGCAAGTTAAAAGACTTTAGGCCTTGACCTTACAAAGGATACAATTGCTTATCTACTCCTCGGAGCTCATGCCAGTGTTGCAACCATATCGCTGTACGTGTTTATTAATGTTTGTGCATAACTTTCTTACACCCTTGCAAGTGCTTACCCATGATAGCAATAGATTAGCACTCCAGCGTCAATTAAAATATTTTCTCAAAGGCAACTTGCTTCTTATGTTGGCTGGTCAGTGCAGTCAACAATTTGTTTTAACAGCCTGTCAAATAGAATTGCTTTTTCTTACATGAATTGGACCCTTTACATAAGGGAAAGTACGCAGGTGACATGTAGGTTGTACAGTGTGGTATACACACTTTTTACATAAAACCTGCAGAACTCATGACCTGCCTTGCCAAATACAACCCACCAGCCTTGTATTGTGGTGGGTACTTGGAAGACCTACCCCTCCTATTCTCCCTCCTATTCTCCTTATCCCAAGCAGGCAGTAGCAACACAAGGGTTTCAATGAACCCCTCTGGCTTAATTGGGTTTGGGGTGAGAAATTCTAGAGGTCACTCATACCTGTGTAAAAAAACCAGTAATATTTGCAACAGTCCTGAAAGCAAGGCAGATTTCCAAGAGCTTCCTGCATTGCACAGGGTTGACTAGATGACCCTTGGGATCTCTTCCAACTCTACAATTCACTAAATAACACAAATTCTAACGTGATAAATGAAAATACAGGATTGGAGACTAAAACAACTGACTTGCTGTTGTGTTTCATCTTTGCCTCTATATACTGATGGTATTTTAGAAGGTGGATTTTTTTTTGGGGGGGGGGTAAATGTTGGAGTTGGAAATGTAATCTCTTACTTAAAAAATAATAATCTTTGTTACTCCAGTCATTCTACTTGGAATCAGTAATTTTGCTTCTGCTCCAAACTGCTGGCTCTCTCTAATTTCCCTTAGAACCCACTATTACATTACTCTCCCAGCTTTCTGAGATTTAATTAGTCATCCAATAACATCTGTCCTAACTTGGCTTGTCATGGTTCATGCAACAAGTGGTTTCTTACGAAGCTCCTCTAGAACAGCTTATTCAAACATTATTTGAGATGTTGGTTAGTCAGTGTACATCCCTACTTCCTCTTACTAGATATACACAAATGCAGACACCCACTATGTCTTGCAAACTTGGAAGAGGAAATGGGGAAATGGACAGTATTGGGAGATTCATATTTCTGTCGAGAGCTAATCTCAACAGCGCCGATATGCAAGAAATTTGGCAGTTGACTTAATCTGGAGAATGTAACCCCAAGAACATTTTCTATTTTGATACATTTTTGAAATGTTGATTTTAAAATTACGTTTTAAAATTAAAATTACTGAATATTCTGGATTTAATAGAAATTAAGGATGCACATAGAAGGAAGAAAATAATGAAAGAACGCTTCAAGCAAGAGGAGAACATCGCTAGCGCTATGGTGATTTGGGTCAATGAAATACTGCCTAATTGGGAGACCATGTAAGTATAGTTGTCTTTGTAACATCAGGAGCCTTCTTACTGATGCTTGTTAGCTGCTATGGAAGCCAATTTGACTGAAGAGCAGGATGAAGACGCATTAAATATAAGCTTCACAGGCTTTTATATCCCTCAAAAGCCTTGAATGTTTTTCTTTCTGTTCTCAAACATGTATTTGGGCTCATAATAGTCTAGAATTACTTTTTCTATTCAGTAATCTCTTTAATAAATTATTGTCATTAGCAGTTTGTCTAAATGCTCACCCTGTGCGAAGTTGCAGTCTTCCAGGGGCAGGGGCTTTCCCTGGGTGTGGCATCTAGGAGAAACCATAAGGCACTGTTGGCTTCAATGGGACAAAGCTGTGCCAATAGCCCTCTCAGGTGACCTGGCTTCCATAAGGGAAAGCACTTGACTTTCCACTATATGGAGCCAAAGCTTGCTGATGTTCTTTGCTTCTGGGGCAACCTGGAAATGCCAGGAATGGCAGCTAAATTACCTGTACTTACCAAAACACCCCCCCCATCTTCTCTTTTTTCAGGCGTTCTACAAGGAGAGTTCGAGAATTGTGGTGGCAAGGGTTACCTCCAAGTGTTCGTGGGAAAGTGTGGAGTCTTGCTGTAGGAAATGAACTGAATATTACTCCTGGTATGTGTTATAAACATGCAAACTCTTCTCTCAGTAGGATGGTGGTCTCAAGAAATAACCCAACATTTCTTCCACTGAGTTTGGAATAGCTTTTATTGATGCAGAAAGAAGTTGCTTTTAGAAGAGATTACCGCATTTTTTGCCCTATAGGACGCACTGTCCCATAAGGCGCACCTAGGTTTTTTTTGGGGGGGGGAATAAAGGGGGGGAAATTATTTCCCCCTCAGGTTCCCCCTGAGCTTCCCCCGACCCCAGCCCCCAGAACAGGCAACTCTCCGCAAGCCGTGGGAGCCCGGTGCCGGGCTCCCGCGCCTTGCGGAGGGCAGCACAAAGTCTGGGCGCGCTGAGCTCAGCGCGCCCAGCCTTCGGCATGCAGGCAACTCTCCGCAAGCCGCGGGAGCCCGATGCGGGCTCCCACGGTTTGCGGAGATCTGCGCGAAGTCTGGAGAGCGAGGGGGGTCGGTGCGCACCGACCCCTTTCGCTCTCCAGGCTTCAGTGAAAGCCTGCATTTGCCCCATAGGACGCACACACATTTCCCCTTCATTTTTGGAGGGGGAAAAGTGCGTCCTATGGGGCGAAAAATACGGTAATTTATGCCACAGAAGTTCAAAAATGTATCTATTTTGCTTCACCCAGGAGAGGTAAACTGGCACAGTCTCCCAATACCAGTTTTAAATTGAAGCCATTTAAAGATGATAATGAAAGGGACACCTTTTTCTAGCTGTCAAATACTTTTCAAAAAGCTAGAGCTTGTTAATAGTTTTGTTGGGTGGGGGAGGAGACAGCCTTTAAATAACGGGACTTGACTAAATATTTTAGTTCAAGAGACTGTTTTTAATATGCACGAAGACTCACTCTTTTTAGGAAGAGATCACTTGGTTAGTAGATTTTAGCATGTTTCAGTTTCATCTCTTTCAAGAAAGATCAGTATAGCTGGTTTAAGAACTGGAAGAATGTAAAGATTCTAATAGTTCACAAATCTTTGTATGGAGCACGCCTAGATCTTTATGTACTTGTTTGGACAATCACATCTTGGATTAATACCCAGACACACGAAGGAGCATTTTAGCTGCGCATGAAGCCCTTTTACATGAGTTTCCATTAACAATTGTTTCCTGGTTAATCTTAACTAGGAATATATGTTCAACAGTTCTGGAATATGAAGCCATGGTTTGAAGTTGGTTAAATTTTGTTAATGGAGTACCTAGTGGTTTGTTTGTTTGTGCAACGGGGGATATACAGGCAGCAAAAGGCTTGTTCATGTCTCAAGCTAAAGCTAAATTCAGGGAAGCTGTCCAGAGTCAGTGGCAGGATATTACACAGTATGATTTCCCTTCCTGGTTTTTATAACTAAAATGCATATAATAAAAACAGGATTACTGTGAAAATTGTATAGTTCTTATCTGTAAATTTGCCCTTTGGCTCCATTTTGCTGTCTGTTTTGCAGAACTCTATGAAATCTTCTTATCTAGAGCCAAGGAACGATGGAAGAGTTTTGGTGAAATGGGTGCTGAGAATGATGCAGAAGGTAGGTTACAATGATACCCGTTGCTACTTTTACACTCTTCTAAGTAGAATGCACATGATTAGCCAAATGACACATTCAGAAATATAGCACAGCCATTCATTGTAGGATCAAATGTTTGATACTTGCATATAGAAAGCTAACATTATCATCAACGAACATCTACAATTTGATGTGGTATAGTTCTGAGCAAGTTGAATCCCAATCAGATTTCTCAATATGTTCATCTCTTTGTTTGGGGATTCAGGCGCAGTAGCGGATACCTTAAAATTGTCTGCTCGTTGAAATGTGGGTTTCCTTCAGAGAATGTGATACTGTTATGATCCAGTGGATTTGCCATAAAAACTGAAGCTGGAAGAGCTTAATAAAAGCAAGATAGATTTTATTGTCACAGGCTTTAAATAGTGTCCAGCTCAGAAAGAAAGAAAGAAATCGTCTGCATTTGTAGTTTTGTGGGGAGGATACCAATTTAACAAACAGAACTGGCAATATCAGTTCAGAGTAAGTCTGGCCAGTTGTGATCCAACCTTATGAGGGATGAGGTGAGGGGAGAAGCCCTTTTCCAATATAAATGTATGACGTGATGATATCTTAGCATGCTTGCTTGGGAAGTACAATATGTCTCTAAAGAGGTCTGAAACCTGATTTCATGTTTGGGGAATAAGCCCTTCAGGAACAATAGATAGATGAGGGAATATAGTGTTGTGCTGAAGAGTCTGTTTGCTCTATGGGCCCCAGCTCTTTGTGCAGGAGAGCAGGCTGCTGCCCGCCTAGAAGAACTGGCCTAGAAACTATCATGCTTACAGAATAAACAGGAGCACAAACTGGGTAACTTAGGTCTTTGGCTTGAATAGTGGAACACTCCATAAGGAGTGGAAAACAACTGAGACTTCAGGATGTAACCCTGAAAAGGGGAGTTTTAAAATAAATGATGATAACGCCCAAGTCACAAGTCAAGTGCTTGAAGGCTACTGAGAAGGGATGGAGAAAGAATAGGACAAGTGGCCACAAGCCCAAATTGCACAACTGTGTTCTAGTTGAAGGGAGAAGGTAGAGGCAGAGCAAGGATTAGAGAGAGAGGAAGAAGAAGCAAGCAAAAAACAAACAAACAAACAAACAAACAAACAAAAAAAACAAAACAAAAAAAAACAAAACAGGCAGAAAGGGAGGAAGAGAATTAATGAAAGTGAGGTTTTTTCCCCATCACAGAAGAAGGACTGGTGAGAAGGATCCTTGGTGGAGTAAAGTAAAAATACAGGACACAGTAGAGCTTTTACTGCGCAGTAAAGCTTTTACCAACCCAGAATGAGTTGGGCACTGTGTCTGCTTGCAGGGCTGCTCTCAGGAGATATCCTTTCCCCAGAATTCTAAAAACAATTAGTTTTGTAAAATTGAAACAGGAAGTCTGTTGAAAGGTGTTTTCCAGAGGAACAAAAAGGGTGGATATGCTTTGGCTGTTTTCTGAAACAGGGAATGAATGGTGTGGTTCCATTGTGTCAAAAGGGCATGGGGATCTTTGTATTGCCAGTTTAATGAGTAGCAGGGTATTGTCCAAATTTAAATTAGGATGCAGTTGCTTTTGACTCGGCAAGTCCAAGAAGTCTGTAGCTCCTGGACATTTAGGGTTAGGAACTCTCTTTCCCAGGTCAAGAGAGAGTAGTGCACAGTCCAGATAGTCTGACATCCTTGTCCTGGGTTGCCGAGCCCTTGCCAACTATAGGATGGAAATTCTGAGACAAAATGGAGGTGAGGGGACAAAATGGGAGGACTGTGGCAACACATCTGTGCCTGCTTGAGTTAAACCATTTTTTAAATCACCTCTTAAAACCCTTTTTTATTTTTGCATTGGTATACCAAACACGACTCATAGGTTAAAATGATAGTTGAATGAAATAGTTGTTCTCTACACCTTTTCCTGCTTTCTGTAAATTAAGTTAGTATT
Organism: Podarcis erhardii; assembly: GCF_964252035.2. Classification (NCBI taxonomy): domain Eukaryota; kingdom Metazoa; phylum Chordata; class Lepidosauria; order Squamata; family Lacertidae; genus Podarcis; species Podarcis erhardii. Next base: position 37,174,274 of record NC_138509.1, read on the forward strand.
TTCTTAATTTCTGATTGGAAGTAATAGTCAGACTACGTAGAAGATGGCCATAGTCTTACGTTACTGTATAAATAACTCTACAGACATATACATATATAAAAATCTGCATGCTTTAATCTCTGTAGATGCTGGAGTATCAGTTGCTGATCGGGAGGCTAGTTTGGAGCTAATAAAATTGGATATATCCCGCACATTTCCATCCCTCTATATTTTTCAGAAGGTAAAATGTTTTTGACTTTGTTCAGATACAAACATGTTAAACATGAGGTCATTTTCCCCGCTGTGGCTGATTTTCTTTAAAAAAAATAAAAATCTGTCAATGAAAGGTTGTTTTTTTTAAAAAAATGGAATTTTCTGCCATGGATTCATGCAGCTGAAGAATTCCATGCTACATTAATAGTAGTGTGACTCAAAAATAATTTGAAAAGGCACTTGTGTATCAGGTATTAACTCTATAACTTCATCTTCTTGGCATGGTACTTAGAGGGAGTGTTTTATCTGACCAGGTTAGCAAATGTTCTGTCTATGCATCTGTTTCCCTGCAGTCGAATAGTTAGATCTTTGACTTGCTTTACGTGCTTGCAAGGGTGGAGTGTGGGAGGGAACAAAGCAGCTATAGCAAGCAAGCTAAAATTCATTTTCCAGGCTGGCGAGTGCTGGGGTTTGGGGAGAGGTTGATTGATGTGTCCAACTAAAGCAATAGAATGTAAAAGCAGCTTGCAAACCTTGTTGCCTTCATTCACTGAGCAAACATAGCAGGTCTTACGGGACTTAAGCCATTATTTCTGGGGGGTGGGGCATAACTGCAAACAAAAGATCACCTGGTCAGCTAGACTTTATGCTTGCTCACCACTGCCAACTGGGAAGGTAAGCCAGTTTCACGGCTGTTCAAATAACAATATTCTGGCAGAAGTACAAATCTGTAAGTGTTAAGTGTTTGGCTTTTTAAAAACATGAAAAAATGGCATCTTACTATACTTACAAAACAGATTTCAGAGAACTGTTTGATAGTATATAAAATAATTAAATGAATGGTGTAGTATAAGGAAAAAAATATACTCACCCGCCTCCCTTTTCGAATATATGTCAGACCTCTGCATATGTTTTAATAGAAAAACGACAATGCCTGCACCTTTTAACATTTGTGGACTTGGAATTTTGGTATTGGCATTCCAGTCTATAATGCCACGTAAGAAGAAGCCCCTATACAAAGTTTTTTATATACCGTATTTTTCGTCCTATAGGGCGCACTGGCCCATAGGGTGCACCTAGGTTTTTTGGGGGGGGAGAATAAAGAAAAAAAATTATTTCCCCCCCAGGTGCGGGGCTGGGGCGGGGAAGCCCGAGCTTCCCAACCCCAGCCCCCAGAACAGGCTGCTATCCGCAAGCCTGGGGAGCCCGGCGGGAACTCCCGCCAGGCTCCCCAGGCTTGCGGATATCTGCCCGAAGCCCGGGGCATGTTCCGCTGCACTCCCCAGGTTTCGGGCTGCAGGCTGCTGTCCGCAAGCCTTGGGTGCCCGGCGGGAACTCCCGCGGGCTCCCCAGGCTTGCTGATAGCTTCCTGAAGCCTGGAGAGCGAGAGGGGTCGGTGCGCACCGACTCCTCTCGCTCTCCAGGCTTCAGCGAAAGCCTGCATTTGCCCCATAGGACGCACACATTTCCCCTTCATTTTTGGAGTGGAAAAAGTGCGTCCTATAGGGCGAAAAATACGGTAGTTCCATCTCTGTGTATGCTGTTACAGTGTAACAAGCAAAATAGCAGGTACCTTGACCCAAAGAAGCTTTTAATCCCCAGAGTTAAAATAGGATTTGTTTACTCAAGAGACTTGAGTGGTCTTCCTCTTTTGTTCCTGGTGAAACCGAAAGTGCATTCCAACTAGACAAAATAAAAAACCCCCAGAGAGCTGTCTATTGCAGAGTTAGTTTGCCTTGCTCAAGCCTCACCTGAAACTTTGTGTCTAGATAGTTTCCCTTCTTTGTTTGCTTAGCCAATTTGCATTCCTAAATGAACAGCCTGCAAACCCGAAAGTTAATTTTCAGCTCCGATATGAGTTATTAAAGGATGAAATAACAAATGTTCAGGTTACAGATAGGTAGCCGTGTTGGTCTGCCATAGTCAAAACAAAACAAATTCCTTCCAGTAGCACCTTAAAGACCAACTAAGTCAGTTCTTGGTATGAGCTTTCGTGTGCATGCACACTTCTTCAGATACACTGAAACAGAAGTTTCCAGACCCTTCTATATAGTGAGAAGGTGGGGAGGGGTATTACTCAGAAGGGTGGTGGGAATGGGTGATTGGCAGATAGCTGTGATGAGCCTGTTGACGACTCTTAACGACTGCAATAGGTCTTACAGGAAAAAGCAAGGGGTGAAAAGGTGAAAAATGGCTTTGTCATGTATAATGAGATAAGAATCCAAGGTCTTTGTTCAGACCAGGTTTCAGGTGTGAGGCTTTCAGTTTTGTTTAGTTAACCTCACCCCTGCTGCTACTAAATTGCAAAAAGTTTCTGTAATTTTCATTTATATGATAACCTAATGCAGCGTCGCCAACCTTTCTGAGCTGCAGTGGCTGCCACATTTAAAAGCGCAGAAGAAAGGACAGGTCCTCAATGTGGTGCTGTCCTATCCCCCCCCCATCAGCCACCTCATGGGGGGGGGTTGAGATGCAAATATCAACCACTGCTGCAGTTACTTACAACGAGAAGCTGTTTGTATCTCTATTCAGAATGGATGAGAGGGTGTGTGTCAAATCCTGGCATCCAGGGAAATGTAGACATGTTTAAGGGAGTGTGTTCAGTTTAGGGGAAGCTGAGTCAGTGCAAGCAGGAGCTGAGCAGGAAGAGCAAACAGTGTCTCCTGGATATTTGAGTGGATAGTTACTGAGACACGTTGTGGGTACTGTAGGAGGTACAGGTGGGCACACTGTAACAGTGGGCAACATGTTGGTGACCTCTGACCTAATGTCTCCACTAAAAAAGGAGGAGGAGGAGGAAATTATTAATGACCAAGATTCTGTCTGAAATTACTTTTTCACAATCTGGGACAGGGTGATAGTGGTGGAAGAAAATACACAAGTCATTGTATGCAAGGCTTTTTCCGCATCTAAAAACGCTTGCTGGATCGAAAGTGTTGTGAATTCAGAGTTACGTTTTGTCAGCACTGAAACAGCTCTTGGCAGTACGTATAGTCCAGAGAACATTAGGAGAAACAATGCACTTTGTCTGTACAGTTTGGAACTGGGATACTAATAACCAAGTTCACACTCTGGGGTGACTGCCAGCGTTCCTAAGTGTTGACATTTTTTAGCTCACTGTCCCTTGTTTGCTTGGAGGTAGTACAATAGAATGGAGAAAGTGTGCACTCGCCCGCAGATGTGTTCATAGGTAATGGGTGGAGGGTTTTTTTTAGTCTTTTGGAGCTGTTACAGTTCTATGCAGTCAGGAACAAATGGACTTGTAGGAATTTCAGTGCTGCTGTCACACATATATAGCCAAGCTTCTGGGCATGCCTAACTTTGTATAGATTGAATATATTGTGACCCAGTGGAAATAGTCTTATGAATTCAAAATAAAGCTAGAAAAACAAAATAAATGTTAACATATACGTTTCTTTTTTCCGTTGTTTTCACTTCAGGGTGGCCCTTATCATGATCTTTTGCACAGTGTCCTGGGAGCATATACATGTTACAGACCAGATGTAGGATATGTAAGTATCCTTAAAACATTGCCGTTCTTCACATTATAATGACGTTTCATACAAATATTAGCTTGACGTTTAAAGGAATAGTTTTTGCTGAGTAAACTATCTCAATATAGCTTGCCTGTGTAGCACCAGTAGAAGAGGTTGGTCTGTCTCTCATATTTGCACACGTGCACGCGTGCGTGCGCACACACACACACACACACACACACACACAATGTCTCCATAGATACTTCAAAACACTTATGATAGTTTTTTTTAATACATACATAACTTCTTTTTGACTCCCTACCCCTCCTTTCCTGATGTTTATTTTATTACTCCTTTTTATTAGCTGTTTTAAAACACATGTTTTTATTATCTAAACCCGATACCATTAATTCTTTCAATAATCCATTGCTTATATTTCAAATCCTGCCTGCAACTTCATGTATGGGTGATAGTTTTATAGATAATCCAATTGCTCTGTTGCATTTAGAGGAGTGGTGGGATACCACCAGCCAATGAGCCTAATTGGATCTGGCAGGGGTCTTACTCTGGCTCACAGGATCATGTTCCTCATTACACACCCGCCTACCCCACACCTGACATCACATGTGGTGTTGCAGTGAAGGAACAACTGGGAGCTTGAAGTACACTTCCAGTATCTCTTTGACAAGGAGGTATTGTTAATAACATCGCTCAGCTGATTGGCGCTTTGAAGTTGTATGTTTACAGTTGTGGTTTAAATTCAAACTGCATCAGCAAAGGGATGTTTTCCCTCTACTGACCAACTGTGTGGACAGCTTTGCTGGTACACAGAGAATAAATGTCTGTTTGCAGATGTGGTTTGGATTCAAACTGCACCAGCAAATGGATAAAGCAGACGGTTAGCTGCTTGGTGCTGATGACAAGCCCCTTTGATGTTACATGACATACCGATGTAGCCTGTTGTGGATGGGGAAGCTACGAATCTGTCCTGGAGCTGAAAATGTTTCCCAGCCCTGGTCTAGAGGTAATGGCTCAACTGTAGCCTGCAGAGATGAGTCTGTAAATCCTGTTGACATGTGATTGGGACTTCCCAGTAATTGTGCACCAGATTCTACTATAGATGTTCCTTCCCTATGGCATTAGCCCCTAGAAAAGCAAGGGGAGAAAATCCCTGAATGTATATTATTCACGTGTTGGCTTCACCACCTTATATTTGTCTGGTAACCACCTGCCAATTCTTCCTACTGAAGCTATAAAAAATACCTTGGCAACCTTACCCCAGGATGCTGTAGATTCCACCCATACATCCATGAGTGGAAACTTCAATGACTGAAGCAGGTCTAAGTTGCCCTAATCACTTTACTGCCTTGAGCATTTGAATGATAACTCATTAAGTACTGAATTTAGCATTTCTGTGACAAGTTAGCTTGTTTTTTTTGTCAAAACTGTAAATAAATTTGGTTGTGTTCTAGCTTTTACTAATACTGTAGCTTATAGATCCCTACCTTAATATAAAAATGAGACTGTTTACTTAATGCACTTTCACTGCTTTTGTTTTTTGAAGGTCCAGGGAATGTCCTTCATTGCTGCAGTCCTTATTCTCAATCTGGAAGAGGCAGATGCGTTCATTGCCTTTGCAAACCTCCTGAACAAGCCATGCCAATTGGCCTTTTTCCGTGTGGATCACAGCATGGTATATACAGTTTCCAGTGCCTCGTAACTTACTGTTACTATTTCACTTGAACCATTTTGTGGCTACTAGAATCTTTTTAACAGGCAGGAAATGGGTGTCAGTCTACACCCAGTAGAATTTCTGCTTTCCTAAAGAACAGTGCTTTGCATTCATACTTGCCACTAGCAGGGGTACTTGTGTCTCTGGAATTAAATCGGCAACTATTTATTTTGTTAAAATTTACCATCCCTTTTCAGATTTCTGTTCTTGTAGCTTCCTCTCCTATAATTCATTTTCTGGAAACAATGGGCTAATGACTACCCTACAGCCAATCTCTTGCTTTTCCCAGGATGGAAAGATAGCAATGAAAAAGTGACTAACTCATTTTTCTGTTGTCTACACTGTAAGTGTAGTTGGCTAAATTTGTTGCTGGAGAAGTACAGCTACTATAGTTGTCATAGCAACTGCACTGGATGTTTTACTATTTAAATGATGTACGCTGCACTTTCTTCACTAACACCAGCAGAATATGTCCTGTAGACAGGCGTATAGCTTCCTTGAAGGCTTCATTAGTTATGGCACCCCGTGCGTCGTCATCCCCCCCGACTTTTATTAGTGTTTTTCTCTTTTTTTCTTTACAGATGCTGAAGTACTTTGCAGCATTTGAAGTATTTTTTGAGGAAAACCTCCCCAAATTGTTTCATCATTTTAAATCCTACAAACTTACCCCTGACATATACTTGATAGACTGGTAAGTTGGAAGATTGGTTGAATAGGCTCTGTTTTGTTTTCTGTGTTAAATGGATAAACTTGCAGCTGAAGTTTGATAATACAAATAATGGGCTCTCTGTAGAAATTTCTGTGCGGGCGGGGTGAGCAGTTGTTGGGGCAAGTTGGGAACACAATTCCCATCTAGCTGTGATTGTCGGTGTCTAAACAAACGTACGCGAGTGAATGTCTGCTCATGCAGTATAGCTTTCCCACTGCTCCTCTCTTGCAGCTTCTTGTACCATGCTTCTTCAGCCAGGAAAAGCCTGGTACGGGGGACTGCATTGGATTGGGAGGGGGAAGATCAGGGAAGTCAGCTTGTGTGAGTGAGATACCTATCAGTGTGTCTTTCCCAGATCCAAAGTATTAATGGACTTCTAAATAAAATACCACTGACAGTGAAGGAGTTCAAAGTTCACTGCACAAAAGTGATGGCATGTAGTTTGTCCTCATGTTCCTGATACTTCTGATTTCCAAAAAAAAAAAAAAAACCCACCCCCCAGGATCTTCACCCTGTACAGCAAGTCACTACCCCTTGATCTGGCCTGTCGCGTCTGGGATGTCTTTTGTAGAGACGGAGAAGAATTTTTGTTCAGAACTGGATTAGGAATTCTTCGGCTGTATGAAGATATCCTCCTGCAGATGGACTTCATTCATATAGCACAGTTTCTAACAAAGCTACCTGAAGACATCACGTCAGAGAAGCTCTTTACTTGTATTACATCTATTCAGATGCAGAATAGTAACAAAAAATGGGCTCAGGTAAGTGTTCATTTTTATTATAAATAAATTGGGTCACGTTAACTGTTGATTTTCTGCCCTCAAAAACATGTTGCCTAGGACAACTTAGCGAGAATAAATGCAGTAAACAATTAAAATATATGAACATACTTTCTCTCTCTCTATACACACACACACACACACACACACACACACACAACAATATTAAACCATCAGCAGAAATGGGAGATAGGCTCTGGGAATCTGTGTGCAAAAGCAAAATCACATAAAATCAGGAATGCCCCTGGAACAGGACCCCCCCCCAACCTCTATCTGTCCAAAGCCGACGTGCTGAGTAGGCCTTGCCCCCCACGCATGATCTCGGGATCCTTGCGGGGTCTCACCAGAGGCTGATAAGCAAGGTAGAGGGCTTAAAAATCTCCCACCTTGCTTAGCAGGTTCTGGGAAGGTCTCATGAGGGCCCTGGTGTGTTCCTGCAAGAGGTTCTGTGTCTGCATGGGGAGGCGGTACAACTTGCCTACCTGTCATTTTCAGGAGGGAGTGGGGCATGCTGTCACGATGAGAGAAACCATTCAAGGCCCCTGAAGTGTTCTGCTACTTCATGGGTGGAGTACTGAACTCTTATTAAATGGGAAATACCTTTAGCTACACTTCCTTAAACTCAAAGCATTTGTATTTTAACCCCATGGCGAACTACTACACAGCTACAGTGTGCAGCAATATTTCTGTTCTAAGTTCTTGACCCCGCAATTGTCATCTAATGCCCTTGTGTGCCTCCTGCTCTTCAAGAGTCCCAAAAGAGCAGGTGGTGTAAAATGAACAATGTATCTTTCCATATTAAACCCTTCTATAGGCTAAAATGGAAAATTAGCTGTGTTGTTTTAAATTGTGGATAACCCTTGTTGACTGGAGAGCAGAAAGAAGGGCTTCATGTGTTTCCAAGGCAGACCATTTTCAAGAGTCATGGTGCTTTTTCGTTCCCTATTTTCTATTAATCACTTGGGGATTGATACTTTGTATATTGGGTTACTCGGGGGAAAAGAGATGGAGTGGGAATGAAATAATCTTCAGTGATTATGATGGATGCAACAAACCTGCAATGAGGTATCAGTATTGATAAAAGTTAAGAGATTGTATAGTGTTAAGAGATTGTATATAAAAGTTAAGAGATTGTATAGTGTCTGATTTTTAACACTTACCTAAAAATCAATTTGCAGGTGTTTGCATCATTAATGAAGGATAGCAAAGAAGGAGACAAGAACCATAGTCCAGCACTAAAAAGTTAATTTCAAGTTTATTGGAAATAATAAAGAAACCACTTGCTTGTTAAAGGATTCTAAACATCTTATCAATGAAAACCACTAAGAAGAAACAGCTTGGGAAGACCTAAGGAAGAGACAGTATTTGACTGAGTACAGTGGTGGAATTTGATGAAATGTTCACCCTGTTGCCAGTATTAAAGAGCTTTTTGTGGGAGGAGCCCTTTTCACAGGAAGCAAAACAATAAAAACTTATGAAACTGAGAAAGTGGCTAATGCATATTTAATATTTAAAGTTGAATGCAATAAAAATTTGTAATAACTTTTGTTGGTACTTTAAATTTTTAGGGATACCTTTTTTATGATGATCACAAAGGCACTTTTGGGAGGAAAGCAGGCGTTTAAAAAGTAAGGCCCAAAAACTGCTACCTGAACCAAACATTTTGGTACAAATACCTCCAAAATTAACCAGTGAAATTCTTAGGACCAAATAAGTTTTTTTGCTTTGGTATACATGCCAGATAATAGGAGGCTTTATATATGTCTTGCTAAACTCCTTTTAAACTGCAGCTTCACTCTTCGGTTAAATGAATGTACGTAAGGTGGAACAGAGTATGCTGCGTCAAGTCTTGCCGCAAAGTCATTGGCAAAAAGTCTTTTGGCCTAAAGATGGCAGTGGTTAAGAGAACTATTTTAGCTGTGTGCTTGTAAAAGCAACTGATGGGTTTCTGGAATTTTGCTTCCTTAAGTACTTGGTAGGTAGCTTGCTTACATTACAGAAAAATTGGATTCCTATTCCACGAAAATCAGATCAGTTCTTGATTTATTTTTTAAATCAAAGTGACTTATACTTGATGATAAACACTAGTATAATTAATAAGCTAGTGACAAATGCTTTTGCACATTTTAAGCAATGTTAATGTGAAAGTTTGAGTCCCTGTATATTAAAACCTTTCTCACTTAAATGCAAAATGGAATAGTTTTGAATTGCAGTGTGTACAATAATTAATACCCTAAATCCATACTGTCAGTCACATCTAACATCAGCACTGTACTGTAAATGTGATCTATGGAAGCTCTTAAACTTCCTTCACACTCCAAAACATTTTAAAAATGACATTTGAACTGGAGGGAGATGGAAAGGATACCTCTTAAACTCTGAGCAGCTAATGCTTGTTCTTTCTAAATCCATTTTGATAGTATTAATGTAAATAAAAATGCATTATGATTTTTTTTTGTACCTGGTCCCTGTACGTGGAAATGAAGTGGAAATTTATCATTGCATTAAAAAATTGAAAGAAAAGAGAGACTACTTCAGCTGTCAAGTGTTAAAAGAAGTTGCAGAACCGGTTTTAAAGATTTGGGTTACAGTATGTTGGAATATTTATGTATCGTTATCAGATTTAAAACTACACTTTATATTACTTACAACATACAATTTGAAGTTAAAATGTCTTTCTTTTCTTATGTATTTACTTACTTGGTTCCCGTGTATGTCCTCTGTTTGGGTTCTCTTGTACAGTTTTCTTACTTTTCAAGTATACACATGTATATAAATTGTAAATAGAAGGTATTTTGCCTTCATTCAAGACCACTAGTAACTATTCCTATGTAAATAAAACTTGTAAGCAGAATGAGTGATGTCTCTTCATTTAATTCTCCCGCTCAGATGCAAAGCTATATTGAAAACTTCTGAATCTTCTGTAGCTTCTACAGATTTATATTTCAGACATCATGACCCCATCTATAATGGAAGCTGGGATTCTAAGGGGTGACATTTTAAAGTCTACAAATAGAGTTCTCGGTAAAAGGTTATGATTGGTTGAAACTTCACAGGGAATTACAATCCTTCTCACAAACATTAACTCAGTTTGGAACAAGTCTGTGCAAAACTATTTTTTCTTAAACAGAGTGGCTAAACAGCTGGCCCTGTGCCAGGGAATGTCTTGGCAGAGAAGCAGAACCCAGAGAAGCAGAGCTCAGACATAAACCATAGGGTTTTTTTACCCATCCCTGTTTCATATGCAAATACCTGTCCCATTTAGTTCCTAAATGTGGTAGTTTGGTACAAACCTAAGGCAGCTGCCTACAGGACCAAATGTAAAGTGTAATTTTTAAAAATCAGGATGTATAGCATCATTACAAATGAACAGATTTTTCAAGATTCCTCACACAGACTAGGAAAGAATACTGATTTCTGCGTTTTTTTAATCCCGTGGTTATCAAGAGTCTGGACACCTTGACAAGGCATACATCGAGAATGCCGGCACCATGATTTGGGGTTCTTGAATAAGGCAAGCCTTGTTGTGGAAGACATGGGGTATGCAATAAAAGCATTTTTTCTTAGATTTTCTATGATGTTTTATGTAAATGGAGTGGTTCTGTTGAAAGGCCCTTTTGCTGCTGTGGGGGCTACAGCAAATGCCTTTGGAGCTGGAACTGAGGTCAGGACTCTGAGAGATAAGTTCTTTGATAAGTACACCCATTGCATGAGTGAGTTGCATGAGATGAGCCAGGTCTAATAGGTGTAAGACCTGTGAATTCCAAAGCAGTGTTCTTGTGAAAACTTAGGCCACAGACTCCCCTGAAGCAGGCTGAGGCTTAAAACAGTGATAGGTACCTGAGCAGAACAATTTAAATACTTTTTTCCCCATTTGTTGCCATCTACATTTAGAAACCACCTTTCTGCTATGTGATGCTGGGTTGAAGTAATACGTAATTGCATTCTGAAGAATACTCTGACATGTCCCTTTCTGGCTAAACCTCCCTTAAATGTTTAGCACGTACTTTTTCAGGATATTGGCACAGAGAGCTGAGCTGCATCAAACCCATGTACTTGCTTATAGCAGTTTTTGCTAGTCTTAGAAAATGTCAGGCAAGTAATTTGCTATAATTGTTTTAAAGCTTAAAACTGTTGCTATAGAATTTATACATGCGAGCGCCTCACCCTCTGCTATTTTATATCCCCTTCCTTCTACGAGGAAAAAGGAAGCACTCAAGACCTTTGGTTAAATGAAATTTGTGTTTTAAAACCCCATGTGCAAATCTTTGGGTTTCTGATGCCACGCGTGAGATATTGTACCGGGGCCAATCAGGCTATAGCAGGCAGGTTACAGGTCTGGATAAATGTAGGTGAACACTAGATTGGACAACACTACTATCTCCTAAAATAAACTTTGCTTTGTTCCTTGGTAATGTGCACCTCCACAATCGCAACTGTTTTCTGACCCCTTCAAATGCAGCCACTTTTTTTTTTGGCTGAAAGTATTGGTGCTAATAGGACGCGGGTGGCGCTGTGGGTTAAACAGAGCCTAGGGCTTGCCGATCAGAAGGTTGACGGTTCGAATCCCCGCAACGGGGTGAGCTCCCGTTGCTCAGTCTCAGCTCCTGCCAACCTAGCAGTTCAAAAGCACATCAAAGTGCAAGTAGATAAATAGGTAAATGGGAAGGTAAACGGCGTTTCCGTGCGCTGCTCTGGTTCGCCAGAAGCGGCTTAGTCATGTTGGCCACATGACCTGGAAGCTGTACGCCAGCTCCCTCGGCCAATAAAGCGAGATGAGCGCCACAACCCCAGTGTCGTCCGCGACTGGACCTAATGGTCAGGGGTCCCTTTACCTTTTACTTTCTACAGATTGTTTTTCGGGGTGGGGGGTAAGGAGAGGGAAAGAGACTGCTATGTCAAAACTTATGAAATTAATATTTTTTAAACTTTCCCTTGGTCAGGCCTAGTCTCTAGGTGCTAGTCTCCTCACCCCATTTCTTGGCAGGTGGGGGAAGCTTTTTCATGTTGCCGTTTTGATTAAGTGGGGAAACCAGTCATGGGTGTAGCCAGGATTTATGTTTGGGGGGGGGCAAGGCACCCCACCTGTCATCACCCTCAGTCTGGCTCTTGTCTAGCAGATTCAGAATGAAATGTCTTGACAACAGTTGTTCTAAATTTCTTTTGACCCCAGGAAAAAAATCTGTCCAAATCTTTCTACAATTTCTACTTAAGTATTTTTTATTTATTTACTTGATGGGGGAGTGTGTGTGTGTGTGAAGCTGCCCCCCCCCCCCCGCTACACCCAGGGAACCAGCGATGGTCCACGCATGGGAATTGAGCAAAAAAACCAAAAAAAACAGAAAGCTCCTCCTGGTCTCATTTTATGTCTCTTCTCCCCTCTGCGACTATATATTTTGGGACCGAGCACCATTTCAGCCTAACCCACCAAAGCGCTCCTGTGGGCTCATAAAAAACCCTGAGAAAGTGAGAGTCGTCGCTGCCCCGCGCTGGGCTTGCAGGGAGAGATGCCTTTTGCCTTCCTTCTCCTCTCCGACAGAGGTCGCTGTGGGGAATCAGGAGCCGCCTGACCTGATGACTTTTCCGGCCCCTCTCTTCCCAGAGAGAGCCACTTCCGGCGCCTCGCGTGGCTGAGGCGTGTCGGTTTGCTCCGAAGCCGAGCGTGTTCGCTTTGCTTGCTTTCCGCTGCCATGAAGCCGGTGAGAGAGGGAGGGAGAACTGGGGTGGCGGTTGAGATTTGGGGGGCGGGCGGCTGTTTTGGCTGTGGGGGGAGGAAGCCTCGGGATACCCTGACGGGGTTGCTGGTCGGCGCTTGGGCAGCAGGAGGTGGAGCGGAGGGATAAAGGGCGAGGCGCCGCGGGAGCGGCTCGTTCAGGTGGGCTTGGCGGAGGGAGCGCGGCCGGGAACAGCCTCGTCGTTAACAGCGACGTTAACCCCCCCCTCTCCACCTCACATGTTGTTGGACTACAACTCCCGTCATCCCTCCCTGCTGGCTGACGCTGGCAGGGAATGATGGGAGTTGTAGTCCAGCACCCTATTGGTGTGCAGAGTGGCTCCTCTGGGGTGCGCGTGTGATTTGGAAACTGGAATTTTCAGCGATAGCATTCCCCCCCCCCCATTTACAAATCGTCTTGCATAATTTTGCTTTTCACTTTAGGGTTCCTTAGCCTTTATTTCTATATTCCTCTTAATCCAAATCAATCAATTGCATTCTTAAAAGTAGATATTGCGCCTTAATCAAATTCATTCCTACTAGCGTGTCTTCCGTCCATCCCAATTCTTCTTTCCCGTGTGATGTTAGCTTAATATTTCCATCTCAAGCATTTTGAAAACCTTCGCCGTCATTTCTGCTGCTGCTTCTTAAAATGTTATAGGGCTTAAGTTAAAAAGGTCTTAGGAATATTGTGGATAGATGTGTAAGGTCAACTAACTCAGCCCTTATCGCCTCCAGAGAAAAAGCAAAAAACGGGTTCCCAGCTTCCGCAAGCTGTTGAAAACAAGTAAAATAAAACTTGACAACAAGTTAAAAAACAAACAGTTTAAGCAGCAGAGTACTGCCAAGAAATACCGAAAAGAACAAAGGAAGCTCAGACAAGCTGTCAAAGATGCTGTATCCAAGAAGCCAATGCCTTTGGAGGATAACAAGAAAAAACATCCAGGTGAGACTGGTGTGTGTGTGTGTGTGTGGTGTGGACATAATAGTAATAGGCTTCTATGGTACCCAGAGGTTTTCACTATGGCACAGAATATGAGGTCCCCTTTTAGACTGTGACCCTTCATGTGATTGAAGAGCTTTTCATATTGTAAAATGTTATGCATATGTCAAATCAGGCAGTTCGCATGTGAGCAATACAGGTTATTGAAGTAAACCTTGGCAGTTAATAGGCTGGATGCAGCCTACAGCAGTTGCACCATCTTTCGGTGTTCCCCACCCCACTAAAGCATTTTCTCATAATGTTTTGATTTTGATAACTAATTCTAGGGACTGATTATATTTGAGTGATTCTCAAAATGAAGCTGCCTTACCCATAGAATAAATGTAAGTAACAGGGATTCTGATACAACAGGTCATCCATTGCATCTGAAAAAAATGGGCTTGAGTCCACAAAAACTTGGGCCATAAGAAGGCTGGAATTCTATACTAACTTACATTGGGAGTCAATCCATTGGGACTTAATTTTAATACACGTGTATAGGATTGTGCTTTAATGTATATATTTTTATTTAGTGCATAATTCTGTTTCCACCTGGACAGCTGGGTACCTCTGGGTAACCTACAAATAGAGCATGATGGGAACTAGCTCTTCTCTGGGTTGTTGTTGTTTTTTAGCCTCCAGTATTTGGCATTTCAAGGTATTATGACTAGTAGTCGTTTAATTCTACCCAAATTTCTAGCCCATCCAATTCAAAATGCCTGTGGTAGATAACAGCACTTATGAGTAATGTTTTGAATTATTCATTTAAAAGTTGGGGTCATCACATTAGTGGTTAAAGGTAAGTATAGTCTTCATATAGTTTTTTTCAAGGCAATCCATTTTTAGTGCAACAAAATTTAGTGAGGAGAGAGACTCCATCAGGCAAGGCCTCTTTCCACCTGCCTTGCCCCACCCCCTGGCCCTAGGATTCTTCATAAGGAAGCTGTGCTTGGAGGAAGAACAGTGAGGGGAGAGACTTCGTCAGGCAAGGCCTCCTTCCACCTGCCTTGCCCCACCCTCTAGTCTCTGCTTCTCAAGTTGTATTGTATTATTTTATGTACTGTGGCTTGCCATTGTTTTATTGATTATAGTTTAGAAATTATTTATTGCAACTGTTGAGTGGATTTCTGTTTAACTTTTATATGTTGATATTATTGTTTTGTATAATCCTAATAATTGTTGAATGTTACTTTTTGATGTAGGTTGCTTATTTTAAAGTTTTGTTTTATTACGTTTTTGTATTGCATTAGATTGTTATAAGTTGTACATTTTTTGTTTCTTCAGTTTGTAAACCACCTTGAGTATTTTAAGATAGAAAGACGGTATACAAATAAAAAATGATGATGATGATAATTGAGAGTTGCTCAGTTAATTGTATGAAATCCAGATGTCTTTACTCAAGGAGTGCTTCTCTTTCAGCGACTGAATACTTTTCCAGTATTCAAACTGCAAAATATTGTTGCTTTGGGAATGTGGAAATGCTATGTGGAGTGAAGTAGTATTTCAGTGGATACTGTCCTTAATGATACAGAACTGAAATGGCTATGCCCACATTGTCTTTGGATTAAGTGATCACTCAGGAGCTAAGCAATGATGTAATGCCAAATCTCAAAGCAAAGGTTAATGCCAAATTAATCTTTGGCATTCTGTGAGTGAACATTGAGATCATGCTCTCTCTTGAACATGGCCATTCCCTTCCAGGCTCTGGTCCAGGTTTGAGGCAAACCATAGCTTTCAGGTTGTCTGAACAGCTGAAGTATAGTTTACCTGGAAGCCATGATTAGAAACCAACATTTTACCAGGCACACATGAGCTCTACAGAGAGCAATATACAGGTAGAAAAATACAGTTGGATTCTACATACAGGGTGAGTCCTTTAAAAGAGGCCCTGTGTATACAGAGTACAGTACACATGCTCCACAGGGCCTCTTTTAAAAGACTCACCCTGTACAAAGGTAACTGTTTACTCACAAGTGTTCTTTTATATTCTCCCTCGTTAAACTAATGTGCCGCAGTTGTGCCCCTCATTCAAGAAAATCAAAGTAAAAGGTATTTCCATCTGCCTTTTGTAGTGTATATCTCTCTCAGTGCCTCTGAAGTTATTCTGATTTTATTTGCCTTGGCAGAAAGGGAAGAAGAAGAGGAGGAAGCTCTTCCTCTGGATATGATGGATGAAGATGATATGAAATTAATGGAGGAACTTGCTCAAAGGGCATCTTTTATTACACGAGATCTTTCTTCCAAGTAGGTGTTTGCAAAGTAGGGAATAGCGGACATTGCAGCACTTTTGTTGTCTATTTGTTCGTTGAGAGTTTATTAGCATATGTTGAATCTAAATTTGCCCCTCAGTGTCAGACCTTTAATACAAAAGGCCTTCACAGAATAGGCCTTTTTCCTGCATGACTAACTCTTCTCTGCTTGAGTGTTTTACTGTTCCAAGCAATATCAACTTCTCTGTGTAATAAGAGTGAGTTTTTTTGTTTGTTTGTTTGTTTTGAAGTCAGAAGTATGTGGTCAAGTGTTGCAGAGAATGAGTTCACAGATTCCATATGGAAGGGAGGAAGGGACAAAGGCAGAAGTTTGATGGTACATTCACAATAGCATGGGTAGTTTGCAGAAGAATTCCATTGCTCTTTAAAGTTCAGGGCATCTGTGACATTAATGGAATCACAAACCGCACAGTTAAGCACCTGCTGTAGTTATACTTGCTGTGAAAAGAATCTCTGCTTGGCATTAGCTTGGGCTAGCTGTTTGTAGAAAATGTAATGTAATGGAAGCACTTAATAAGGGTCTGGATAGTGACAATTTCATTTGTCCCCATTGGTAAACCCCATTTGGAAAAGCCTTCAATGGCAGATAGTTTAACCAGTTTAATCTTTTTTAAAAGTCTAATTAAGTGGCATCATAGAGAAAATTGTATGTGTTTTCAGTGTAACCATTCCTTTGCAGTTCTGTTTGTGAAAATAGTATTTTTAAATGTAAGTTATAAGTTATCCATATGAGAGCCTGACAAGTCTTTCACTTTATAGTGAACCTGTTCATGCCAAGAAACGTAAGAATGAGAGTGTGATTGAGAAATATGAGAAGAAGCCAAGGCGCATGCAGACTGAGCCTGAAAAAGAACTTATTCATCTGCTTCCTATCAAAGACAAACGTGGAATTATTCCACAGACTATGGAAAAGCCAGGTGAGGCACAATCAAGATTGCCAGGCAAGCTGTCAGTTTGATTTAAGAACTGGATCATTCGCAATGCTGAATTTTTAAAGAGCTTGCTCTTTCTTGTAGTTAAAGAGGAAGAGGAAGAGGAAGAGAAGGATGAAATAGAAGAAATGGAAGAGGCACAAGGTATTTAAGGCTTTTAAAAAAAAAGATTTTGTACAGATTAAATATTAATGGACATTCAAATGGTGTTACTGTTCTTGAAGCATATTAGTGTAAATTACTTCATTGGTTCAGAGAACATTTTGTGGTTTGTCCTCATTGCTGAGTTACTGGATAGAGCAAGTAAAATAAGTATAATACTGCCAAAGAAATGAATTGCTTTTAAAGTGTTTCCAGATGTTGCGTTTACGGAGTCAACCTAAATTGAATAGAAACCTGACTAGGGTAGCTCACAAAGGAGAATGGAAACCTAAACTATTATTTGAAATTCTTGGCTGAATACAACTGAATGTCACCCCCTGAAAAACTCAACCAACTCCTAAAAGGTCTGTTTACCTGAATAAAGGTTTGACCAGGGGCTGATGAGAATGCCAGCAGAAGTTTCCAGTCTCCATTTCAAATGTTCAGCCTTTCCAGCTCTGGTGTGGAGGCACACACGTGCACACGTACGCTCTAAGACAGGCTTCCTCAACCTCGGCCCTCCAGATGTTTTTGGCCTACAACTCCCATGATCCCTAGCTAGCAGGACCACTGGTCAGGGATGATGGGAATTGTAGTCTCAAAAACATCTGGAGGGCCAAGGTTAGGGAAGCTTGCTCTAAGACATGAACAGCGTTTTTCTTTATCACCAGCTCTTGAAGAACCATTACCTGTTCTCACTGCTGAAGAACTGCTAGTTCATAGGAAAAAGAAGCTACAAGAGAAAAAGATGCACATAGCTGCCTTAGCATCTGCCATCTTGTCTGACCCAGAAAATAATGTAAGTAACATTTCAGTTGAGTTGAAACTAGCCATGCCATAAAAAAGTAAGAGAATGATTTTTACATGCCAAAGATTCAGATGCATTATATTTAGTGTGGAAACAAATGTTGGCTTTTAATGGCTTGGCACAGTGAGGTCTCACGGGTTATGTGCTGTTGTTCATGCTCTCATCTCACAGATTTTGTGTGATTGCCTTCTGGATTGGAAGGGATAGTTTCCTTTCCTTTAGGCTCCTTTTACAGTATTTTTCTTGGATGCTGTTGAAACAGTTTTATGCATGGAATTAAATGAATACCATTAACCTTGCTTTTATTTTTTCCTCTCAACGTTTTTGCCATCCTTTTGAGAAGTTGTTCCCTAAAAGCAATGTTCTGTAACTGCTTCACAGGCATTACTTCAGTTTAAAAATTTGACTTGTCACACACACACACACACACACACACACACACACACACAAATCTCTGGGGGGAGATTAAAACTGCTTTCATACCCTGAAGTGAAACAGTTGGCAGTGTGAAACTGCAAACTGAAAGGCTTAGAGAGACAGGAAGAGCCCATGGATTCCAGGTATTTTCCATTTGAAATGTAGCCGCTGTGATTACTGCTTTTGTGATTGCTGATGAAAACAAACTGGTCCTTGCCAATCGTGAGACTGTGTCTTTTATTCTTTCCAGGGTACATTGGGAAGTAGACTTGATGTGATCTGGCAGTTTTCATATAGTCTCAGAAGGTGTAGTTGTTTGGTTAAACTAAAACCCCACCACACAAGCTAAAACAAAAATCAGTGGGGGCATGACCTCAGTTTTGGGAAAACCTAGCACCTCCTCACTGATACAAATCCATTAAAGCTTCCTTTGAAAAATGGGTGGTACCACAGAAATCGATGGTATAAAGATAGAGTGTTACTAAAATATTTTGCACCATATGAATATCTAGAATATGTTGCGATCTTGAATTCTGTGTGTATGTTCTCTGAAGATGGCAGTAGTTGTTGCTCCTCACATTACAATGACAGTGTATGCATAAATTTTGTCTGGTTTACCTGTAGTTGCCAATTATATTTCATGGTTATGTCATCCTTGCCTAAACAGATAAAGAAGCTGAAAGAGTTGCGTGCGATGTTAATGGAACAGGATCCCAATGTGGCAGTGATTGTGCGAAAGCTGGTGATGATTTCTCTGATGGAGCTTTTCAAAGATATTACGCCATCTTACAAAATCAGACCTTTAACTGAGAAAGAGAAAAACACAAAGGTGAGGTTGTAGTATGTTTCAGAGTAGCTTAATGTCAAGTTGGGAGGGTAATACAACTTGTTATATTTATGGAGGAAGAAATGAAGAGTTTTTAATCTATGAAATTATTTCTTTCCTTAAAAATAGCCCACAGTTTTTAAGCTTAGTTGTTGAAATGTTGGCATCTGGGGTACCAAAAACGAAGAGTACACCTTTCTCGCAAAACTGTTGGGTAACTAATTTTCCCAAATACTTCTTGAAAAGACTTCAAAATAGATACTGCAGAGGGTGACATCTTCTGAAACTTAAAATGTGTTGCAGTTGTCACACAGATTTATGGCAAGATATTTTACATTGTTTCTTTGTTTATCCACAGGTTAGAAAAGAAACTCAGAAATTAAGAGAATTTGAAGAAGGCATTGTCAGCCAGTACAAGTTTTATTTAGAAAATCTGGAGCAATCTGTGAAAGGTACAGCAGGCAGGGTGTATAGCTGAGGATGGGGATATGCTCCTAAATATTGAGCGCTAAAATTGTTTTGTTGTTGGAAATAAGCAGCTATTGGTAGTATCCCTAATACAAAGCATGGAGAAGATCCCTGTTTTAAACCCTAGAATCTCAACTCTTGATCCTGAGTTGCAGGGCTAGGGAAGTGTTTTTCCTAGTATTTTATTTTTTTTAAGGATATGGCATTGTGTGTGTGTGTGTGTTTTCATTCTAAGCCCCATGTGTCATTGTGGCAGGAAATATGCAAGTAATATATTTTTTTCCCCACCTGGAAATAATAGTAGTAATTTCAGAAGCTGGGATGGCAAAATACTCATGCTTTTATGCAATATTTCACTTAGATTGGAAGCAAAGGAAGCTGAAGAAAAGCAATGTGATTTCACTAAAAGCATATAAAGGCCTTGCAGAGATTGCTGTGAAGTGCTTGTGTGAGCTGTTGGTGGCCCTGCCTCAGTTCAACTTCCACAATAATATTATTGTGCTCATCGTGCCACTCATGAACGATGCTTCAAAACAGGTAGGCATACCCCATAGTCATGACAGCAGCGGTTACTAGTATATTGAAAGATTGCATGTCATTTCACTTTCTGGAAGGGTAAAAATCTTTGTTCATGGCATTTTACATTTTTTCATCCAGAAAGCAGTGCTGGTTGAATAAACACTGATAATCGAAACTTCCAACTTTCCAGATTTCTGAAATGTGCTGTGGTGCAGTAAAGACCCTCTTCAAGCAGGATAAACTTGGCTATGCCTCACTTGGTGTGGTGAAGGTGATTTCTGGCCTTGTGAAAAGCAGGAATTATGATGTTAGACCTGAGGTAAGTTCCTTCCTTCCTTCCTCTCCAGTGTGGAGCAATAGTTAAAAATGGACTTTAAATATTTACTATCCTTGTTGAAGTACTATGGCATATCACAAACAAAAACCACACCAATTGTCTCCCAAACATTACTCTTTCCATTCTTCATGAGTTGTTGGCAAGGATGGCATCTATGCACATGTATATAAAAGAGAAAGAAATGGTCTCAGGCAGTTTTATGTTTTGTAAGATCTGTGCTTTTAATGAATTTGAGAAATAATTGTTACTGGATTATCTTTAGGTGCTAATGACACTAATTCACCTAAGAATTAAGGAAGTAGAAGTGAAAAAAGATGCAGAAGACATCACGCCAAAGAAGAGGTTCATGTCTTATCAAGAGAAACGGAAAAATCTGTCAAGGATGCAAAGAAAGGTAATTCTTATCCTGTAGTGTACACGTATAATTTGAATTTCATTAGAAAATGGAACAGTTTCTGGCTTGTATCCAAATAACTAACCAGTGAGTTCCATTGTCCAAGGAGATTTTGAAACAACACCTCCTCATGACATCCTCCTTTTGAAACTATATTATGATTTGGCGAGGAAGCGACTGCTGTTTGAGAGAAAGTGTAAATAAATCTCAGCTGAGCTTGCTGAAATTCTTGGGTGCCCCTAAATTAGCTCTTGGGTTCATGTCTCAGGACTTTCATTTTGTGGCCATGTGAACACTGCAAAACACAGTTCTGCAGATTGTTTCTTACTGGTTATGTATGGGAAGATTTTTTGTTCAAGTGATCCCATCATGCTTTTGCTGCTGAGAGGCTTTTAGTACAGCTGAAAATAGTCCCACCCCTGTTTCTCATGTTGCTTTAAACATCATGGTCAGTTCACATATAATCAAAATCATGGTTTAGGGCTACATGGGCAAACCTCCATGAGACAGAGCAAAGCATTGGGCTCATGCACACACCTCACTTTTTCCCACATATCTGGGATAATGGTTTCGGTTGTGTTTTCCTCAGTCTCTACTTAGCATTGTGTATAAATCGGAGGTTAGATCATAGCTGCCAACATTTCCCCTTTTTTAAGGGAAATTCCCTTATTCCGAATAGGATTCCTTGCAAGAAAAGGGAAAAGTTGACATCTGTGGGTTAGGAGCTAAACATGCCAGCTTCTTTAGGAACTAACAATGGTTTAGAAGTTTTTCAAACATGGCCTTTGTTTCCAATCCAAATTTGCAATTCTGGTTTGGAGAGCAAGCATTTGATGAAAAGCCAGTTAGGTTGCCTGTGCCAGGAAGAAGTAACTTATCTGACCACTCATAGTCCACAAGAGGAGAAAGGAGCATGCGGCATGTTCCTGATCAGAGACATTACATCTGAACTGACCCAACGACTGCAAAGTAATTACCTTAATACTACCAGAATCTTGTGTTTTCTTACAAAAAACCTTGTACATTTTCAGTGGAAAAAAGCAGAAGAGAAACTAGAAAGAGAACTCTTAGAAGCAGAAGCCTCAGAGAGCACAGAGAAAAAACTGAAACTGGTAAGTATATTTTCATGAGTGTGGGTACTGCTGAGTTTTGTATTATGCACAAGTAAAATAAGACCAGATATTGCCAATTGTAATATTCGTTTCAAATTCTTGCTTTGGTTCTGTGGTTCCTTAGAAATGAGTTTCTAGTCATAAAATGTGGGTGGGCTGTATGCACAGTAAACACAAAGACTGATACTATAAGCACGGATTTATCCCTCATTGTGGTTAATTTTTATTAGTAGTAGTTTTTTTTGCTGAGCACAATAGTTGAGGGAGCATAAATAGTGCAATAACAGACTAGGGGTCTGTTTTTTCCTTGCAATTCAATAATTACTGGTTTAGGGCATTATGTATTACAATAGCGGTGTCTATCCATAGCTTTCCCTGCTATGACTCATAATGATGTAAACCAGTAATTAGGAACTGATCTTGCTAGCAATTAAGAAATCCTAGGAAATTTAAAGTGGTTTTTGATTAATGGCTTTCAAATCCAGGCAAGTGTGAACAGAACTTAAATACGGTGAACTCGGAATGTTCCATATATGTTCATTTGTGGGTGTCTTTTCTCTACAGCACACAGAAACCTTGAATATTGTATTTTTAACTTACTTCCGAATACTGAAAAAAGCACAGAAGTCTCCCCTTTTGCCTGCTGTGTTGGAAGGCCTTGCAAAGTAAGAATTTCAAAGCAATTTTTGAGTTACCATTCTTTATAAAAGTTCCTAACAAGGCACATTATATCAACATAAAAACTTTCATTGAAAAGGTTTTACTGGAGTAGGCTCATTGCAATTAATGGAGCTAAATTAATCATGTCCACTAATTTCAGTGGGCCTGGGTAGAACTTAATTAAATGCAACCCAGTGCTTAAATTTGTTTAAACACTTCACTTAAAATTACTCAGAAAAAATAAATAAAAATCAGGGTAGAAGAAAGTCGGAAGAATAAAAGCAATTGAAATTCAATGCAGTTCTAAAATAACATTGCTAAAAAGTTTGGTATGTATTTCATCTGTTTCATGCGTTGCTTGTATAGCATCCTGTTTTGTTTTCAAAATGATAGCTGGCAGATGGAGGAATGCTGTTCTTTTTTTGGATTACAAGTAGTGTGTGATTAATGATCATACTGCAAAAGAGAAGACTACTTAAGAATGTTGCTTAAGATAGTTGCACTATAAAACAAACTATAATTGCAATGGCATGCTTTGAGTTTGACAGATAAATCTTCTGTAAATTCACAAATCTAACTCCTTGATTTTAGGTTCGCCCACCTCATAAATTTGGAATTTTTTGATGACCTTTTGCTTGTTCTACATTCTCTTATGGTCTCAGGGGTAAGTTTATCCTTTGCCTAAAGATATATAAGACTTTTGGTCTATATCTTTCTGATGCATTTCCTTTATTTTCAGGTGTTAAGCCACAGAGAGAGTCTGCACTGTATTCTTTCTGCTTTCCACATTTTGTCTGGTCAAGGTACAGTTTAATTTTCATATTGCATTTCTTTTGTGATTAGCCTGAATGGGACCATTGCTAGGTTTGTCTGATGGGCTTGAGTGGTCAAAGATTTAACAAAAAGTTCCATCCAAGGAAATGTGATAGACTTTGAGGAAGGACTAGAGAGACAGTGAGAAGACACTTTTTGTTTTTGCTCTGAACCAGGATCAATGTTGCCTGTTTGTTTTAAGGAATCTGAATTCTTCCAGTTGACTTTGCTTGTATATTTGTAACTAAAGGAATATATTGCACAGGTTCAACCAGTCTTCAGCATGCACTTAGCTCCAGAGGAAACTAAACCCCAGAGCAGTGTTTTTTAAACTTGGGTCTCCAGCTGTTGTTGGTCTACAACTCCCATCATCCCTAGCTAGCAGGACCAGTGATCAGGGATGATGGGAGTTATAGTCCAACAACAGCTGGAGACCCAGGTTTGAAAAGCACTGCTCTGAAGTATTCCCTTTGAACGTCTCGCCATTTGAGGAAGTAAGTTGTTTTACGGTTACAGCAACAAACCTACTTAACTGGAATTATTTTGGATAGGTGATGTCCTTAACATTGACCCTTTGAAGTTCTACACACACCTTTACAAGATACTACTTAAACTACATGCAGGTAACGCCTTATTTCAATGGTTTCATGATAACAAAACTCAAGTACTGTCTTTTATATACTTCTATGGTAGATAGCGTGAAATTGTATGGCTTGGTATTTTCTCTACAGAAATAACCCATCAGTGGGTTTCAGCAGCGTTCAGCAGTGTTTCTTTCTTTGCTCAATAGCTGGTGTAATTCTTAATTGGTGAATCTTTCTTGAATAAATTAAAAATAGAATTGGGAAATAGCGGGTGCCTTCAATCTTTCTGGCGTTCTTTTGGATATATGCTCCTGCATTCAAATGGGTTTTGAACCACACGTGTTGTTTTAAGGTGCTACAAATGAAGATGTGGCGCTAGTGCTGCAGTGCCTGGATGTGATGCTCACCAAACGTAGGAAGCAGGTGTCCCAGCAGAGAGCTCTTGCTTTCATAAAGCGCCTCTCCACAGTAGCCCTCCATCTCCTTCCAGACTCCTGCATTGGTATCTTGGCAACCAACAGAACATTAATGCATGTAAGTTCTTAGAAACATAGCTAATGAGACCCTTTAGCTACTGGGATCTAAAATTGTTGGATGTTTCAAACTCATTCTGTTGAAACTCCTACATCATATTTAAAACATGTCATGCCTTCACAAATCTACACACGTGTGTGCAGACACACACCAGCATAGAGGGTTCCATTTAACTTTTAGCTGTGCCAGGCCAAGTTTTCATTCTTGTCAGAAGAGATGGAGTCATTCCAGCATTCTCCTAGGGCTGCCATATGTCTGGATTTTCCCGGACATCACTGGAATTTCAAAGGCGGAATTAACATCCCGGGGGGGGGGGGGGATTTCTGAAAGGCGGTGTTTTTGTTTTAAAAAAAAAAGCCCAACAACTTTTGGGTTTTCCAAAAAACAAAACAAAACAAAACACCAATCTCAACAATTTCAGTGGTTTCCTTAAAAAAACCTCAACAATGTTGTGGTCTTCCTGGTATTTAATTTTTGAAATATGGCAACCCTAATTCTCAAGCTTTCCTGCCTTGTTGTTTCTTCAGTTATTCTTTCTGCTATGGGCATCAACATCTTAGCTCTTTCATTGGATTTAGTTTTTAGAGGGGAAATGCCCACTGGGCCCAAGCTGTCACTCAGAGAATCAGGGTCACCTTTTCACTGGAGTTGGCCTATGACAGTCTGAGGGTGTCTGTTATAGATACTTTGTATAAAGGATAGCTCCAGGGGCTGTAAGCTTGATGACTGGCTGGTTCAGTATGCTGATGGCAGTATTTCAAGAACTTGGGTGGTGAGACTGATTATTGCTTTTCCACTAAGATGCAGGTATTTTAGTTGCTGCAGTTTGAAAAAGGTGTTTGGATTCTGATCTTAAAATGACATAGTTTGGTTGTTAATTGGAATTTCTTACATATTGCACTAAATCATGATTTACCCCCATGTGGCTGAGCAAGAATGAAGCGTTGGGCTTGTGCCCCTTCCCTAGCTCTCAAAGAATCTTGACTTTGCATTTCATACAACCCTGGTTTAAAACAAACAGTGGCTAGTTTTCTTAAGAAGCCAAATTCAAACAATGGGCTATTTGAAACCGGCTTTTTTAAACCTAACCATTGCTTTAAACCAGGGTCTCTAGCACATATGTAATACTTGTTTGAAACTGATACTCAGTTTGGCAGAAGTCCTGCTGCCAGTTGCATTTGATTCGACTGGTGGAGTCTCGTCCATTTAATGCTAAACTGTGGTTTTAGCATTAGGTGAGAAGGCAGCAATTGTATTTGACTTTTGTAGGTTTTTCTTCTTCTTGCGGCCTACCCTGAGGTAGGCTACAAATAAAATGCCCCTTCCAACACAATGAACAAAATGCTCCACATGTGAAATATTCTTAACATGTTTTGAAAATTATTACAGCAGACGTGAGTTCTCCAGAGTTGGTTCATTTTGTTTTAAATTAAAGCAGAGACGTTCAACATGATCCATCATGCCATATACATATTCAGATATCTTAAGTTTCTTACATCAGTAGTTATCTTTTCGGGGAGATACAATTTTGTTTTCTGTGGCAAACATGGTAACAACTTTGTAATTATTATTCCATTTCACGTGGAGCTCTTTTCTTTTTTCTTTTTCTTTTCTTGGATGGTATTGAAGACTTTCCCAAAGACAGACCTTCTCCTAGACAATGAATCTCAAGGGAGTGGACTTTACCTTCCTGAGCTGGATGAACCAGAGTACTGTAATGCTCAGAACACAGCACTGTGGGAACTGCATACTCTGCGGGTGAGTGTCACGGAAGCTAATGTCTTGTTGCCTTATTCTGCACTAGTAACTCGGAAGCTCTTTTTCTGTTCAGAAAACATTTTTTTAAAGTCAGAATTTGCAGGAATGAATGTTCTTGAGTATTCTAATTCTATTTACAACATTTTTATATTGCAATTAATCAGTTTTCTTCAGTGGCGAATACGATTTTGAACTTCAGTAACCCTTTTCACTCTTTTAATTAGGCTGATTAGCTCCATCATTCTGCTTTGCACTTTTCTTCTTCCTACCTCATCTTATTTACTGAGAAAGTAATGAGCAGTGATGCATGCGAACCACCCAGCATCTTCCCATCTTCTCCACTTAATTGATCTCCACTGCTAGGTGCTTTAACTCTCTTCTTGGAAAAGGCTTAAGATTACCCTGTCATAATTGTCTTGCATCTCATGGGATGTTTAACCAATCGAGCTTTTGTTCCTAAAGCTGAGAGAGTACAGTTTTGATGATAACCTTTTGTTCAAATAGTCAAATGCATTACATTAATATAGAAAAATTTACATTCCCAATTTCTCATCAATGCTCTCTCCCTAACCCCCAGAGACATTATCACCCAGTCGTTCAGAAATTTGCAGCTCACCTTGTGGCTGGTGCCCCAGCAGAAGGATCAGAATCTCTTGGGCATGAATTTAGTCGGAGGTGAGAGAAATGTGTTTGCTTTGAAAAAAAGTGTGCATAGATTCCAAAGCACAATTTAGGAGCCAGGCTTTCAGTGTGGTGGTACCTCCTCCTTAGAGCTCCCTCCCATAATGTGTCACACAGGCACACTCTATTATCTTTTTGATGCCTGCTGAACACCTTCCTTTTCCCACAAACCTTCTAAGTGAATAGTTTTGTATTGGTCTGTATCCGTATAGAACCTGAAATGGTTTTTATCGTCATATTGCTTTGGAATGCTTCACGGGAAGCAATTCATAAATTATATGAATGAAGTTTAGCAAAGAAAACCCTGCAGTCTTTTCTGATATAGAACCAGAGACTCAGCAGCTTACGTATGTATACAGGGATGGGGAAATTTTTGACCTGGTGGGCCAGATCTTTATCTCCACCTCACACCCTGTGGGCCAACTTTGACAGTGGGAAGCGCCAGCTACCCATCTGTTGTCATGATGATGAGGTCATGGCTGATAGGTCTTGCCAGAGTTGAGCTGTGGGGTGAGCATGCAGCAGGATTGAAATCTTTGCTCCCCAGTTGAGGAGTGGAAGCTGCAGTCCTTCTCCCTGGAGGGATCTGCTTTTCCCCCTGACAAAGATGGGACAAGATAGATATATTACCTTTTTCTCTCTGTGCTCCGTCAGGTGCTCATGGGGTGTGCACAATAGCTCTTACCCCAGCAACTGGCATTCAGTGGCCAGTTGCCCCTGAACCTGGAAGCAGCACTTAGCTACCATGGCTAATTGTCATGGTAGATGGATCCAGTTACTGAGTTCTTTTTATGAGTGGAAAGTACATTACTACTGTTTAATATTAGCTTGAACGTGAAATAAAGGAGCAGATTTTTTAAAAATGTAGCTGTGTAATGTTCACTGTCAAACATTTTATACAATAATCCTGGATTCCAGTATCGATGATAGGAAAGGAGGGAAATGTCTGCATGCAGAAGACTTTAGTCTTGCTCCATTATTCTGTTCAGTGGTTTTTTTTGTGTTCATTTCTTTGTTTGCCTCAATTTTTGACATATTTTAAAGGTGCTTTGCAGGGCTGTTCAACTCTCCAATACAAATACTAAAATTTAGGGTCTTTGCTTTTCCCCCAGTCTTGCTTTAGGACACAATTTTTTTTTTTGCAAATAGTATATTAAAATGAAACCTGTATCCATCATAGGTTGCCTACAGAACTTTTTGAGGCCTACAGTATGAAAGGAATGACTTTTAATCCTTGTGTTGCGTCAGTGGCACCCAGGAAAAAGGTACCGCCTTGCACCATTCTCTTCTTAAATCACACACAATGATTGATAATGCAACATTTTGATTTTACTTCATCAAACTGTAACACTTGTTCATTTCAGGGTAAATTTTCACAAGAGGCATCATTTCTGAATGAAGACTTGAATGAATTGTTTAAGGTTTATTTTGGAAGACCAGTTCCACAAGGAGCCCTCGATTTCACGAAACACTTAAAGGGATTGCCAGTTTCCTAAGTATATTACAAACCATTGTGATCTATTTAAAGGAACTAAATACATGAAAGAAATACTGACCTGGTCTACAAATAATTTAAATAAAGTGGGTCTTTTTATTATGGATGCTGGATTTCCAGGAATGAAGAAGCAATTAATGAACAGCACTGTACTTTGGAATCCTGGGACCACTGATTCCATATTTATTGCTGTAGTTATTATGGTTTGTAAGCTTTGAGTTTATGTATAATATTGTACAATATTTTCATTGGAAATGGATGATTTTTCTAAAATGACATGAATTTGAACTGATTCTAGAAAACTATTTTAATTGTATCAATATATAAACCTTTTTTAAAAGAAAAAAAGATTTCAGGCCAATCGTTCTGTTGTTATCTCACCTACCTATGATATAAAGTATAAGCAGGTATTGAAAAACAGTGGTGCGTGGATATCCACTCCCACAGAGCACAATCCCACCGTTTATGGTTTTTTAAAAATTTAATGTCTCTATTAAATGGGCTATGAGAAAGTGACTGCAATTAACATTTAGCCCTTCTCCCCCTACATTGAGTTTCCCCACACCACAATAGTTTGTACAGTTATAAGGTTACTCTTCCTGTATTGGGCCTAGTATCACAAAAGCAAATGGGGATTCATCATAGCATCTACCAAAAATTTCTGTGCATGGCCTAAGTGCCCAACCAGACATTATAAACAACTGCCCTGATGCTTTTTTTCTTTTTAAATGACATGCGGGCTAAATGTTAAGTGGGGAAGTCGTGGGACAAGGAAGGCTGCTTAACTCTTTTCCGTCAGCTATTTTCCTGCTTCAAATCTCCCTCCCTACTCCTGCTGATGGAAAAAACCCCAACTTTTTAGCAGGGAAACATTTTCTGTAATATTGCCATTTCTTCCTTTAAATTTTGTGTCCCGAGGCTGCTTCCAACTGAAAAATAAAAATTGCACCCAGCTAGGTGTAATGTGTAGTTTTGCCCTAAATTGTAGACCAAGTTAGTATTTTCCTGCTGCAGTGTGAACACAGTGCATCTATTTCAAGCATCAAAAGGAGTAGTGAGAGATGGATAAGGTACGTAAGCATTTTGTTCTGCACATCCTCTTTCTCTTCCTACTAATGGGTTGGTATTGCTTTATGAACTAATCTTCATTTTCTTTCTAGTTGTTGACCTGCATAAGAGCAATGAGCAAGTAAGCATTCTGCCCTCCTTATTTGCTAGTGGTGAAATGTGCAGATAACTGGAAATATTTTGCTATTCAGTACAAATGTTTTATGGTTGCACTGTATTGTAGCTGAAAGAAGTTTGACAACTTTTGGCTCTTCATTTGTTATATTGGTGATCTAGGTCTCAATTTGAGTGTCAGCCTGCAATCCTAGACTACACACTTACCTGAGAGCAAGCTCTATTGAACTTTCTGGGGCTTATATCCAAGTAGACATAGTGCAGTCTCATCATTTGGGAAATGCAGGTAGGTCACCTCTGTTTCATCCACACTCCCTTCAGTACAGCAGATCAGGGGTTTAGATTGCTCTGCTTGAATGTAACTATTGAAGTCCATGTTTACTAATTTATTGAGACACTTTGTTTAGATGGCAGTACTCTTGTGATAGTAATTCACTGTTGCTGGAGGTAGGAATACTGACAACAACTGCTCCGTATTGGTCACACCCCAAAAAATTGCCACTGTACCACAGACAAGTGGAAAGTGATGGTGGGGAACAAAAATATGATGTACATATAATTCTTGGGTTTTTTTTCTAAACACCTGGGAGCAGATTTTTACATTGGTGGCTGTACTGCTATCCAAGCATTTCTAGGTGGGATTTTTGGCTCTAGTTTCCATCATGTTCCTAATAGAAGCACAATGTGTGCAAAAGTAAATAAAAAGTAAAAGCAACACCTTTTGAAATTCTCTAGGTAGCCAGAGACCCTTCTTAGTCATCCATAAGGAGTTCTATGATTAAATTTGATTTATTCCACCACCTCCTCTCTAAAGGACCTTATATAACATGTAGCTTCAAATTTAAATGTATGGTACTTACTGTTAAACATCTCACATTGACTGTTTAGGTCTGTCTGCTGTTTTTAGAGGCATAGAGCTTGTCTAAATGCTATGAACTCAAGTTGGTGTGTAGAAGTCATATGATAGCACTGTGTTCCATTTACTGAGGCTTTTAAAAAAATTGTCTTTATTGAAGGATTTTCATAGACAACAAGGGTACATATGGTTCTGTTCTCAGTTCCTAAGAGTCCTTTATATAGGTCAGTTACATTCAGTGTAAGACACTATTGTAATACATATTGTGAGGTTGCGGGGGGGGGGGGGATGAATTGGAGGGAGGAAGAGAAGAGGGGAGAATGATCTCGTTCTTTTGCTTAGTGTGTTTTGGCAGTGTGAGATGTTGCAGAGCCCAGAGCATGGTTGGTTGCATTCAGTTGATTACAGTGAGTTTTGCTTGTGTGTGTGAGGTTGTAAGGGGTTGTTCAGTGAAGTTAGCCATATTGATTTGTATGCTATTGGGGGGTTTATGTTGTCTTGCTGGGCTGTATATGTAATTAAAGGGGAGCCATACCGAGGTGAAAGCATCTTCTTTTGTTTGTCCCTGTGTTAGTGTCAGTTTATTGATTGGGAAACTGCCCTACTAGAAAAGCTAAACAGTTTGGTTCCAGTGGTCCTTGTTCACTCCTGACAGATCCCACCAGTGTCTAGTTATGACACTCCTAGCTGCTGAGAGTAAGTGGCTTATGAGTTCTTCGTAATGTGAGTGTGCATTGTTGCCTTGGAAGAAGTTTAATAGGGCCAGTTCTAGAGTTGCTTCTAGTACCAGTTTTGTTATTTTCCAGGTTTCTTGTGGGACTTGATGTCCAAAAGGTTTGGATTTGGGGGCATTCCCATCACACGTGGAGGTATTTGCCTGTAGTGATACAATCTCTCCAGCATTTATTTGAGGTTCCTTGGCGTATCAGCACCAGCTTCCGAGGTGTTAGGTACCATTTATAAAGAGTGGTCTAGACCATTGGGTAGGATTTTGCAACCTATACCATGTTCCCATTAGTCTTTGATTTTGGTGAGGGATTTTGTCGGGTCTTGGAATAGTATTTTGTATATTGTGTATACCATCACCTTGCTGTGTCCCTCTCTTGTCAACAGAAGTTTCTCAAAGGTGGTCAGAGGCCTAGTGGCTGCTGCTTTGATTACTGTGTTATTTAAGACGATGTGGTGTTGGTGATGAGTCAGCCAGAGTATTTGGGTGTCCCCTAGTTTTACCTTATACTTCTTGTGTTGGTATGGGTTTGCCATTGTTGTGGCAGTATAAGCCTTTGGCTTGCCAAGTTTCTGTTTGGGAGCTTTGGGCTGCGTGGTGGGTCAGGAGAATTAGTGGGGATGGGGTTTGGACTGTTCACCTCCTTTTTCCTTCTGTGCTTCAAGTGTGAACCTGCTTAGCATTGTGGGAATTTTCTTTAGTTTTTTTCGACGGAATGGGCACACTGTGGTGGAGGTGTTTCTGATTGTGTCTATTGCCATGTGCAGCCATTGTTTTGTTTTGTCCTCTAGGATGTAGGGGGTTATGTGGTGCACTTGGTTGGTGATGTAGTAGAGTTCTATATTGGGGGGGGGGAGGTGTAGGAACTTGTGAGAAGGTAAATGAGTGTTACTGTGGCATTTTTAAAGTGTGGTAATCAAAACATCATCATTTTCTTGGCTAAGAGATGGATGACCTGCTTACAGCAGGGATGGGAGACAAATGTTACCTGTCCAGGCCTCTTTGCCTGCCTGGAGGGAGGATAGAGATGGCTGGGTTAAGAAACTTGCTCACTGTAGAAACACACAGAAGTCACATTAGTTGTTCTGCCCACCCCTGGCATGTGGGGACCGATCAACACAATTGCAATCTAGAGTCCTGCCTCTGGAGGGCACTATGTTGTTGTTTTTTGCTGTGCCAGTAAGGCATTTATTTTCTGTTTATGATTCCTCTACCAAGCCCTATAACTAAACATAAACAAACAATAGTCTTTTCTGGATTTAAGTCCTGAGCTTCCTTCCCCCTTATCTAATTTTTTAAAACTTTTGGAGTTAAATTGGCTTTCCTTAATGTTAGCTTCCTACTGGCTGCTTCTTTGAGGTGAAGGGGCCTTGTGGGGATTAGAGGTGAGTGGCTACATTTTGCAAGCCGTGAGTATGAAGCTTTGTAGAACATCCAATCTGATTATGACTCTGCATTCCATTCGGGTTCAAATTGTTTTTCAGCATTTTGCTTTGAACTTCAGTTAACTGAACAGGCTCTTTTCTTGATTTACGCTCACAATATGATCCTGGTGAACAGCAGGTGTGTTGATGTAGGTTCCACAAAGCCTGTTTTTGAACAGTTTAAAATTTCTACTATCATTATCAAAAGACAGTCAAAACCAGTTACTATTGCTTTAATTGTATTATTAACAAAAGGAAGGGAAGTTACAGCTGGTGCTAACGGCCTTATAAAAACAACAAAAGCCCATGATTTTGCAAACATATACAAATACTTTTATGTAAACAGAAATTGCAAGGTTTATACTGAAAATGAACACACTAGTATGTTTTAGGTTTAAATTTCTTAAATAAGGCTGCCAGCTACGGTAAGAGTGAATATATATTTGACGTTAACAATTCAGATAGAAAAAACTTCAAGCTGTTAATTTCTCTCAAAACACCTTTATAGTAGTGAATTGATAGTGAACATACAGATTATGTTTCCTGAATGTACTTCTCATTATAATGCTTATCTTCTCTAAACAGAGATACATATAATTTTCTGTAAAGCAAGGCATGATAAATACATTATACAGTGGCACATACCTTAGAATATTAAAATAAATAATCATTTTTTAAAAAACAAAAACTAGAATACATTGCATGAAGAAATGTTGCTCCTAATCAGTATCGCTATTAAAATAGGTATACTTACAGCTGTACACTGACAAATCATCTTTTATATTCACCATTCTGAAATCTATGAATTACAATGTACTTTTTATCTGCCTACAACCACCTAAAAGTGTGTTTAGAAGCCGCTTTTAAAAAGTGCATTATTGTTATGTAACACACTACAGCACATCCTCAACTTTCATTTTCCCTTAAGATACCTAATTAAATTATTATTTTTTTCTAAAAAGGCAGATTTCTGCTTGCAATGGACAATATAAGGTGCTTACTTTCCCTCTTGTCCAAAGGTAGTGAATATGAAGACAAAAGGAGGAACAGTCTCCAATGCTTCCAGGGTATTCTTCCAAAGCCTCAAAAACATAACTTCCTCCACTGTTCACAGACTTGGCTCTTGCCAGCAGAAGCAGCAACTAGATTGCACCTGCACTGGTAGCAGAGATTCAGCTGGGCCAGCCAGTTCCTTAGCAGTGACTTGCTCCAATGTACGAAGGTTTGTCTCTTTATTTAGACACGTTCCAGTTACACCCCCTATCTCCTCCCAAAGCAAGACTGCGCAAAGAAGCTGAGGGAGTGAATTCATCATTTTCTATCAACTTCACTGCAGCTTTTGTCTCTTGTATTTAAGGCCTTTGTAATTTCCTAGAATCAGGAGGAAATGCAGAGAGGTTTAAATACATTTTTAAAAAAGATTTTGAGCAATTAATCACTTAAATACTGCTGCCATATGTTGAATAAAGAAAATCTAGTAAAAGGCAAGTACTGAGGTTCTATTGCTTAAATTTCTCCCCTTAAATGGGAAGCTCTTATGCTGTTGTCATTAAATTACTGTATTTTTCGCTCCATAGGGCGCACCTAGTTTTTAGGGGGGGAAATAAAAAAAAACATTATTCCCCCCCCCCCCAGCCCCAAAGAGCAAAGAAGCCAAGACAACGAGCGGGATTCATCCCGCTGGCTGTCTTGGCTTCTTCTTTAGCCGCAGGGCGGGGGAAGCCCGGGCTTCCCCCAACCCCCACCCCCAGAATGGGTCCTGGAGCGCAACCTCGCCTTCGCTCCCGGAGCTTGCTGCTATCCGCAAGCCTTCTGAGCCTGGCAGGAACTCCCGCCGGGCTCCGAAGGCTTGCGGATAGCTGCCTGAAGCCTGGAGAGCGAGAGGGGTCAGTGAGCACCGACCCCTCTCGCTCTCCAGGCTTCAGTGAGAGCCTGCATTCACCCTTCATTTTTGAAGGGGGAAAAGTACAACCTATAGAGCAAAAAATACGGTAGTTCAGAAAATAGCATTTCCTTGGAATTACTGATTAACAGGAAAGAGAACCTCTCATGGATTTCATATCTGGTTGCCCCATTTTAATGTCACATTAAAGATAGCCTAACATGATGGTTTAGTGTGAATAATGCACACTGCTCAGAAGTTCCCAACTCTGCATCTTCCAAACCTAGGTTCATTGTTTGTTTCTTCCATGAGCAATAAGGGAAAAGCAAACCAAGGTTAAC
Organism: Podarcis erhardii; assembly: GCF_964252035.2. Classification (NCBI taxonomy): domain Eukaryota; kingdom Metazoa; phylum Chordata; class Lepidosauria; order Squamata; family Lacertidae; genus Podarcis; species Podarcis erhardii. The sequence goes on from NC_138509.1 coordinate 37,209,018, forward strand.
AATTGTTGCTTGTTTGGAGGAAAGGCAGCCTGGCTTGCCTTATTCACCAAGCACCAGAAGTGTGTGTGTGTGGGAGTGCCATGGGAACTTTGAAGCAGCCTGCATCAGCACAGCTTGTTCACAATAAACCATCTTTCAGCTCCTCTACAAGTAAACCTAGTAAACTGCATTGGTGGTACAAGATGCTACTGTTACGGGTGTAGAAAGCTCACCAACCATGGTGACCTGCACAGTAAAGTTCCTGTGACAATCACAACTACACTGTACACAGGCAGATCTGTCCTTGAACCAGAAGCACTTGCTCAATGGAAAGTATCTTGATCCCATGCAACAAATTAGAAGCAAGCACACGTAGACTGCTCTATATTCTGATTGTCTGGAAAAGCCGTTTTGGGGGATTATGTTCAGCTGGGAGCGTGAGAAGTTGCCATCTGGATGCATCCTAAATTTAACTCGATGGCAATAAAAGTCTACCAGTTTTTTCCCTTCTCTCTTAGCTGGAACAGCAAAAATGAAAGGGAAATCTGTGTTATCACTTAATTTGTTAACTAAACCATTCCCCTACTTCATCACTGATTATAAAAGACAAGGCTATTTTAAGGAAGGCTTCACAGCATTTAAAAAAAAAATTACCAGGAGTTTATTACTTGGGTTATTGCAAGCTTAGCAATGCTTATGTAGTTTAAATTGGTATATAAGTACACTACATTATTTAGATCTCTGCCAACATGTCTTACCTGAATACAAATCTCTGGAGGTTATTCCATCGTGTCGCTGTAAGTCAAACTGCATGCAGTCTTGTCATCTTTACTTTGCAGACCCTCTGAAGATGTTTGTAGAGATGTGGTTATAAAGCCCCTGTACTGCTTACTTGATTTAGTTAATTTCTTAAACTCATTAGCAAATGAAATACCTTTTCTTTTATCGTCTCGGCCTGCCTATGAAAAGAAAACGCCAGGGAACCAAAATAACCAAGTTGCAAAAACATTGTCAGTGTTATTGGCTTGTGGGGTGAACAGTTCTGCACAAAAGAACAGTTCCGTGTCAATCCTCTATTATATCATTTATGGCAGGAAAATGTCACCACATGGTGACTTTGCCCTACCTCCCCCCCCCCTTTCTTTCCATAGTGAAACTTTCTCATGGGTAAACTTCCACAGAATGAGCTGAATATTCAACCACATCCTGAAGAATGCTTAAAAAAGGAATTGAAAATGCAAGTTGAGTTGCCTTCAATTCTAACAAATGTCTTGATAATCCAAAGCTATTAAATGCCAATTTAAAGGATTTGTTATGAATCTTCTGCCCGTAGAATGAATATAAAACTCCTTTTGCCATTTTTGCTAGAGATGATAGTATGTTCATTTTCTAAATTTGCAGAGCTTTATAGAACAGCAAAGTTTATACAAATTTAGTAGAACAATTTACTTACTTGGACTTGTTCTTTAAGCTTAAGGATAAATTTCCCAGCTCCCTTCCACCTGTTTTGAGCCTGAAACACACACTCTTGGTCGGCAAGGATCCTCCGAGACATTTTGGGTGTAGAAGACTTCTTGTTTGCAGCCTCCTTTGTCACTTCCTCTAAGAGAACATAATCGCTTGGGTTGGGGTGGTTCAGAATACTGTAGGAATACTTAGCCTTGCATAAAGTCTGTTAAAATAAAATTAAAATGCAAAACCAAATGCTGTTTAGTTACCATTCACTTCTAAGGCAGGTCTCACCTTGCGCAAACAGAAGGGATAAATCATTCATTTGCTGGATGTACATTTCGTCTAACCCATGGGTAGGCAAACTAGGGGCTGGATGTGGCCCAATTGCCTTCTCAATCTGGCCCGTGGACGGTGCAGGAATCAGCATGTTGTTTTTTACACGAGTAGAATATGTGCTTTTATTTAAAATGCATCTCTGTGTTATTTGTGGGGCATAGGAATTCGTTCATTCGCTCGCCCCCCAATATAGTCCGGCCCCCCACAAGGTCTGAGGGACAGTGAACCGGCCCCCTGCTGAAAAAGTTTGCTGACCCCTGGTCTAACCTAAATCATTTACAGGCCAAAACACATTTAAAACCTAGTCCTGTGGGCAGAAGTGTGTTAGCAATGACAGCCAGTAGGGACAATCTTTTTGACCTGATATTCTGCTGTTCTTTCTGCAAGAGACAGGTGTAACTCTCAGCAAGTGAGGGGAAAATGAATTAGGACATCCTACCTGTTGGATGACATCCTGGGCTGTACTGAAGCGAGATGCTTTGATGACTGTACGAGGTTGCTCTGGGGAAACGTCATGAACTTGAACAAAAAAGCTGTCATCCTCAGAGCTAGCAGTTGCATCATCTTTCTCCTCCAGAAAAAGATTTCTGTTGTTTAAGTTCTATAGAAAACATGCAAAAATATAGATTTTCCTGGCTCTGAAAAGGAGACCTGTTGCTTGAGGAAATGTGGAGGTAGCTTCTTCGAAAACTAAAATTGTGGTATTCATTCCTTGTTTTAAGATTTAATATGTTGTGAAAAAGCATGAAGAATCAAGCTTTGATGGCAAGGGAATGGCAGTTGTGCACCTAGTTGCATGAGTGCTAAAATAACTGGAGGGACTTTTCTCTTTCTTCCCAATTGTGTCAATGAAAAGCATACTCTTCTTCCCTATGCTGTCCAAATGAGAAAATTCAGAAGGCCTGTTGTTGTTTAAACACACTTACACAGAGGGAGTGGTTTATGTGGGGTGGCCTGATCCTCACTGTAGTCTGCCTATGTTGCGATGGATCTTACTACACAACCAGTATGCCACCAGAAAGCATAATCAGCTGGGCAGTGGCATGTTGCGCTTGAGTGATCCCTCTTGCTGTTCTGGCTCCTGGGATCGCTGCGCAGCCTGCATTCACTCCATAAGACGCACACATATTTCCCCTTACTTTTTAGGAGGGAAAAAGTGAGCCTTATAGAGCAAAAAATACGGTAATTTGGATAAATCTCAGTTGTTTAATCAAGCTTTGATGGCACTTTGGGCACAATCCAGTCAAAATTCATCACGCCTAAGCACCAATGCTAGCACAAATATGTGCAACTATTCACAGGGCTTTTCCCCCCCCCCCTGCTGCTGCTGATCCCTTTCTATACATCGTCTTTCCTAATTAAGCATACGTAAAGTTTACTGTATAGATCTACCTATAAATAAATAATGTAAAATAATTGCCCTTAGGATGAGTTCATGTATTTAAGTGTTTCAACAAGCCATCTTTTCAGTGATGCATTGTAAAAAAATAATAATACACCATTAAACACTGCTGGGCTTTTCTGTATTACTTCCTTTCCTAATGCTCTATGTCAACAAGAACAAGTTCCAGGAAGCCAAGCAATGAATATGTTCTTTTTGTCACCCTCTTGATACTATCAGCAAGCAATATATGTCAAGGCAAATAGACTCACTTCCTCGCGGGTTTTAAAGATAATTCTTCCGACGTAGCCTTCTTCTGGGAACCAGCTGTTCAAAAGCTGGACAATCTCTTCCTCCGGACTGAGCACTCTTTGGAATGGTGGCTTCCTGTACTCATTTCTTTCTTTAGATATAAAGCATTTCTCCTCCATCAAAAAATAGTCTGTGGGATACTGTCCAATACCTTTTGTAGTCGCCAAAATCTAAAGCAAAAACATGTTAATAATTAGAATGGCAGAAGGTTGCATGTTCAGTAAGCTGATTGTGTTGACAACAAAAAACCCTTTATGATCAATTTATCTTGTGTACAAAATATGCTTTTGCTGTATTGCTAGCCATCCAAAATGTCTTTCCTGGGGCTATGTACTATCTGGGTAGCTGACTATTTCAGCAGAGGCAACTGGTGTTTAATCTTATTTCTGTCCAGCTTGGCTTGCCAGACAGTTTATTCAAATTCCCAAGACAGTAGAGCATTTTCCCACTGCTGGAAAACAGCCTCCGCTGAGATAATCAGCTGGAGGTTTTTCCACTCATGAACTTAGCCCTTTTAACTTTTATTCTGCATTTCAATGATGTTTGAGAAAAAGACATTATGCAGAAAAGCCTGGCCCCTATGACAAGGGCAACCAGCTTGGCCCATCGTTCAGAAAGCAGCCCCCTTCCTCCTTAATAGACATATTTCTAATACAGAACATGCTGTCCAAGCAAAACTTCATAATAATAACAGCAAAAGCTTTATGACTGTCAGTGCAATTCACTTTCAGCCTGTGCTTGAGGGATCTGGATCATTCTGTACCTGAAATGCTTTAGCTCCACTGTTTCAGCATTACAAATGTTTTTGGCAACAAACAAGCCTCTTTGCCTGCAAAGCTCCAGTAACTAAGGAAGTTAGGATAGGATCTGTGTTTGTCACTAAGCTTTTGCATGTCTCCATATCAGTAAATTGGGCTTAGTTATTTTGGGGCTTAGGCTGCCCAAATCCAACAGAAATCTTAGGGAGCGAGTTACACAGCACATGGTTAGTTACTACAGATTTGAGTCCTGAACATCTCAAAAGTGCAGGCTTACTTGATGCAGAAGCTGAGCTGCTGTGGTTCCCTGCCTTATCGTAAAAAGCGTGAAAGGTTCTGGTCCTGGAACTCCGTGTATAGTGACTTTGTACACTGCAGCCTCTCTCCTCTCTGCAGTACTGAACCGCTGTTTAAAGTAAACATGCATCTTTAACGTTTATTGACTATTTCATGATTTAACCAATGCAATAAGTAACAAGTTCATCCACCACAAACATGGCCACAGGATATCTGAAACATTAGGAAGAGTAAGAAAGATAGCAAATGCATGCAGAAAACTTTGAACTGAAATAAGTTAAGAAAAATGATCACAGATGGCCATTAGCTAGCTTCCTTGTGGTCTAATAGCATGTCTTCAAATAATTTCAATTTAAAGACACAGCCAGGAAAAGCTTGAGGGTAAGCCTCTGCGCCAAGCTTCTGAAACAATGTGCTGGACACAATGTACTACTGAATGGAGAAAGAGTGGGCAAAAGGAAGACCGAGATACACAACAGCTACTTTGATTTTGTCTATATAAATAATATAAGCGATGACTCAGTAGCAGTAATAAAAATAAATGAGGATGAACAAAGGACAGAACAGCTAAATAAACTTAATTAATTCAAATTAGTAGAGCTGAATAAATTTCTCATATTGATAACTCATGGAGAACTGGCAAGGTTCCAGGAGACAGGAGATAAACAAATAGAATTGTCTGCTTAACAGTAAGGGCTAGAGGAAAACAGACAGACCACAGTCATTGGAGTTTCCGTAAGAACTTGTGTCATGATCCAGACAAATTTATGCTTAACTAAAGCCCATTGATTTCACCATTAAAATAAAAGAATATGCTGAACTCTTCAACTGAACTGAACTTAGAAGTGCTTTCCTTTGCTGGACTGCATTTCTCACTTTTTTTTGCTAAAGAGGAAACATTGGGATTAAACAGAACACACCTGCTATAGCTAGAATTCAGCCAGGGGTGTTGCAAATAACATCCTTTTAAGAAAGCGCAGGATATGTGTGTGAACGTGAATATGGTCTTGTAGGCTGGACTAAACCCCATTTAGAAGACGGCTCACCATCATACCGCCAGTTCAGAGGAACCTTGTAGTGTTCCACAGGTCACAATGTCTGGTCCAGCACTTGATTTAAAGTGGAGAATGAAGGCATGTTCCAACCTTGCAGATGTGCAAGTAAGGAAAACCAAAAGAGGATTCAGTGGCATAACAGCTGCTAGGAGTCAAGTAACTTTGGAGCTGTAGCTCCATAAAGGATAGCAACAGTGGTCCGACTGTAGGGGAGGCACTTACAGACCTGGCAGTCTAGGCAACAATTAGTGCAATGCAGTGTGCAGATGATGGGTCAGTTCACAGAGGGAAGAGATGTCCATTGGGCTCGTGCCATTGCAAAGCTGCATGTGTGTCTTTGCCCATAACTGAGCCCTTAACTATCAAGCAGACATCATAATGAGTACAACTGTCCAACCTGACAAATAGTGGAATCCACTGTTCTTTAAACATAAATTTCAAGTTAAGCTTACAAAGGTTTATTACACTTGACAAAATAAATAAATATGAAGCCTAAAGCTGAATATAAATACAGTGGTACCTCGGGTTAAGTACTTAATTCGTTCCAGAGGTCCGTTCTTAACCTAAAACTGTTCTTAACCTGAAGCACAACTTTAACTAATGGGGCCTCCTGCTGCCACTGCGCCGCCGGAGCACAATTTCTGTTCTCATCCTGAAGCAAAGTTCTTAACCTGAAGCACTATTTATGGGTTAGCGGAGTGTAACCTGAAGCGTATGTAACCTGAAGCGTATGTAACCTGAAGCATATGTAACCCGAGGTACCACTGTATAACTGAAAAAGGGGTGGCTGCACAGCTCTGGTTCCCCCACCATTGTTCCTCAACTGACCATTGCATTATAGAATTGTAGCGCTAGAGGGTATTCCTGGGAGGGGCTTCCTGACTGACGTAAAGACTGGCCAGTCAGAGCACTGTAAATCCAGCTTCTGCTCCAAGCCAAAAGAACAGAAGGGAGCATGGGGGTGAGAAATGCAGCAAGTTCATTTCCATCTCTTGTGGGTTTTGGACTTGCTTATCTGAATGATATCCTGCATTGAGATCTATTCTGATGCTTATACTGTAGCTGTACAATTATATTCAGCTCCTGTGCTGCTGTCATCCTGAAGAAGCACAGTACAGGTAGCATGTTGATTTATTCTGATATCTTTTACTGAGCATTCAAAGACACATGGAAATTCAGCACTGTAGTCTGATTTACATGGATGCTGTCCCTCAGGAGATACTCCCCCCCCCCCCAGAGCATTCCCATTTCTCACAATGCAGGAACCAAAGGCATCCTTTCTCTTCCTGGAAGAATCTTCTACATTGACCAGGAGAGCATGCTGACAAATCTATTAGAAATAAATTACCAAAGAAGCAGGCACCATGTTTCCAGAAGGATTCTCTTCCATTCTTCGGCTGTTAATAAACAAACTCGAGATTTCTAGTGCTTCATTGTGCAGGCTTCGTAGCTGCAGATGCCTGTATCCTTAAACAATATAGTAACACAAAATTGGGAGGTGGGAGAATAAACCAGTCAAATAGACTACATGTTCATAGGTTACGTACGTTGCAGAGACAAATGTAACAGTAGCCACTTAACTGTCCCTGAAGTGTAAGGATGCTTGTAATTTCCTCTTTCATAAAATATCTATTGGCTACAGTCCAGAGAAGCTCTGCAAGTAGACAAGGGCTTGAGAGTGCATACCAGGACATTGCGCTATTTTGTTTTGAAACACAGCTCCCCAAGCCACGTTGAGGGCTACTGTAGAAGTTCCTGTGAGAACTCAAGGAGCATATAGGGGCCTGCTTGCTGGAATGTACTATCAACCTGCTCAAAACATGCTGTATTAGGTGGGCAAAAAACTGAAATATATAAACACTGGCCTTCTGGTCTATTGAAAGTTCTTTTGAGTGATTTACCTTCATAAGACATTTGCCCCCTTACATTACAGAAGCACCAAGGTATTTAAAATGGCCATTGCAATCGACACTACTTCACTGAAAATTATGAGATGGATACCAGCTTATGTACATATTTATTTGGACATGCTAAAACTTGCCTAAAGATTGCACAAATATTGTAGACACCTGCCTGTGCTGTAGAGGGTCCACTTGCACAAAGGTCTGGTGAAAGATGACAAGCGGCAGCTGTTAGGATATTTTGGAACTAATTGCCTGCTAGCTAAGATTTCAGCATACACTTACTGAGGTTCAGCATGTTCTGTCTATACACATACACTAACAGGTGTAATGCCAGAAAAGCCTGGAGTCTGAGAAGTCCATTCACAAACACACCGTGTCCCTCCTAAAACACTAGTGTTTGAAATGCTGAAAGTCTCCTTTTTTTAACAATACACTTCTGCTGAAGCAGGGGTGTGGGTTCATTTCCTTAACCACCTGTTCCATCTGTTAGAACCTCAGGGCAGTGCACACAAATAATAGTTAAAACAGTACATTTAATAAAAGTAATTTACAACCACAATCAATGCTTTTGACAATCATCTTAGAGCAGTAAAACACAGCACTAGTGTATCTGACCTAGAAACAATTAAGCTCTCCTGAAGGTCTGAGTTAAGGTATGTGTCTTGAGACTTACAGAAACACATTGGAAAACCATAATAGATCCTGGCACCTCTTTCTGAGGTGTAGGCAATTATTAAGAAAACAAAACCCAACATAATTTTTAAACATCATACATTAAGATGCTTAGAAAGTTGAGTTAATTTTTAATCTGTTTTAGTATTTTAACTTTTGAATGTTTTAAAGTACTGGCTATGATTTTCCCCCTCATTTTCTTGTTTTATCCTTTTGTAAACTGCTTTGAAGTTTTTTTTTACAATCAACCCATATATAAATTTTATGAAATAACTGATTTAAATAAGAGTCAGTTTTAGCAAGTTGTGTACGCATGCAGCCAAAGCAGCCCCTGCTTCACCCCTCTCTCCCTAAAGCGAGGAAACAAAACACGAGAGCAGCTGGTTAAGCATTATATATGATCCAGCACTTGTTGGGTTGCTTCTATCAAACAAACTATGAACTATGAGCAGGATACCAAGAACAAACCTGGGCTTCTGACTGTGGTTTGCTTGCGGAAAAAACAAACCACACACATTGGTTCGCACATAAGCAAGTCACTCAGTGGTCTAATTTTCCTAACTACAATGTGTGGTCAGCCCTACATGCAAAAATGTTTGTTGTGTATCACAGCCCTCAGTACTCAGCAGCTCTGTCTGGGCCCTGCATACAAACTTCAATTTACCTCTTTTTAAAGCCTTCAGCGGAATGATTCTTTGAGCCATCACAGCTGAAGAATTGTTTTCAACAACTGCAAAACGAAGGAAGACTAGATCTTCAAAGTGAATCCGGAAAAGGAACTGTTCATTCCACATGGGGTTGAGAGTATTGCGATGAATGGGCTTAGTGCGGAAATGGCAGCTATCCAGCGGAATCCCAAGCACATCAACTTCAATGCAGGGGCTTCCTGTGCTGTTGCTAGGACAAACATTCTGTCCAGACACAATCTGGAAAACAAAGGCCCAGAATGAAAACAGGGTTCTTGTTGTTTTAATCAACTCTCTCAGACTGAAGAGTGCTTATGCTTTAAAGAACAAATTAATTAAAAACTGGTTTCAGAAGTAACAATAAGTAGTAATATACATAACTAAAACTGAAATGGCAGTCTTGTAATATGCTACTTGCTTATTCTTATGCAGAACAGCAGCTGCTTCTGGGCAAGGACCCAGGTGGAAAACTGCCACACTCTTTGAGGCCAGATGTCCCCCACCCAGCATCAAATCCAAAAATATGTGTCTAAAAACTGACATGCACTTTCTGTGCTGCATCAAGTTGAAAGTTTTGTAACAACTGATGATCGTCTCCTTCCCTCTCCTTGGTCCCACATTTAATTGTAGCTGTCTTACTAGCAATACCAGTAATAATAATTAGAAGACACATATTAAAATTATGTCATGTATAGAGTTAACTGGTTGTGTTAGGCTTATTAAAAGATTAATATGAGTTTTCACTTACTGTCAGTGAATAAATAGCTGGCTCCATATTGTCCAAATCTCGCTCTAAAGGACAAAAGTGTTGATACATTGGACAGTTCTTATCCCACAAAACAGGTGGTTTCATAACATACCCACAACCACCATTTGCTTCAAACATTGCTGCATTTAGGTGAAGAGGGAGATCTATAGGTAAAGCATTCAAAGTGTTAATATTGCTAAGACTTGATTGTAAGATAATGCATTTTTAAAAGAACATGGTGAACAAATGTGCCGTTTCATTCTCGGCATGTACAGTTGGCTTCAATTAGTTGCCAAAAGGCAACGGTAAACCTGAAAAACTAATCAAACTATAAGAGCTTTGAAGAAATAGAAATAGTTCACAAAAACAGATTACTATGAAGTTAAAGGGCTCTTTCGCACAATTAGTTTTTTTGCAATAACATCAAGCAAAACCATGGCTTAGTGAAAGCATGCAAGCATTCCCAAAAAGGAGATTGCTGTTGCTGCATTCCTCCACCAGTCCTGCTGCTGCTGTGAGCTAAGCAGAGGTTTGGCTTCAGAGGAGCATCTGAATTTGGGCTCCTGGTTTGTCTCCTTCAGGCAAACCACAAGCTGCAAACCCACTGGTAGCAGCATATGGTTTGTCCGAGGCAAGACAAAATACAAGTCCAGTTTTGGATAATACATGAAGCCAAACCATGGCTTAGCTCACAGCAGCAAGAGGACTGAAGAAGGAATGCAGTAGGCACAATCTGTTCTATGGGCACTCACAAACGTGTTTGCACTAAGCCACATTTGGTCTAGTGTTATGGGTGAACCAGCTTATTATCACTCATATGGCCAAGAAACTGCAGTGATACACAATATAGGAATGACAGTATCTAAAACCAGCAATGGCCGCTCCAAAATCTAGAAACATCAGTCCTGTATACCTGAAGGGAGCATCTCCACCCCTATCGTTCAGCCCGGACACTGAAGTCCAGCTCCAAGGGCCTTCTGGCGGTTCCCTCATTGCGAGAAGTGAGGTTACAGGGAACCAGACAGAGGGCCTTCTCGGTAGTGGCGCCCACCCTGTGGAACGCCCTCCCATCAGATGTCAAGGAAATAAGCAGCTATCTTATCTTTAAAAGACATCTGAAGGCAGCCCTGTTTAGGAAAGTTTTTAATATTTAATGCTGTATTGTTTTTAACACTCGATTGGGAGCCGCCCAGAGTGACTGGGGAAACTCAGCCAGATGGGCGGGGTATAAATAATAAATTATTATTATTTGTTTGGGGTTACAGAATGACACATGCATTTGTGTGGATGCATGTGGTATTGTTTGAAACCACAATTATTTCTGTGAAACTTGAGTACCTCCAATGTATATTCATTTTACATCTATAAAAACGCCAAGCAAGGAAATGCAAGATACAACCCAAAAGGGAATGGTATTCTTGTAATGTTTCAAGCGCACATATGTTTTTAAGGAATGAGTGTGCCCCTACCATCCGTTTGGTAGTTGAGTGCCACCAGCTGTACCCCATGTAACCAGAACAGAAGGGGATGAGGATTGGATGAGTCAATGCGAGTAGCGGCCGGGTATGTCCTCAGCAGCTGGCAGGTGGTATGTTGTATCAGCTTCTGAGAATATCGCCTGCACAAGCGCTTGGCAGCATTTTCATTCAAAGAGGAGATATGGTAACACCTAGGTGTCCTTATTATAGAACTGAGAGAAGTTGTTGGGCTAAGAGCAGGTGAAAAGGGCTCTTCCCAGATCTGCCGTGCGCTATCAAAGGCACCTAAAAAAAGAACAAAGACAAGTAACAGCTGCACATTCTGGTAACACCACCTTGTCTTCACCTCATCCCCAAGAAGAATATACTAATAGGAAACAAATGCATGCATGGCCACAATAGTAAGGAAATCTTATGCATCAGCAGAACTCTAAAGACTTCTCTGCAGGGAATTCTGTTCCTCAGAGGAAAACCCAGTTTAAAAACAAGAGCCATGGCTTCATAATTTGGAAATACTGCAGATCTTCAAATAAACTACAACAGGAGGTCTAGTTTTCTTCTCTGTGACTTAACTTTGAAAAAAAAAGATTTTTTTTTCATTCCTATATATTGGTAACAGTAATGAGGTAAGCATTAGTAGAAGATAACTACCATGCTCTTAACAACATGATCTGAAGGAATAGTGCAGCAACCTTGTGGAAGCTAAGCAGGTCTGGAGGCAAGGTTTTCTGAAAACCCCATATAAGCTGCCCTGAGTTCAATGATGGAAGGAAGGTGTAATATAAACCTAATAATTTAAAATAAATAAACCTGCACATGCTTACTCAAAAAATTAAAGAAGTGCGATAATGAACGAATCTCAGTGCAGACACAGAATTCAGGCAGATGTGAAGTTGCAAATTTCTGAACCGTGATTTAGAAATTTGGAGGGGGCTGCGGGATTGCGTACTTCCTATTCCACTTTTACCTCCTACCTAGAGCAAATATACCACTCTGTTTGCCTTAAACACAGTTCAGTGTAACATTGACCATGGTCAATGTTAATGAGGTCCTCCTACTTAATTTGTAATGGATTTGAAAAATGTGGTAGGTGTTAGTGTAGACATGACGACTCCATTGTCTGGAGTGAGAGAAACTACAAGCCTGGATTTTGACAGCATGCAAAGCCAAACCATGGCTTCACTAGCAGCAGCAGCAGCAGCAGCAACAACAACAACAACTGGACTATAGGAGGAGCATTTCTCTGGGAGCCTGCTTGTGTGTTCATGCTAGGCCATGGTTTGGCTTAGCATTATATGCAAATGGAAACAATGTAAAAGAGGAATTCAGACTAGAAGAAATAGAGGGGAGAATGCAGGAGTCCAGAGTTCACAGCACACTACCAGTTTTTTCATCATGGTTAAGGGATTGGTAGAGTTATAACTGCACCACACTTTTCATATAAAACATTAGCTTCTTTCTTTGGCAATTGAAATATTTTCATTTTACCATTACTTTCCTGAAAAGTTAGGGGGGGGGAACACCTTAAAAGTGATGAAGGGCAACATCTATCTTGCTTTTCTATTGACATCTCAGACCTAAATGGAGAATATCATTCCCCTTTACTCAGAAATCACAACTGAAATTGATGGACTATGATGAAATGACTAAACTCACAGAAAAGCTTGGAGACAATGATAATGAGAAATTTAAAAAAGAATGGGAAACATTTATTGTATACGTACAAAAATACTGTAAACAAGTAGAAACATTGGCAGGCTTTGATTAAATGTTTACAAGCAGTTAAAAATGAGATAAAGGAAATTTGAGTTGAGATATTAAGGTTTGGTGGTAATCAGTTAAATATTGATAAAATAATGAGAATAAAAATAAGAGGTTTAATTATAATTATGCAGAAAATGTATACATTCACTGAACCAGAAACGGAAATGGTTAAAGAGGTTAAAGAACCTCCAAAAAGAAAGAGATGATGTTTATATATTGAAAAAAGTGTTAATGTCTTATATTTCTGTTTATATTTATATTTTGTGTGTGTGTTTGTTTCTGTTTTCTTTTTCAAGAAGAAGAATTGTTGAAGTTAAAACTGTAAAAATCAATAGAAATTTATTTACAAAAAAGAAAAATGGTTTGCCAATTAGTAAAATTTAAATTACATTTAAATGATTACATTTATATTTCTTGCAATTAAACCCTGTCCCAACAGTTTATTACTTTACAGTAGGTCTTTTATTTACAATGAGGTCATTGTAATTGTTGCACTGCTAATGGAAAATTATTTCAAACCCTGAGTGCTGCATGTGCAGAACAATACGTTTGATCTTTAACTAGTAGGTCTGCTATATGTGTTGGATTACACAGTCAGTCCCTGTGATTGGTAAAGGAAGATGCTGACTTTACCTTTTCCAGATGCTTTGGCAAGCATTGCTGGCTCCCCTGGGCTCAGCCTTCCAGGATTGTTGCCAAAAATGGACTTCCTGCTCTTTCTTTCCTTTCCTCTGCTAGAGCCAGATGGATTTAGAGTTGACAGACCTAATTCCATACAAAATAAAATAAATGGACTGAAAAACACAAGCGAGTGGGCATGATTCCCCCCCTTTAAAAAAAAAATTCAGTTTATTTTGAAGGCTTTATAATCTAATGCTAATGTCTTATGCAGGAAAACGCTAGTTTGTACTGCATACGTAGACAAGACGACGTATAAAATCGTACACCAGTGTTCCAGTATGGATGTCTCTCAAAGGCATGTGAGCTTCAACGCAAACACTAAGCTCTCTCGCTTTCAAGAGCTTTCTCATTCCCTTCTGTTTGCAAGCTGAAAAATTGTGTTTGTGTATGAACCGCCTTGCTTGCGTCTTGGAACAACACAGGAATCTTGATTAGGGCAAGAGAACACCAGGGCTTGGATCCTAACTTCTAAGAGTTTGACTTGTGGAAATGGACTTTCTCATTCCCCTCCTCCCTTGCGGACCTTCCACAATAGAACTGCATACAGCAAGGGGAGGCAGCAGTAGGAAGGGCAAATTGCTGAAAACTTCGCGTGATGGGAAAAGCCTTCCCACTCACAGGGGTATCTTTGGAGCCAAGCGTATATGAACAGCAATTGTGTTGGATTTATTTCTGAAACAACAGGTGAACTTGTGCTTTCATCCCCACCGCACCATATGCAAGTAACCCTGCCCACGGAACTGCAACTGTGTAAGGACATGCATGTGTGAAACAGGCTGTACACAAATACAGTCAGCAGAAATACCCATTTATCAATATGCTTATGCTGGGATCAACTTCTCCAATGAAAAGAAAACGGACAAAAATGCATTACAGTAGGAAGAAAAATTGCTGCTTATAAGCCTTATGCAGCATTTCGCTATAACACAGCAGCTAAATAATGGAGTATTTCATTCCTCCACAGTGGCGAAGCTGAATGCTCCGGCACCAGGGACAGAGAGCAGGCGGGGTCGTGGCTGGCGCGTGTCCCGGGGGCGTGGTATGCCGCCCGCGGGGGTGTGACGTGCATCCCAGGGGCATGGCACCCAGCGTGGGGGGGGGGTTTCACGGCGCATGTCCGGGGGGGGGCAGCCATGATGGTACCCTCCCCAATGTTGCCAGGGGCGGTGCGCTCCCCCCACCAGTGTTCCTCCATACAACAAAATCAAGACATGTCTGTTCTACCTAGAGTGGTATCTAGTTATGAACTTAATTCGTTCTGGAGGTCCATTCTTAACCTGAAGCTGTTCTTAGCTAAAGGCGCGCTTTCGCTAATGGGGGCTCTTGCTACCCCTGCGCCACAGGCACACAATTTCCGTTCTCTTCCTCAGGCAAAGTTCTCAACTCGAGGTAACTCTTCCAGGTTAGTGGAGTTTGTAACCTGAAGCATTTGTGACCTGAGGCGTTTGTAACTCGAGGTACCACTGCATTTCTCTAGTACTTGTGCAAATCAATCCTTCCTTCTTGCCATGGGTTTTTCCTATAACCAATCCACTGTAGTATGGTTGGTTTTCTACACATTGGCTATACTTGCTCCATTCCAATTTACTGTTTGTGCTCCAATCCCAATGTAACTCACTCTTTCGGTTCCCTAATTGGACTGTAGCCCAACCTGCACAGAAATGATTAGGGGTGTGTGTAAGAGATAAATGGAGTTTGATTTCCCACAGGCCATTCCTCATTCCTATCAAGACATCTCTCTTGGGAGAACACACTCAGAATCAAAGCTAGTTCTCAGCTGCCATAAAATGGGAAGCTAGAACCCAGGTTTTTTCCCCTTTGTCATAGCTTGTTTCAGAACAGGTAATAATTAAGGCCAATGTAACTTACCAGGAAATTTCACAGCTTGGCAGTAGATGACAAGATCTGACAATTCTGGTGCTATTTGTCTGCTTTCTTTTTTATTTTGAGAAAGATAAAATTCTTCGCCTAATTCCATGTCATAAACCTATATATTGTCAAGTGAAAAAAGAAAGGATTTCATCATATTTAATATTGCAGTCTAATCATGAGCAATGTCACTTATATGGTAGAACACTGTTAATTTACATTTATAGATGTCCCCAATCTTTTAACATTTCTTCTTCCCCACATTCAGCCACCACCCCTTCCTCTAAATCTACTTTCCACAGGCCAGCAGGGAAAGATTAGGAACACTACTGCCTCTAACCTCTTAGCAGCCGGATGAAATGACCTTAGTGGAACAGGACAATCTGCCTGATCCTACAGTTCCCTTATCACATGCTATACCTCCCTTTCCACCGGGCTCGTGAATTACATGTACTTTCCCCATTGCAGAAACTAAATATTACTACACAAACATATGCCCTATATCTAAAAACAAAACAGAAACGACTAAGCTCACTTTACTGAAATAAATTCAAAAATATTTAACAGCAGTATTCCCATCTTGCCTAAATATATATACAACAGGGCAGTGTTGTGCAGTGCAGCACGCTCACAGAAAACAGGACATCTCAGCGTGAAGTCAAACCATCTGGCTTAAATGGTGAGTTTATTCTGGCAGACAAACCACAGTACTATTATAATTCTCCCCTGGAAAAAGGTTCTGCTAGTTCCAACATTCATTCTCTCTCTCTCTCTCTCTCTCTCTCTCTCTCTCTCTCTCTCTGTGTGTGTGTGTGTGTGTGTGTGTGTATATATATATATATATATATATATATATATATATATATATGGTCTCTATGGTAGAATTCATAGACTTCAACAACATCCACTAAACTGTATTCTAAATACTATTGTACAGGAAAATGCAGCTAATTTTGTGGGTTTTATGAAAGACATACATGCAGTGGAGAAGCCTTGCAACCTGAAAATGCATAGTATTTAAAAAATACATGGCATTATAAATAGCCTTGCAATCACCCACATTACTTTTTAAAAATTAAACAAAGGTCCAAAGTGAAGACACGGAAGAAGGCAAGGTAGCTTTAGCCCATTTATCAACACAGCTCTTTCCAGGAGAATGAAGGAGAATGTTCCCCCCTCCTCTTAGTGCATTCTGTAGCTGTTCTTTGCAGAAGATCTGGTTTGCAGCTGCAGGTCCATCTAAAGCACATGACTTCACCCAAAGAATCCTGGGAATTGTAGTCTTCTCCTTACAGAGCTACAGTTCCTAGCACACTTAACAAACTATGCTTCCCAGGATTCGGGGTGGGGGAGAACCATATGCTTTAAATTCAGCTCAGCCTAGTGTTCTATACACATTATGATCAAAATATCACATGTTATCATGCCAGTGGAAAACAGCTGACTTGTAAGGAGAGGGGTTTCACTGGCTGAGATCATAGAAATGTTGTAAAACACGGTAACGGTGCCTCAATGGATAAAACACTAAACAGACTGGGGGAAACAGCAGTTTAAGATCCAAGCAAAGCCAGTCCCACTATGAACTTTCCTAGGCAAGAATCTACTTCGTCATACATATGAAGTAAATTGGGAAGGTAATATATACGCTGAGCAAAGTGAAGGCCAAGTGGTATTTGACAAAGTGAGACTGAAAACCTTTTGTTAGGAAGGCAAAGAAGCTCTCTTGAAAACCGGGGAAAGTGTCCAATACTCAACCTAAAGAAAATCTACATCTGTTGAGCCATCAAAACACTATTAAAAGAACAGCTGGACATCCAATGAGGTACACTTTATTTCTGAGGTGAGATAACCACCCTTATTTAAACTATGAGGTATCTTTTATGAAGCAAGAGAGGAAAAACCTCAGAGGTGCACAAGAAACACTCGATGGTGCAAACTTGTCTACTCAGAAGTATGTTCCATGGGGCTTAGTAGGTACAGCTTTGTAGTCTAAAACATTCTTTTTTCCTCAGGGGCAATAGATGGCAAACTAGACATGAAGGAAGTAGATCAGGGCATTTAAACGTGGATCTTAGATGCTGCAAGAGGCCGGTGTGTTTTTTAATTTCTTTGTAAGTTTCAGTTCTAGACTACAAGCCACTCCCCGTATGGAAGCTTGAGAAAACAGATATGAACAAATACTACCTTTCCTTTGTTGTTGTATATAGCACTTTCTGTTTTCTTTATTCTCTTTGCAGTTTCTTCGCTATATTCAAATTGAAGCTTATCTATGGTTAACTTATTCTCAGGTCGGTCTTCCAAAATGTTATCTGGAAAGTAAGCATTATCTGACTGAAGAGTTGAAAAGGCAAATTTTACTTCAACTTAATGCTTTGAGTAAAAGCAGCCAATATTATTCTGAATAATCAAAATATTAAACAGGCAAATAATTTCTCCTTCAATGCAATTCTCTTCTAAGCGCGAGTCAGTTTTTATCCTACCTTTTTGAGCTCAGCCAGTATTCTCTCAAGATGCAAAGCAGAAGCTGGTTTTCCACTTTAAACCATTTGTGGAATGATATAATAAATTAAGCTGCATCATCATTATTTAATTGCAAATGTTTTAAAAGTTTTCGGCCTCAAATTTTGTACTCAGCCCTGTGCATGAGACATTACTTTGCAGATAAGGGAGTGGGGGGGGGTGACAGGGGATTGAAGTGCTTACTAAAAAGTTATTCTCATTGTTCAACCCAAAATTATAACCAAATTGAAAACTATATTTGTGTATTTTAAGTCAACGTACATAAACGTGATTCACTAATCTATATAGCTATAACCAAAGTGTATAAATAAGAAACTAGTGTGGAACATGCAAATATTGCGATCCTCAAAAGTAAGTAATGGAAAATTATAGAAATGCAAAAAATGTGTTTTTACTAAAATGTGAAATGCAAAGAATGCTTCCAAGTTGGGAAATGCAGTGCTGAAATTCATGCAGTTATTATGCTTGACCAAATGGCCTTTTACCTTCCTGGCTGTTAGGAGCAGGAGAAGCATTAAGGACATCAGCTACAGGAAAACAGAGTCAGAAAGGGAATAAGAGTAAAGGAAATTAAGAAATAAAGCCAGAGAAGTGAAAATTACATTCAAACTGTGTAGAGCTATCATCTTCGATACAAAAACTTGAAGAATTGCTGCAGGGATATAAAACTGAAAATGCTAACTATTAGAACACAAGAGTGTAAAGATGAGGTCAGACTTTATATAAACACATCTGAATCTAGGTTAACCCAGAATGGACATGATTTCATAGCGTGAGAATTCAGAAAACTCATGGAAACAGGCAAGATACTAAGTATGCTCGAGGTCTGGCAGAGAATTTCATAATATTATAGATATATACTCAATGTACATATCATGAAACTAGCTGAAAACGGCCCCAACTTGGATGAGCCAATGGGCACATACTATAATTCAAGGCGGCAGGAATCCAATAATACAACAAAATGTGCCTTCTGTTACTCTGGTTTGCGCTGTGTGTCCAGGGGCGTAGCGTGGGTTGTCAGCACCCGGGGCAAGGCAAATAATTTGCGCCCCCTAACCCGTGGATTTGCGCCCCCTAACCCGCGGATTTGCCCTAACCCCAGGTGTTGCGCCCGGTGCGGCCGGCCCCCCCTGCACCCCCCACGCTACGCCACTGTGTGTGTCTACCTATTCAGATAGAGTACCAAGTATAAGACGGGCACTATTTTCCTGGACTATATAAAACATGCTTCCTACCCATGGTGTTTTAATTTATGGTACTGAGTAGACTTTCTGAAAAGCCAAGTCCTTAGAACAAAAGCTGCTTTGTGTTGCTGGAATACAGCTTAGAGCAGAAACCCAACTTTAAAATATCCTTATTTCAGTACACATATCAAAACAACCACCTTATGCAATAACAGAAATGATCGCTATGTTTCCTAATAATATTCTCACAGCTACATCACTATGATGATAAAACATAATTCCTTTCCCATCCCTTCCCATAAATCATAACCTTCTCTTACTATTTAGAATGGATATGAAAGACAAAAAAAATGAGTTGTGTAGTGACAAATGCTTAAAAGTTGTAACTGAATAGGTTTTTGGGGGGAGGGGAGGCAACTTTAAGTGTAGTTATGGTTGAAACTGTGTCCATGCCATAAATCCAAAAAATGCAACCCTATTAATAAGTATGTTTGTTTACCATCAGACAGAGACTCATAGTCATAGTCATATTCATCTTCTTCATCTTCTTCTTCTTCGTTAGCAGTGGAAGGGTTCCCCAAATTACCACCATTGCTCGCCTGAGCTTGCATGTATGCCAACTGATGAGCCTATTATATTAAAATAACATTGAAAAATACAATGGGAAATTCATTTAGAAAATGAATTGGGTAGCCAAGGGTGCAACTTACAATCCAAAAAAGGACTGAGTGTGGCAACTCTCAAATATTTTTTCAAAGAAAATTCACACCTTCTGTTTTAATATATCCACTGGAGTCTGGTGAGCTTTGAGCTTTTTGTTTTTAAGCAGAATCTTTCTTCGCAGTTGGTGGGGAGAAGGTAACATTGGGTCGTCGGAAAAATCGCTTTCAAACAAAAATTTAGTCACCAGCTTTTCTTCAAATGTATTCTGAAACATCAGTTAAGATATAAAGTCATATAAACATGAGTTAAGTTATAAATTGGATCAAAATTCCTATTCCACTCTGAGTGGCATTCTTCTCTCTCTTAACCTACCTTGAAAATGTCAGCCATCTTTCGCTGCTGTGGCAAGGAACAGTGGTTCTCAATCGATATGATGACGGGCATGTCTGAGGTGGTGAAAGCATTGCGATCGATAGCTTCAACAACTTCCTGTAAGAATGAAAACCAAAACAGGACTACCTAATTATTCTGTGGCATTCAGGGCACATGCCATTCTGCCCCACAAATTATTGAAGGAAATCTAGCATAAAACATGCTGTCCCCAGACAGAAGGAGGAAAAGTGATGTGCAATTGGGTGAAAATGCCCACTTGGAAGGTGGGGGTAAGGAACTTGTTCTCCACCCATATTCCAGACAGAGATAGTCTGACCATGTCTAAGCACATATTGGCAACCTCTGATTTAGGCCACTTTAGTGCACTGTATATGTTGGGTCATCTCTGAAGTCTATTCAGAAACTTCAATAGGCACAAAATATTGTTTCTAGATTGGGAGTAGGCTATATACCTCACTAGTCTTGAAACAACTGCACTGGCTCTGGGTCCATTTCTTAGCTTAATTCACAGTGTTATTCTAACCATAAAGCCATAAACAGCTGGATATTTAAGAGACCATGTATTCTTGGATGAACTTGTCCCCAGTATGAACAGTCTCCTCGGAGGACATTCTGTCCCCACTACAACAGAAGTGAGAGGTGAAGGGACTGAGGACTGGTCCTCTTCAGCTCTGGCATTCTGATTGTGGAATGCTTTCCCAATGGTGACTCTTCCTGACACCATGTCATACATTTTTGGTGGTGCCAAATGGAGAGAGGAGAGAAAGAGGGTGGATAAATCTCACATTAGAAATATTTCCATAGGAAATAATGGAAACTGTGTACTCGTTATGTGAACGCTTGCCTAAGGAACATTTTCCAGGGAATGCACAGTAAGCAGGACCTGAGTGTCTTTTTCCACAAGAATAATTTCTACAATAGACATTAGTAAGAATATAGTAAAGGTAAAGGGACCCCTGACCACTAGGTCCAGTCGTGACCAACTCTGGGGCTGTGGCGCTCATCTCGCTTTACTGGCCGAGGGAGCCGGCGTACAGCTTCCAGGTCATGTGGCCAGCATGACTAGCCATGTGGCGAACCAGAGCAGCACACAGAAACGCTGTTTACCTTCCTGCCGGAGCAGTTTCTATTTATCTACTTGCACTTTGACGTGCTTTCGAACTGCTAGGTTGGCAGGAGCAGGGACCGAACAACAGGAGCTCACCCCATTGCGGGGATTCGAACCGCTGACCTTCTGATTGGCAAGTCCTAGGCTCTGTGGTTTAACCCACAGCGGCACCCGCGTCCCTAGTAAGAATATACATCTACCTTAAAAGGAATCTTCGTAGTTAGCGTGTGGCCATGATAAATTACAGGCATTCCATCATCACCATCCCAGCAGTCTAATTCCACACTCCGACAGCCTTGCAGCAGAACCTGAAACAAACAACAACAACAACAACATGGTGTTGCATTGCTTCTACAGAACCATACATTACTTTAAAGGGCTGAAGTTTCAAACTTTTCAGTGAGCATACTATAAATGGCATACAAAGGATAGGGAGATGGAATACAGTGAAGTGCTGTAAAAACACTTGATCAAATTCCTGCACCACTGACAAGTGTTGTTTGAACAGTTTTCTCACAAAATAGGCTTCCAGTAAAACTACTGTATACATCATTCAACCTTCCTACATGTTTAACTGTTGAGCCCTATATTGATCCCTCTGCACCTGTGTTTAGTTAAGAAAGACCAACGTTACATAAACACACACACACACACTTAGTTGTACATCTGCAGCATCTTTCCAAGGCAGCCATTCTGTGCAGGCTACCAGCAAAGTTTTCTTGTCCTCCAAAATATGCACATCTATTTGCACATAAAAGAAAAGGCTTAAAACCCTATTTTTAATGCTGCTAGATCATGGATGTCAGGGGCTCAGGAGCAGAGGCACAGGGAAGAGAGGAAATGGAGAGCGAAGGGGAAGAATCTGAGGGCAGCGTAGGAGAAGATGACAGTGGCCCGAGAGATTCCATGAGCCTCTCCAGCGAATCAGAAGATTCACAGAAGGGGGCGCCGGTGGCCAGGGCAAGGGGGGTCCCAAGGGGGAAACTCCAGAAGCAAGGGGCCAGCGGGGACTCCCAGAGCAGCAGTTGGAGATCAGGACCAGCTTCCCCACCGGAGCGTAGTGGGGGGGGGGAAGAGTCCCAGGTATCGGGGCCAGCGTCTCCCCCAGCAGGGAGAGAAGATGAGTCAGAGCTGACCACGCCTCCATCGGAGAGTCAGGGAACGGAGGGGAGGTCAGGTCCAGCTAGCCTCCCGGAAGAGGGAAGCAGTGACAGAAGCAGTGTAACGGTCAGGAGGAAGGTCACTGGGTTGGCGCGAGCGCCAAGTTCAAAATGTACAGGAGCACGGGACAGCAGAGAACCCGGATTGGGAACCAGGTCCTAAAGCCCGCCGGAGGCAGGGGGAGGAGTCAGGGGACTCAGCGTCAGAAGAGTCCAGAAAGGGGAATGCCCCAGCGGACAGGAGGACCCAGAGGAGGAGAGAGCAGAGGAAGAGGTGGAGCAGGGCTAGAGTCTTAAACTGGTGTCAAAGGGGAGGAGATTCAGACGGAGCTTCGGCGATCTAGGGTTTAAGACGTAGAGCTGCGCGCCACGGTTTTGAAATAGAGACTGAAACTTCAATAAAGACTTTTGTATATAACAACGACCTGGCATTGGTCCTCTGTGAGCTGGGACTTCGGGCAGCTCTGACAATAGAAAATATATCCAAGTGGTTTACAATATTAAAAAGATTTTTAAAAACCGTACGACGAAAGTGCAAAAAGCTAAAAACAAATTAAAAGCAAAAAAAAGTTAAAAACAAAAATGTTGGGCTCTGGAGGGTGGCTCTGTGGCCCCGTGCTAAATGCTCCTGTCTGTTGGTGAGGTATGGAAGTATGGTGCTTCTGTAAACTCTTTTAAACATGATGCAACTCCATCATACACAAGATATAATTCAGCCCATGGAAAGGAGCACTTATTTTCATGTGGGTTACTGCCCAAAAACAATGTCTAAAATATTATGTAATGTTCCTAGAAGCAACAAACACTTTTCTGAGTAATGGTGCTGCTTCAAAGTCATACTTTCAGCAGAACTTGCATTATTCTGAATGGTGCTGTGACATTTAAATGAACCAACGTATTAGCTCAAGTCTTTCCTGTGGGAAAGTCTAATTTTAGCAGGTTAGATCAGACTGGCTAGTGTGACTCTCAAACCAACCCACCCTTTTTTGTGCCTTAAGAACAAAGCTTAAATATATTATTTTAAAAAGCATCTGAGCACAACTGTGCACACAAGCAGTTTTTCCCACAGATCTTGTTTTTCCTATGCTTTACAAGCAAGTATTCAGGACATTTAGGTTTAGAAAGCAGGGGAAAGGTCATGCTTTTTTTGACGTTCCAAACAAACAAACAAATTCTTGCAAAAAAAAATAAAAATGAAAAAGGCACCTGGCTATAAAGTTCTACTGAGGATTCTCCTTTAAGCTGGTGTCCCGTGAGATACGTATTGTGTGAAGACTCAATGTAGTAATATGACAGAGGGAATAGCAAATCTTCAACATTCTCTTGAGACTCATTGTTCACAGATGCAAAATTATCTTTGTCCATCAAAAACCTAGAGATACAAAAGGCTAAAATTCATAAAAAGAAATGCAGGGCAGGTTAAGAAAATATCAAGGCGATCTTACAGGCGATTACCGTGCAAATCCTTCAAAAGACATCAGTCCCTGCTGGCACATATTGATGCTGGGTTCAAACTTCTGTAAGAGGCAGAACAGAAATGTCAATAAATAGACTAAAATAAATTGGCATTAAAAAAATGAAATGTATTTAGACGCTATACACAGTTTTGGCAACATAATTTATTCAAATCCAGCTAATGCATTACTGAGAATTAGGCATGATGGTGTCAAATTCAGGTCTTCAAATGCAGGTCATAACTCCCAGAACTATGGCAATGCCTCTGCCCTGCTCTCTCCTGGCTGCCAATTTATAACTAGGCAAAGACCACTCTCACATGAGAAAGGAAGATACAGCAAGCACAGCTAATATCGGTGGGGGAGATGCTACCCACATTGGTCCAGGAACAAATACATAGCCCCAACAGCCCCAGAAGTCAAGCCCAGGAGGTTTATTGGCCAATCAGCCAGCAGGGGTGAGCTAGCTTCTCTCTGCTAGCCAGTGGTGGGGAAAGGCCAGCTTCTGAAGGAAGCTTGCAAACATTGACTTGTGCAGAAACACTTCACAAATTTATCGCAGGTCTCCCATTAATGCTTATAGTGATCCCTTAGTAAAAACTCCAGATTCAGCGTAGATGTCTTTAAGACCAACATCTGTGTGATGTCTGCATCCTCCTGGAGCTATCAGGGAGCGAGCTGAGTGAAAAGGTTATGTTAAATTGGTACACAGGTGAGATGTCACAGTTCTTCCCTTCCTAACAGGTTTGCTTGCAGATGTTTATTTCTGTGCCCAGTATGAGTTTTGGCCATGATTCAGCTACGTGCCCAAGTTTTTACTGCTGAAAACAATGGGATTTAAAAACACTGAACTTTAATTGAACTGGGGAAGGGCTATAGTTCACTCTCCGTATCTCAGGGTACAGCTGGGAATGTCCCATTCTGAAACCCTGGAATGTCACTGCCAGCCAGAGTCAACAATACTGATGGGCCAATAAATCTTCCTCAGTACAAGGCAGCTGTGTTCTCTATGTTCTGTTGTTCTCTATGTTCTCTATGTTACTGATGCTGCCACACCAATTTAAATATGGTGGTTGCTCCTGGTTCTAAGAGAGGAATTAAGAAGCCCTGTGATTAGAATTCCAATAGCTTAGCATTACACACCTGAATAATACTGAGGATTTCATCATATGTGTAGTGTTCTCCTTGGCAATTTACTAAGAAGTCATTGAGTTGCTGGATGCCCACTCCAAATATTCCCAGAGATGTGCTCTCTACTCCAGTACCGTTAGTAACAATGCTTGCGGCAGCAATAGCGTCAGAAATTTGTCTCTGGTTGTCTGATAGCTGCTGTCTGCTCTTAATGAACAAGCCCAAATCAGATATGTTCCTAGTCAGTAAATCTGAAAGACAAAAATATGAACATAAATGCTTTATACGATGGTCAAACTGCTAGTTTTAACTTTAAAGTCCTAAATGGTCAAGGAACTTTGAAGGAACACACGACTGAAGATTTATTCTCTCTCTCTCTTTCTGGAGATGCGTGTGGTGCTGTGGTCCAAACCACTAAGCCTCTTGGGCTTGCCAATCGTAAGGTTGGCAGTTGGAATCCGTGCAACGGGGTGAGCTCCTGTTGCTCTGTCCCAGCTCCTGCCAACCTAGCAATCTGAAAGCATACTAGCACAAGTTGATAAATAGGTACCGCTGCGGTGGGAAGGTAAACGGTGTTTCTGTGCACTCTGGCACTCATCACGGTGTTGTGTTGTGTCAGAAGCAGTTTAGTCATGCTGGCCACATGACCCAGAAAGCTGTCTGTGGTCAATCGCTGGCTCTCTCAGCCTGTAAGTGAAATGAGTGCCACATCCCACAGTCAAAATCGACTGGACTTAACCATCCAGGGGGTCCTTTACCTTTTTATTTATTCATTATTTATAGAACATTTTCAAATCTGTGAAGCGCTTGATAAAACTTAAAAATATTTTTCTTTCAGCAACTGTTCAGTTAGGCATGCCACTGTTCATATCTTACAGAAATGGAGAGAAAGTGACGTGACCAGCACCAAACACTTAGCTCCCAGGTTCAACTCCAACACACGACCAAGTCAATTTAAGTTATCTTACCTAAATCTGGCTGAAGTCCATTTGTGTTCTCATCAATCTTCAGAGACGTATACAGTGGAATGGAATCAGAACCCAGTCGATTGCAGGGCACAGCGTATATGTCGAAAAGATCCTTCAGATCCTTGCGGCTTCGAACGCTATAAATATATGATGCATTTTATTATCAATTCTTGTTAAAACATTGGGGTTTTTTAAAAAAAACTCTCAGGTAAGAATCAACAAAAGAGATTTTACCTGAAAGATTTGAAGAGCTCTACAAACTCAACAAAACTCATGTTGCTATCGGAAACCATACAGGTTTGGAAGCCCTTCAGCCCCCCTTTTCCTCTTCCATGCCAGCTGCTGCTGCTCCACGTGCTAAAGAAATAAAGGTATGTAATGGAAACTATCACTGTGTCTGTACACACACACACACACACACACACACACCTAAAAAAGCAGTCCATTAGTTTGCCAGCTAAAAGTAAGCCACTTATCAACTGCTAATGGGAAAAACTATAA
Source organism: Podarcis erhardii (assembly GCF_964252035.2). Lineage (NCBI taxonomy): Eukaryota > Metazoa > Chordata > Lepidosauria > Squamata > Lacertidae > Podarcis > Podarcis erhardii. The sequence continues at coordinate 37,235,475 of NC_138509.1, forward strand.
AGGAATTCCAGATGCATCTGTTGATTTCAGACACCTCAATCCCAACACTCAACATGGAGTAAGGAGTGATCTCAGTATAGGTTTTAGAATTTCAGCATGCACAAAAACACACATGTTCAATGATGCTTTCTCTTACCTGGATTGACCTTTTATTGATGATGACATCACAGGAGAAGACACTGGCCTGACAGGTGACGAGACCCCAGGTGTTACATTAGGTGGCACTGAGGTAATCAGGGATTGTGTTCTTCTGGAAGGCAGAGTGTTGGTAGCAGGAAAAGTAACCAGAAGAGTTGGTTCTAAGAAGGAAAGCAAATTTGTATCACAGCATTTATAATACCCCTTTTCAAAAGAAGAAGAAGAAGAAAAGAGCCCTGTTAGAGCAGCAAAAATGAAACTCACAAGAAATAATAATAATAATAAGAGTTTGGATTTGATATCCCGCTTTATCACTACCCTAAGGAGTCTCAAAGCGGCTAACAATCTCCTTTCCCTTCCTCCCTCATAACAAACAAACAAACACTCTGTGAGGTGAGTGAGGCTGAGAGACTTCAAAGAAGTGTGACTGACCCAAGGTCACCCAGCAGCTGCATGTGGAGGAGCCAAGACGCAAAGCCGGTTCCCCAGATTGCAAGACTACTATTACGAGTCTACCACTATTAACCACTACACCACACTGGCTATAGTGGTGTAAAATATAGCTAAATGAATATATTTTACTACAATTATCACCAGTTTATGAAAATGTGGCCAAGTTTTCATGTTGCACAAAGTCATTCGTCAGATAGGAAATACTGAAGGAGAAGGCAACTGATTTTTTAATTTATTTTCTTTGCAACTCCTACGCTTTCACCCAGGACTGGGTACAGAGGACAGTGATGTTGCTGGCCAGCAGCCAGCAGGACTCCAGACTGAGCTTTCTTTTCTTTTCTTTTTAAAAAAGCAAAATTATAGTCTTCCTAGAAAGAAAGCTATACACACACACACATCAATGCTTTGGACCCACCCCCCAATACTGTAGTCTCCTACATTGCCCCCAAAGCTGCTCCTAAATGTTGGAAGCAGCTTGAGAAGCCACAATCAAACAACAAATAAGGGATAACTCAGTGCTTGGAGACCCCCAAAGGATTATTTGAGGTCCTTTGCAACACACACACACACACACACACACACACACACACCCTGAAAGCACGTACCTGCTTCTTCCTGCTCATCAATATCCTGAGGGTCTGAACCACTTCTACTCCGATTTTCCTTAAAAGGTCTTGCTTTTCGGGTTACCATTTCATCATCAGTGCCATCTCCACTTTCACCCTTAAAACAGTGACCTTCATAATGAACATCTTTAGAAACACTGCATATTAAAACCAACATCCATTTTTTAAGTTACAAAGCTGTATGTGGAACATTTATTCAAGCAAGCTATTATCGGTTTTTTGACCAAACTGCAGGAGGCAGTGGAAGACAGAAGTGCCTGGCATGCTCTGGTCCATGTGGTCACGAAGAGTCACTAAACGACTAAACAACAACAACAACAACAATTATCGGTTTGCTGAGACAAAAGGGATGCAGGTAGCACATCAAAGAAAATGATCATTAGGTATTCATTTGAGGTCCAAACAAGGTGTTTCATCCATGGATGAAACCATCCAGAGATCCGTGGATGAGAGCCCATGGGGTTTTAAAATGTAGCCCTAAGGAGGGAAGGGCAATGATCTAGACTGGAGATGCAATACTTGTGGGATGGAGAGATTAAGCCTTTCCTCTGTGCACTTTGCCAGGGAAATTAGTCCTTGCCAAAGATGCTGTTTGCCTCTCGGAGCAAAACAGACAGGTACCAATTTGATAACTGTACATTCTTCCTCACCCTTACAGGGCAAAGTGTAGTTTGAGAGGGCTTCTCCCTAAGGAAGGGGGGAAATGGGGAAAGTTGTTTTTTAAAAGCCTCACCTCCCTGCAAAAATGCCACAGTCTGGATCCAAAATGAAGGGCTCCATATTTGCTAATGACCATTTTAAAACACAAACAAGCAAACCCACAGGCAATGCCCCTGAAGGAGCATCTCCACCCCCATCATTCTACCCGGACACTGAGGTCCAGTGCCGAGGGCCTTCTGGCAGTTCCCTCACTGAGAGAAGCCAAGTTACAGGGAACCAGGCAGAGGGCCTTATCGGTGGTGGCACCCTCCCTGCGGAACGCCCTCCCACCAGATGTCAAAGAGAACAACAACTACCAAGACTTTTAGAAGACATCTGAAGGCAGCCCTGTTTAGGGAGGCTTTTAATGTTTGATGGATTACTGTATTTTAGTATTTTGTTGGAAGCCGCCCAGAGTGGCTGGGGAGGCTTGGCCAGATGGGCGGGTATAAATAAATTATTATTATTATTATTATTATTATTATTATTATTATTATTATTATTATACAGAAACTGACCATTTTATGAAGCCCTTCAGCTGGCTGGCTTGCCCTATCCCATTGTCATAAACCAGCTGAATAGGCTATCAATTTGATAAAGGTATATTTGACTAAATCTTACTCTTTGCCCACAGGTTCAAGCCTTGATTAAGAGTCTTGCAAAAACTTAAGAAACCAAATTTTCTACATATTAGCCATCTTCGGATGTACAGTAATGCTAAATAAACCATGGCTTAGTTCTATATGAATGAACCAAGCCTTCTCCTGGGCTTGTATGTTCCTCTGTCCTCCACTGGAGGCATTCAAGGGTGAGGAACCTCTGGCCAGTGGGCCATTTGGGACAAGCCACACTCACCTGCCCTACACGTGACAGTGTACAGGTGAGGATGGAGTTTGACCCTATGGTTAACCAGCTGGTTGTTGGGAGTCTTGGAAGCCCTGTGCTAAGCAGGAACCCAGCACTAAGCATGATCGCTCTCTCTTCACCAACAGGGAGAACAATCCTACTTAGTGCCGAGTTTGGGTGCATAAGAGCGCTCCAGCCCCCTGAGTCCAACACTAAGTGGGACCCAGCTGCCCATTGGCTGATGCAAAGGGAGAGCAATCCTGCTTAGCATGCCAAAGAGCTCCTTGCTGTGGCACTGATCCTGCTTAGCATGGAGCTTGGGTGCACCAGAGCTTCCTGCATTTGTCCTCAAAGTCTTACAATCTATTAAGAAGAAACTTTTGAACTTAAGATTCTTCCACTGCCTCCTATTTCAACCTTCCTTTTTGCAACTCCAGTACAGAATGTTCATTGGCAGGTCCAGAAGTTTAGCATGACTTGATTTTGCCTTTCCTGCAAGTGCTTTTCTCATTGAGTTATACTTTCTGGATAGGCAAACATACTACATATGCTTCAGATGCATGATACTTCCCTTCTCTTTGCTTTCCATAATAAAAAGTCTCGACTCAGAAGTAAAAAGGATACCACCCAGAATATTCTATTTCAGTTTAAACATAGGCAAACCTCTTTATTATTATGCAACAAAAAACCCCACTGTTTTGAAGTAAATGATATGCAAACAAGTTGAAATAGAGGGATGGTCGCCCACCTCACTTTCTGTTCTGGAGGTTCTCCTGACTCCCGCCCCCCTCTGCAAGCCGATTTGGGGGGCATGTGGGGGAAAGGAAGGGAGAAAGCCCTGGACAATGAAGCTTCAATCATGCCTCCAACAACATTAAGTAACAAGCATCCTACCCTCATGAGTACTTTCTTCTTTTTCTTAGCTGTGCTGATTCCTAGTGTGTTGTTTCTCTGCACGCTTGGCTTCTCTACATTTTTTGTCAGGCTTCCTGGGCTTGTATTTCTTGTACTCCAGCGCCTCCCTCCAAACAATTCAACGGCTTGAGCCAACGTTGGGCCTTCATATCGACCGTCCTCCTAATAAAAGTCCTCAGCTTTATTAAAGTGCACAAGATACAGAATTTAAAAAGAAATATAATGATGTGGTGTGTGTTTTTTAACTGCACAGGAGCAGAAGAACATTGAGTAGGCTGCATTAGGGTCCTGAGGAACTAACATGAGCAGCTAATAGAATTATGGAGTGAGGAGTGATGAGAATGGAAAAGAGATTGATCTAGGGGCTCAGTGGGCAAATTACGGTATGTGTTCTGCCTGCTAGGGAACAAGGAAAATCAATCGTTTACCTGGTAGAGGCTGACATATTGTTTCCGCAGCCACTGCAATCTCTGATCAGGAAATCTCTTCATCTTTCTGATAGCATTCATTAATTCCATCAATCCATCAAAGAGCATTTTAGCAGTATATTTTGGAGCAACGAAGTGCAACAACTTATTTTCAGTAGTTTGAAGACCGTATAATAGCGTCACACCGTTTTCTTTAAGGGACATGTTGCAAAGTTTGTTCTGAACACACACAGCATGCATATCAATGCCAGAATGCCCCATATACACAGCCTTTGCGGAGAACAAGTCTAAGCAACCCTCCACAAGTCCATTTAATCCAGTATTGCCAAGAAATTGAAACTTCCCAAGGTCAGCTGTGCTACCCAGCATGCTCAGTTTCACTTTAGAATTTGCAGTGCAAGCAGTGGTGGGTTTCACCCACGTCAACGTACTGCTGTCAGGCTGAAGCTGAAGGAAGCACCGTGCTGAAATGTGTGTCTCTTGGTCATAATGTATGACTGTTGCGCCTTGCAGCATGAACTGGTGGATGTCAGCTCTGATTGACAGCACATACCAGGGAATAAGTTCTATCCCATGACTAAAAGCTTGCTGCTGCTCTTCAGCTGCCTGGGTAGTCCATTCTTTGAATTGCTCAAATATGTCGCTTTCAGAATCTGACAGATCTCCTGTTAGAAACCTGTACAGAAGCAAAGATACAACAAGCCTTTCTTTAGCATACGCGTTCCTAGAACAAGCTATTTCATCATGAAATTTCTGTGAGCATACAACTGCATTCTTTCATATTTGTGAATAAAAGAAAACCATTCCTAACCTGAATCTCAAGAATGACTTTGTTCTGTCAGGAGGAGGAAGGACTGGAGCAAACATGCCACACCGGTGGACAGTATTGGCATAAATGGCATAAGTTACCCTTATTTCAGGCAAGTGAATATTATATCCATGGAGGCAAAGCAGCTCCAATAACACATTCATGCCCAAGACTATGGAGGTTCTACTTCCTCTTGCCTGCTTATGCCCTACTAGTCTCCCTCTCAGTTTCCAAAATAGGGCTGGCAAACTCCCAGCCTGTGAGCCTAATTAGACACAGCAGGGGTCCTAATTTGGCCCCTGAGGCTAGTTCTGTCCAACTACACCCTCTTTCCCCACACCTGATGTCCTAGTCTATTGTTCCTTACGTTGTTCCTTTGCAAGTAGGGCCTCCTCTATCAGTATTTCCTCAAACTTCGATCTCCAGCTGTTGTTGGACTACAACTCCCATCATCCCTAGCCAGCAGGACCACTGGACAGGGATGATGGGAATGGTAGTCCAACAGCAGCTGGAGACCCAAATTTGACAAACGGTGCCTAAGTGTTAATGGGGAGCTCCACTGGGGGATCAGCTGTGTTAGGGAGTTCCTGGTGGGACTGTTTGTAAATGGTCACTGGCAAGCAGACCTTAAACGGCCAGCCAGCACTTTGAACTCTGCTGGCATTTACAAACATGCTCCAGAGAGGATGGCTCTTCCTGCTGATTAATGCAAGAAACCAGCCCTGTGATCTGAGTTTTCAAGTGGTTTGGACAAAAGGATTTCAGAGGGGGTGGCTTTCCTTGCCTATCAGCTGATGGGTACAGAGAGCCAGCCCTGTGAATTATTTTTTTGTGGGTGGTTTGTATTCAAATTGCTTGCAAAGGGATCTCAGAGGAGAGGGCTCTCTACACCAATCAGCTGACTGGTGCAGAAAGCAATCCTCTCAAAAGTGAGCTCTCGGAACCAGACTCTTGGAAGTTATCACCTGATGTCATGATGGTGGTCTTCGCCTCCCGTCAAAGTTGGCCCATGAAGGGCGGGGAAAGGATAAAAAATGAAAGCACAAAAGGTGGGTATGCAAAAGCAAGAGGAGAGGGGTAGCCCCTGTGACAGCTTCCAGAATGGGCAGACTGAAAAGGTTTGACAACGATCTGTTCCCAACTGCTAAACTAGACAATAACAGCATGCACATTACAAATTGTTCAGTGCATTCCTAAACCAAAATGACAGTGTAGCAATATGCCAATCTGTAATGCGGTTTTTCAACAATCAAATAAGAACAAAGAATGTAGTCCTATTCTTCTGCTGATATCACTCACTGTGTACATCCACACACAAAATAATTATCAGCACTCTCTCTATATATGTCTGGATGCAAGTCAAGGAAAAAGAGTGGCTTCACAGAGGTTTAGTCCCTTATCAACGGCAAGTACAAAAAATACTGCAAGCTTCTTTGGAATGAAACAGCATAAATTCTTCCAAGTGTTAAAGCTACCCCCCCAAAAAAAATCCTATCATATAAATCAAGTTGCTTGATGAAAAGCTCTGATCAAAAGTGAAAGAATGTGAAATTTAGCTTGAGGGGAAAAACATGACATGGAAAACATTATGTCACTGAAACTCCCCACTGTCATATTAGAGAAGTTTCATTTACCATAAAAGGGTATTAATATCACTAAAGAATGAACTATAGGCAGTTTATAGATAATAGTTCCTTGGCACAATCAATTGTCCGTATATTCTTCAGGAACTTATTACAAAAGCCAAGATATATGAGTAGTGTCTCTCCCCACCCCCACCCCCACCCCACCCCACCCCCCTGGCCGCCACTGCTCACAATGCGGAAGGCAGCTGTCACTGAATGCTCCTTTCAGATCAGTTCTCACCACCCCATAGCTAAGCAAACTCTTAAGTTACTTGTGTTAACTACCGTATTTACTCGAATCTAACGCTCATCTTTTTTGGCCAAATTACTTTGTGAAAATTAAGGTGCAAATTAGATTCAATGGCACATTTACATTTGCCAGCAAATACTTCTTTTGGTTTCAAGGTTCTGAAAACTGAGGTGTGCATTAGATTCAATGGCGCATTAGACTCGAGCAAATACGTGTGAGATTATCCATTAAAAAAGTACCCCTGTGTTTCATTTGGGCCCTGACGGGTATAGTATAATCATTAAATATGAATCACATTACTTGAGATAAATAAAAGCTTAAGTTTACTCTCAAACAGCAATATTTACATAACAGCAAGATATAATACAGGCAACGACCAATTTAGGCGCATCTAAATGATGTGCGATTGCACACACACACACAACGGTGAACCTCAAAGTAGCCCCAAAACGTCATAATGACGTCACAAAAAGAGTTGCATTGGGCCAGAATGGGCGGGGTAGAACAGGAGTGTGGGCACAGTGGAATGAGGCAGAGCAGGCTTACACATGCTCCACTGACACAGGAGACTGGAACATAACCTCTGCGCAAAACAAGGACTGCTTGTATGGGAGCATAGAACATAACCAAAAACACAATAGTGGTAATTGTAATAAGCAAATAATACTAATAATAATTTTCAAAAACTTCTAAGGATTCTTTAGGACTAGCCTTCCTTTACCCAAGTGATCTCCTAAAGGAGGAGGTGAGAAGCCACCTCTTATTTCTAATCTGTACTTGTCAAATAATCAAGCAAACCAGCACTCTCATTGGTTTTTTTTTTAAAAAAGGTGGCAATTTGAGAGATCAAACTAAAAACTAAAAACTCTGCTTCAGCAGTCTGCTTCTGATATTGGTCAGTCAGATACCTTTGGAAAGGTCACAAGCAAGTCACAAAGGCAACAATCTTCCTTTGGTATTCAGTTGCATATTAGCCCTGCTTTTCTGTTCTACTAACAAATGGAAGATTTATACTCATTCACATATTATATTCTAGAGGAAATGTTTAAAGTTTAGGATCTGAATTTTTTAAAAAAAAAATGTAAAGAAGTTAAACAGTGAAGAAAAGAAATGAAAAGATATGAACTATTAAAGAGGCGTTCTAAATACTTTTCAGATGTCAAAAGGTGAATTGAAAGGCTTGCTCAACGTCAGATGTTGCTCAACTGCCCAGAAAGAAATATTGCCAGATGATAATAATTCTATTAGGAACTATTTTGTCAGGAAGCAAAGATGACTTCATGCACATATTAAGGAAATAAGGACATTTAGAACATGTTGCTGGTGCTACGTGCAGAAAAAGGCATTTACTGGACGCGTGGTCTTAGTGGTTCAGTAAGTCTTAGGATCAGACTGTTAAGAAAAGTCATGACACATAATTGAACAACTGTGATTCTTTCCCCTCCAACCAGCATTGTGAAGTCTAAGGGCCAAAGTACTCATTACATTGCAGCTCCTACCTCCTTGGGGTGGTGTTTTGCAATGATTTAGGACAGGCATAGGCAAGCTCGGCCCTCCAGATGTTTTTGAGACTACAATTCCCATCATCCCTGACCACTGGTCCTGTTAGCTAGGGATGATGGGAGTTGTAGTCCAAAAACATCTGGAGGGCCGAGTTTGCCTATGCCTGATTTAGGAGCAAGTTGATGAGTATATTTAATCCTTCTCCTGTCCCTAACAATTTTTATTCTCTCCAGTGTTGCAGAACCATGTTTACCCTGCAAACATGGATCCATATGCCGGAAAGAGATGAATTATCCAGGGGAAAGTATCTGGCATGGAAAGCATTCCCCACACTTTCAACTTTCTGCTCCAAGTGGGTTTTACAATAGAGAAGGAGCTATGCTACATATAGCTGCAGTATAATGTATAATTTAGACCCAATAGCCTCTATTAAGATAATTAATTGCTATGTTCCATGTAACCAGAACAGATTTACTACTTGAATTTAATGTATACTGGGCAAGAAAGCAAAATTAATTTAATATTTATTTCCTTCTTAGGGAAGATGGCAATATATCCAAACCAAATTATAACACCTTCTCAAAAATCCTAGACTAAGAAACAGTGACCTTCCCCAGGACCACCCACTGAACTTTACAGATGAGCAAGATTTTGGACCTGGGACTTCTTGTGTGGCCAACTGCAAAATGCTATTCATTATACATCACAGCTGTCGGCCTTTAAGAAGTATCCTTCATGAAGAACCACAAACAGATATTATAATTCTTCTTGCAAGTACAGATCTAATAAAATCTTTCAAGCATTGTCCAATAAAGTCTCCACTGCTCTTATATAATTTACATTTAAGTGCACTGTGTTCTGGACTTTTAAGCGGTTTTCTCACAACACAGAGAGAAATTGGGGATCCGAGGTCAGAGAACATGAGCTTTCATAATTAAAACAACACCTGTGCTGAATGGCTGCACTCTATTGTGAATATTCAAAGAGTTTACTAGTCTGATAAGCTTTCCCCAAGATAATTTATGAGCCTCAGATAACTTGCCCTTAAAAGTAGTGGGATTAGGAACAATAATAAATAACCTTTATTTTGACTGGGTCAGAATGCTGTTCCAACAGGATATAATGTTCTGAGCTAAGATCAACAGAGATGCCATAGTGCTATTCCTGGCATCACTGAACAAGCCCTAGTTGCATCTGTAGCTTTCTAAAAGCTGCATGCACAAGATGAAACGGCTTTGCCTAGAAGTAATTACATCATGAGGGAACATAAAATTTAATGAGAAGGATTCTAAACGTCTGAGCGACATGATTCCATGCATAACTCTGAGAAATATCTGGAACTGGAAGCAGTCCAATATAGCAGATATGTTCCTTAAATCAGCCTTCCCCAACCTAGTGCCCATCATATGGTTTGGACCTCAGCTTCCATGACTGCCAGTGAGTGTGGTCAATGATCAGGAATTAAGAAGCCAAAACATCTAGGCAACACCAGGTTGGGGAAAGCTGCATTAAAATGACTAATTTCCTAAATTAATTACTTTTATATAGCAAGCTCATTAAAATAAGAAAACACATATAAAACTGACACGTTGGGGTGGTTTACACATAGTCTTGGGATTACACGCCACACTTGTCCTCCTCTGGCCTGGCTGTGAGGAGGAGTTCAGAAGCTTCTGCTTTCATTTAAGATCAACCACAGTTTACAATGTCATCTCACCTCCAACAAACTGCAGTCACTTTTAACTATGAGATTAGTGGGGGGAAAGTCAACTTCAGATCATAGTTTATGAAGCAATTTTGCAAACACAGTAACATTTCAGAAGTACAGAAAATGCATGGTTAGATGCAAAAAGCCTTTTAATTGATTGCAATAGGCAATTTGATTAGACTGTTCCCTTCTAAATATTGTTATTTGAATTTTTAGTGGATGTGTTATACACAGAATACTGTAAATGGTTTTTTGTTTTATTTAGCAAAACAAAATTTAAAAAGAATTAAAACAAAACAAACCCAAACCATAAAGCCTTACTGATAGCGGTTTCTGTCCTTCAAAGAATTTTTTCTGGAATTTCCATTTTCATAGTCGATGAAATTATCTTCTCCATCTTCAGATTCCAAGCTACGATTACAACTCCGAATGGTTTGAAAGATGTAGTTAGCTGTTGATTCTTTTTCTGTATTATGTAAGCCGTCTGGACCTATCCGTTGTAAATAGTTGTCTTGCCCATTGTATTCTGCAACAAACTAAAAGAAAATCCATGCAAATCAACAACGTTTCGGTAAGCATAATTACTTCAGATGGGCATTTCAATCCAAAAGATAACAGCAACAGCATCTTGTATGTGGGAGGTGATTCTGTAGTGCCCTGCCAGCTGGAATTCTGTTAGATCTACTTACATACAATAGAAGTCTACACATGCCTGCTGACCAGCAAGTCTCATTGAGTTGCATAGGGTTTGCTCTCAGGAAAACGGATATAGGATTGCAACCTTAATTACTACCACGTTTTAAGACGCATGGTGGCTCTATGTGACCAAAGCGCTGTTTGCATAGCATACATAGTAGGAACTCTGAATTCCTCGGTCTCTGTCTCTCTCTCAACAATTTTGCCCTGGAATGACTGAATTTATTGCCTCCAATTCTATGCACATATTTGCTGGCACAATACCCAACTGATTGTTTTACAAGACAGTGACACTGAATATCTCATACCATAATTTTATATATATTTTGGGCAGTAGTTATGAACACACAAATTTGGAAGTAAGTTTAATTAACCAAAACAAGGGCCCGTTCCAATTACAAGCCCAAGGCCCGCATCATTTCCAAATTAACGTTACGATAACAAGGGTCTACCTTTATATTTAAGATAAAAGCTGAGGCTTTTAGAGTATTTCATTTAAGCTGCAAGCTGCACATTATTTCATAGGTACATATTGCATGCCAGTGATGACCAAAATCAGCCTGCATGCTTATGGTGTCAAACATTAATTTTGCTTTATGTTAACAATGAAATCACTGTGTAATATGTGAATTTGAAGATGTAAAACCCAAATATTTAACAGAGGCAATATTGGAAATTAATTTACAACATTCATATTGATTCAAAATGCACAGACAAGGTCCAAAGAATGATAGACGCAGTTCCATGAGCCTTAGGGAGCTTTGTGCTTTGTCTCTCCCCACTCCCATCCCAGCTGGGTGCCAGCTTTTCAAAGAATAAGAGTAACAACAACAACAACAACAACAACAACAACAGGTCACAAGCCTCTTGAAGACCTTTTGGATCACAGTATAGATTTCCAACACTGAACACATACGGTACATACTACTGTTAGATAACAAGATTATGATTAACAGTAGTAATCTTATTAATTCATTGTAATTTGGCATTGGCAATTTACAGACTTTGCGGAGGAAAAAGGCAGCAAACAGCACTATAAAGTGGGGACCTATAATTCTTTCATCACCTAATCCAAAACAGTCCAATTCAGCTGCTAGACAAGAGAAAGCTATTGGAAGACTTTTCTATATTCGGATGATTCGTGTTGTGCTTTTACGTTACACATCAATTTACTTTAGAAAAGGGACAGAAGGATCTGTTACAGAACCATAGAACTGTAGAGCTGGAAGGTCCAATTTCACTTTCTCATTCTTCCAGTCATGAATTCTCCATATTTCTGCATCAGTTTGCATTTTTTTTAAAAAAGTTGTCATGAAAAATCACCAGCATTTTAATGTTCGTTTCTCCTAATGCATGCAGTTTTGCCTAATACACAAATTTTGAAAGACTTTTTTCTATACATTTCTGTGCATTATTTTCACCGGTATATGCATCTTTATGCACTTTCCCCTAATATATAAATTTCTCCATACTTCCTTTGTTTGGAGAACTGCATTGCAAAATTAAGAGGAGTGTGAAAAAAATGTTTCCCCCCAGTCTGCAAATAGTTTCAGGAAGTGCAAATTAGACAAGGCACTAAAATAAAAACCAATCCAAAATCCACCCCTATCATTCCTGTAGGACTGGATGTATGCATGTACATTTTCATATGTGGACAATTATTAATAAAAGCAGGAACTATTGCTGGTCTTTTAGCAATTAATGCTATCTCTCATTAGTTTACCTCCAGTGTTTCATCCTGAGAGTTATACTGAGGACAAAGTCTGATGAGGCTTGCAGTCCCATCCAAAACTTCACAGAGTTCTTTTAAAAATACACCACAGAAAGGAACGACTTTACAGCCTGGGATATTCAGAGCTCTGTTGACAACTTTTCTATATTCAGATGATGATTCGTGTTGTGCCATTGCATCTTTCAAACTTCTCATTGTTTCAATATCAGACTGGTCCATGAATTGCCACATTTTTAAAACTTTTCTTGACCTATTTGAGAAAAAAGCAAGCAAATCATATTCTGAAGTTTATTAATTCAAATCAGACTGCTGCATGCTAAAAAGCTTTCGTTCACAGTTCATTTACACTGTTGCTCTTTTTTGAAAAATGAAACTCACATCTACTTATGTTACTTATGTATGCAAAAATGGATAAAAAGCAGGGTTCCTTTAAAATTCCTAACTGGGACAATTTGTATAAAAAAGCTACACACCTCTTGTAACCACAGGATTTGAGATTATCAAATGCTATGCAATGTAGTTAATAATAAAAAGTATCACTGATTTTGCATGATGGGTCTTTTAAATTGTCAGTGAGACAAGCTCCTTTGAAAGCAGAGCAGTGGCTTGCCCTGTTGGCTGCAAGAACTGTGGCTGTACTGAAAAATCCAAATAAAGCCTTGGTTACTTGCACAGTTTCTTTACACACACACACACACAGGCCTTTTTTGCTATAGCTTAACAATTTATTCATAACAACATAATAAGAGCTTGTTTGACCAGGCCAAAGGTTAATCCATGGGTAGGCATACTAAGGTCCAGGGGCCAGATCCAGCCCAATCGCCTTCTAAATCCGGCCAGCTGACGGTACGGGAATCAGCGTAGTTTTACATGAGTAGAATGTGCCCTTTTATTTAAAATGCATCTCTGGGTTATTTGTGGGGCATAGGAATTGGTTTATTCCCCCCCAAAAAATATAGTCCAGCCCCCCACAAGGTCTGAGGGACAGTGGACTGGCCCCCTGCTGAAAACGTTTGCTGACCCCTGGCTAATCTAACCTAGCACCCTGTTCTCACAGTGGCCACAGTGCAAAAAGGAGTTGGCATTTCCAGGACGCTAGGGAAGAGACTTATCATTACCTTTAATTCTTGCTTTGTATTTATATTCTTTTGATTTTCAATAACATCAATAAAATGTTAATGAAAAATGGAGTAAGAAGGGTTTTTAACATTTTTGAGTTGGGTAAGAAACAATTTCTATCAAAAGTTTTGTGGTCTTCCTTTTAATCTCTAGAATGCCCTTTTCTGTTATCTATGCTCTTAGAAAGCTGGTGTTTTATTTTATTTTAAAGTTTCCATGTTTATTGTTTAGAAAGATAAATGATGTGGTCTCTGGAGAATTGTGAGAAAAGACCTGTCTTTCACCAATTTTAACCTCCGTCATCCATCTTAGTGAATTTTCCCAAAACAGCCTGTCATAAACTCCCTGGACAAGATAAACGAAGCAACTTAGCAACAGAACACTATTTAGCAGTGTGACTGATGACGTGTAGTCCACTGTTTATTTTTTTAAAAGGACAGCTGCAAGTAACAGAAGCTGTAGTTTAATCTATGATGAGTCTCCATCATTTGAAGAATGAGCTGCAAGTACCTTAGGCCTGCCAAGAACTCCATGACAGCGTTGTAGTTGCCCATGTTCCAGCAGCATTTTGCCACGTGTACCACATAGGAGAAGACTTCTCGCTTTTCCTCCATAGACCCAGCAGTCAGAATCAGCCATGTCACCCAAGAGCTCACCTTAAAATAAAAATAAAAAATACAATACAATACAAAAAACAAATCACTTATATTTGTATCCTATTCTTTATACTCACATAACCTGTTAAATAAGTTATCTCAGTTTTCAAGCAACTGACTTGAAAGGGCTGGATGACTAAGCAAACCTACTTGGAAGTACCTCTCAAATCAATAGGACTTTCTTTAGAGTAAACATGGGCAGGATGAAACTGAACTCCTGCAAAAGTAAATCACTTTAAGTCCACATCAGGCAGAGCCAACATGGTATCCTCCAGATATTGCACCTGATTTGGTGCTTCTAAATAGTGAAGAGAAGAGCAGGTCTTCCCTGAAATCTTGCAGGGCCTCGCAATCTCACACGGCCCTGTGGCATCTTTGAGAAGGGAGTGTGGCATCAGACACCTTAAAATGCCAGGTCACCTGCCATTACAATAGCCATATTTCCCACCCCTCCCTCCTTTTATACTACAGTGGTACCTCAGAAGTTGAATGGAATCTGTTCCGGAAGTCCATTCGACTCCCAAAACGTTAGGAAACCAAAGCGCAGATTCCGATTGGCTGCAGGAAGCTCCTGCAGCCAATCGGAAGCCAAGGAAGCCACGTTGGAAGTTCAGGTTCCAAAGGACGTTCGCAAACCAGAACACTCACTTCTGGGTTTGTGGCATTCGGGAGCCAAAACGCTTGAGTCGCAAGGCATTTGGGGTCCAAGGTACGACTGTAGAGTCAGGAAGAAAATTTAATTTCCATCACAGTTGGCCCTGGGGTTAAGAGGCTTTTGCCTTTTTCTCAGTCGGTAGCATTTATTTAACCCATCTACCTGTCACAAATTAGGCAGGTATGGCACTGGGGTTTTGAGAGGATGCACCAGCTCCTGGCCTGAGCTCAGGTGGCCAGGTATGGTGCCACTCACCTCTGGTGGACAGTTGCATTGACCTCTGCTGTGCTGGGTCCTTTATGCTCATTAACTCCCACAGAATTCCCCAGTGGGTGTGCTAGAATGGTGTATTGAACTTTGTATCAGAAGCCTTATTGGGCAAACAGATCCTGGCTCCAGTTCCATACCAACATCACTGACTGCAGTGTAGTCAATAAATCTGTCATCTGTTCCAACCCACACTCATGTCCAATCCATTGTGCACCCTCATTTTGGCCCAGGCGAGGAGTGTGTAATATGCCTACCACACAAACAAGCTCTAGCCCCCATTAACCTTGATGACTGGCCATACTGGCTGGGGCTGATGAGAAGCGGAAGCCAACAGCATCTAGAAGGCGCATTCACCATCCCTGGTCTACATGGTTTGGGGGTTGGAAAACCCCAGTAGCACAGCTCAGCATTCATCAAAAAATATTTTATAATGGGATCTTCTCCATAACACTGTCCTGAGGATGCAATAACTGTAAAGAAAAATTAACAAACCCTCTTGTTTTTGAGCAACATTTTCTCCAAAAGGAAATTTTAAATCATGTCACTTGTAAAAATGTATAATGATGCCTCTCCATCTATAGCTTTTTGATATACATAGTACTTCACTAAAAAAATATAATAAAAAATATTGTTCAATATCAGAAATAATTTAGAAGAAATAGATTTTGACTACAGGTTGAGTTCTCAGAGCTATACTAATATTAACATGCAAAAAACCCCAGCTTCAGTTTGATCTAAAATCCCATTTTCCCACTGTGACTGTACTTGCAATTCTCATATTTCATTAGGCTCAGTGAGAACAATCATCTTCATATATAGATTGTTGTGTGTTCAAACCCTGATCACATATAGATGGCTACTATTTATCACTCAGAAAATGTTCCATTTACTTTCCCACAACTTTTATTAAAGAAAAAAAAAGTAAGTAAGTAAAAGCTATATTTCACATGGAAATCTAATTCAAACCAACTGGACTATTTTACAACGAAATTCCCTAGGGTTTGTTTTTCCCCCATTGTGTAAACACTTATCAACATGAGATAAAAATGTTATTTTTTTCTACATTTAGTTTCCTTCTTGAGTTCTGAAGGATTTGCAATTTATGTTTG
Organism: Podarcis erhardii; assembly: GCF_964252035.2. Taxonomy (NCBI): domain Eukaryota; kingdom Metazoa; phylum Chordata; class Lepidosauria; order Squamata; family Lacertidae; genus Podarcis; species Podarcis erhardii. The sequence goes on from NC_138509.1 coordinate 37,251,711, forward strand.
CAGAGATATCTTCAGTGATGAGAGCTTCACATAACAGATAAAAATGCATTTCCCTTCAAAGACAGAAAACTATTTCATCTTCTACTGACAGCTAAATTTAAAGACACAAACCTTGTAAAGTCAACCACAAGAATGTGTTGAACTAATTTAAAATTATCTACAAAAACACAGATGGATTATACAGTATATAATTTTACTGTAATTTAGATAACATCTCCTGAACATCTGATTGTTGACTGATAGAACAGCAAATCAAATACTGTACAGCAAAGTCCAAGAGAGAGGCAATTTTATCTGCTTTTACTCAGAGCTTCAATTTAATCCAGCATAGGCAACCCCACAACTTTAATTATTTCTTTAAAATAATATAATTTTTTTTGGGGGGGGGTGTGCAAAGAGGCCAACAATAAAAGCAATCCACAGTTCAATCAAACCCTAATTCAAAATATCACCATAAAAATCAGTGGCACAGTGACAATTTCAAAGCAGCTATCAGAATTCTTAAAAGGGTTCAAATTTTCCAGTAGCAATGAGTTACAAGGATAACTGCATAAAAATGGCAGCACTGTGGCAATGGAACTCACTGAATAATAAAATGATAAATGAGAGGGGATGCAATAAATATTGGATATGCCATGATATTCTTTTTCCACATGTGGTGGAGGTGCAGGAAGTTTAAAGCCCCCCAGATCCCTATTCCTTGAGTCCCTGAGCTGTACCAGTCTTTGCATCAAAAAATAAACTTCCTATCCTCACTTCCTATCCTGGCTGATAAAAGCCAGCTAGGGTTTGGAGGCCGTGACTGTCCTACTGCTCCACCTTTCTGCTCCCTAGGTAGAGATTGCTCTGCCCAGCACTCTTATCAATGCCAATGCTGAACTATACTTTAAGCACTGATAAAATACTATTGCACCATTATATTTTATAATATATTTACGTAAATGAGCCAGCACTTCCTTGGTTTTTAAATCGGTGGAAGTCGAGAACAAAATGAACGCAACATATACACAGCAGAGCCTTGAGTAGAGCATAATGAGACAGTTCACATGTAGCACAAAGTCAAGCAGTGGGTGAGCAAGGAGGAGAAAATGTGCAAGTTTCCAGAACAAAGATCATGTTGCAGTGTCTCTCCTCTGCTCCTGCTACTGTCATGCTAGCTAGGGGAAAGCCAAGGTTAGGCTTAGCATTATGTATGCACTCAAACTTGTGGTTGTGTCCTTCAGGCAAATGGCTTGGAGGTGAAGGTTAGGCAATAACATTTGAGTACTGTATAGGGGTGTTGCTAGCATGCCCTTATTTTTATTTTTGAGATATGTATCTGGCCCTTAATCTTAACATACAAAGGAAAATGCTAATGGCTAATAAACAATTTCCCTTGTACTAGTCCATTAAATGCTTTGGGAAAATCCAAAAACGTGTGTTTCTTATTCACAGTTTCAGCTGTGCACAACACTGCTGAGGATGTAAGCTGCAAAGTTCTCTTTGTCTCAAACAGATAAAACATTTCAGAACAAAAAAAGGGACATCTGCAAGGCTAGCGAATCACCCAACTAACTACTATGCTTTCAGAATCTCAAGTAAATAAATCACACATAGGCTGCTATCCTATGTTCATTTTCAGAGGAGCAAGCTCCATTGGACACAGTAAGATTTACTTCTGTGCAGATTGGCATAGGACTGTGCTGTTATGCATATGCCCTATGAATAACCCACAAAGGAAAAACAAGACAAGCAAACTGGTTGATAAGTGAATCAGGAAATTAATAGACCTTTCAGACTGTTTACTTATTATATTACACTTGTTGCAAGTGAACAAAGTAAGGTGGATAATTGCATAACCTGGAACTAGATCACATTTACCCATCACACATACATAGCTCTAGTTGGAATTATTCATAGAGCCTCCTTTAAACTCTACACTAAGCACAGCATAGCTTTGGCCAGTTGTCCTGGTAATGTAAACAGAAGCTTGGAAAGCCTCAAGCACAAAAGAGAATATGGAACTATAAAAAGGGTTTCAGATTTCTTTAGAAGTGCTACTGCTTAACTATTTAACCTGTAAACAGCTTGGCAATACAAATGTTTCATACTTTCACATCTAAAGCAGTAGGCAATATTCAGAGGTGCATTTTGAGAAGCATCTCCATTAGACAAAAATAAAATAAAAAGAATGAATTGTAAGACTACAGAATCTCCTCCTAAAAACATTTTAAATACTTGTGATTATTATAAAAGAGCTTGGGTTGTAGCCAACAGTGTCCCTCAGGTGACAGACAGACTTATTTCAGTGGAACAAGTGGGGGGAAACCAATTTCAGCTCTCCCCTCTAATCAAGAACTAACATGCTCATGGGAGAAACACTGATAGTCTTTTTTCACATTTTTCCTCATATGAGGAAAAAAATGCACAACCCTAACTGGAACTACAGTGAACCCTTGAGTTACGTACCACTCTAGATATGTAACTTTTGGGTTGCGAACGCGGCAAACTCGGAAGTGTATACTTCCAGGTTTCGCCACGCACACATGCGCAGAAGCACTCTATCGCACTGCGCACGTGCACAGAAGTGGCGCCTCCAGTTACAGACTTTGCAGGTTAAGTACGGACCCCCGGAACGAATTTAATTCGTATCCGGAGGATCCACTGTATTCACAGAGCCCCCTTTAAACTTTTCACTAAGCACAACACAGCTTTCACAGATGGTTCTAGGTTACTCTGCCTTTCCACTAAATGTGCTCTACAAGGTGGGGGGCACCAGAGCCATTGCCATGCCTGCCTGCCTCTGTGGCTGCCTCCATGCCCATCTGTGCAGCAGAGCTGGGGCAGGCAGCATTCTCTGTTTTGCTTGAAGCTGCAAAATGTCCTGGGCTGCCCTGATGGGCACGTTAGATTTTGTCACCCTATAAAGGTGCTGTGAGGCAAGTAAGGCCAAGACAGAGTTATCTGCCCTTGACCACTTTGCTCTGGAGAAGCTTGACCATTGCTCTGCATATCACCTTGTTCAAATACACTTAATAATTTACAAAGAATCAACCCAGGAATATAGTTGTAACCAGTGCTTAGGACACTAAGTGACAAGCGAACAACAGGCCATACAGTGTTTGTAGAACAGCTGCTGAGACCAGTTCCCTCCTTATTTCTTTGGTCAATAACATGCTACAACAGTTTAGGGGGTGAAAATAATAAGCTGGACAGACTTGAACAAGCATAACAACTACTGCATGCACATTAGTAAAGCCAAGCTTTTACAGAGCAATGGAAAACGTGCAGTCAAACCCCAAGCTTAAGCTATAACAGCTTTTATAAAGTCACATTAAGCCCAATGATGTTATCTAGTGGATCAAAGTGTTACATCTTTTAATTTATATCTTAGGCAGGAAACTTGCTTGGAAGGATTACAGTGAAATAACTTGAGTGCTCTAAAATTATGCATTTGTTTCTAATTAATTATGAATATAATTATGAGCATATTGGAACAAGTAATTGTTTTTTTTAATTACTAGACAGAATTTTAAACCTGCTGTTTGTGAACTGAGTAGACACATCAGTAAAAGAAAACTTTTTTTAATCTGAGAAAAGATCTGGCACAAGCAGGAGGAAAAATTCTTTACACAGCCATGAAGACAGAGAAATATAGCTGTAAACTGTGGATGAGATTAGGGACCCACAGAGACTAGTACAGCAAAAAGTACATATATTTCTAAACCTTACAGTATAAACAAATAAATATAAAACTGGACTGGAATGCAAACAAAGCCTTTGAAAAGTGAAGCAACATGTCCTAGACAAAAACAAAAAAACCTATTACAAGTAGAAATAAATGTGGTTCAAGAGATAAAACCTGAGGATTCCGACTTATAGGGCGGTATTCACCTAATCTTTTGGGCTAGTGCAATAATTATTGGTAGTGCAGGGGGATTTCTCCCTCTTCTCCCTCTGCATTGTCCCCAGATCTGCTCTGGAGGACTGGGAGAAACTGCAGACCAGATCTAGGAGACACACAGGAGAAATCTTTGCACTGATGGAACATTTACTTCAGTGCTACAATGAATACAAACCATGGTATTTTGTCAACTGATTCACTTACTTATATACACCTTTTCTACCTATAATACAAGAGTCAATTTCAAAAGTGAAGATGCTGTAATGAACCACATTCCAGGGGAGTGGCAGGGGAGGGCGAAGAGAGACTTGCACCTATTCCAAACCCCATTCAGCTCAGTCATGGGACCTAGGTCTTAATCTTCAAAACTCAGGCCCAAACATAAATCTTTTATAATCAATCAATCAATCAATAAATAAATAAAGTCATTGTATTTCTGGTTCAGATATATTATTCTATATCAGCTGGGTAGGGAATAATATGCTCTGACCTATTTGAATGTGAACAAGACGTCCATAGGACACAGCCTGTTCCTCTTCTGAGATAATCACATTAAAAAATCTCTACTTAAGCAAAAATTAGCACATAAGGTACGTAGCTTAGCTAAAGGCCGCTATATGAGCTGTACCTTGGTTCCTAGTGAACATTTTCATCAGCTATTTCTTTAACATTCCTGAATAAGATCATATCACATATTCATGCTTTTATTGTCACTCAGTATACAGAGATGAAGAGTGGATATGAATCTGTAAGTAAAACACATCTGGTTGAATGCAGTGGAGCCAGGAAAGAAAAACCATTTCAAATAAAGAACTAAAAACACTAGAAGTACAGTTTGATACTTAAAACCAAAAACCTAGATTTGCTCTTGTAATCCCGAAGGTTAAATCCCAGTTGTATACACTAGGGGTAGACAATATGATTCCCCTACAGGTGTTCCTGAACTACAACTCCCATGCTGGCTGGAGATCTGATGAGAGTTGGAGTCCAACAGCACCTGGTTCAATCATTTACACCGGGGGTAGTTAGACTGTTGCTGAAGACATTGCCCCCCTTCCAAAGCCTAAGTAGGTCAGTTCCCAGGTACATCTGTGTATTTGTAAAGCTGGTCCCCTGCTCTCTGCATGATTTTGGCCATAGGTCAGAGATGAGACCTCAAGCCTAGGGCCCAAGCACAGCTTGCCAGCCTTCCCCATCTAGCCCTCCCCAGGCCACCCCCCTCACTAGTCCTGCTTTGCTCCTGCACTCCCCCCCCCCAGTTGGAAAATGTCCTTGAGAGGGGTTAGTACAGCCAGAATCTAGCCTTCGGGTCAAAAAGGTTACCCAATTCTGCCCTAATGACACATCTCATGCTCAAACAGAGGTCATGCTTCTACATATAAAATTATATAGGACATTCCTGGGTATGAACACTACAAAAGCTATGGGCGGCGGGGGGGGGGGGGGAATAGTGAAAGGCAACACAGCATTCGGGTGTAAAAAGATTCTCCGCTCCTGTCATTGGTGAACCATGAACACAGCCATCTATTGCTTGGGAATATCCTGCACCATTGCTTTTAGTCCTAGCATGAATATTCCTTAATGGATTTGACTATTCCTTATTACGGCTCTCCTGCAGTTTCCTCATACAACCCTAGGTAATGCTTTCATGCTGCTGCTACATATTATGAGTTTCATACAATGCTGTAGTCAATGAAGATTATTTTGCCAAGATTATCTAGGACACGTATCCAGTACAAACACTAACTAGCAATATTACAACATTTTGATACATGGATTTTTGTAAGAGCTGTAATTGTCCCTGTACTAGAATAAGATTGAGTGGCTAATTTGCTCGGGAGGAAAGGAATATCCTAACAAAGAACCTTGGCCGTTTTAATATGATTATACACCACTTTAAATGTACTGTTCCAAAGAAGGACTGGAAACAGTTTGATACTTGTACAAACATAATCTTTTCAAAAGGTTTCTGCAAAGCCAGCTAGGCATTCTAAAAATCCTGAACTAGCAGAGAGAAATATTTATTTACATTCCACCCACTGCTGAAGCACAATGATAGTTTTAAGACATCTCTATTTTCTGTTAAAAGGCTAAAGTGGCAATGCTATACCAGTCTACTCAGAAGTAAGTCCCATTGAGCTGACTGGGTCTAATTCCCAGTTAAGGGGGTGCAGAACTGCAACCTATGGAACATACCCAGATGGAAAGCAACAAAGATTGGGGAGTGGGAGGGGGTGGAGGCCAAGCACCATGAGAAATGGTTGAAGGAGTTGTGTGTGCTTAGCCTGGAGAAGAGATGATTAAGAGGTGATATGATAGCCACCTTCAAATATTTGAAAATAAATTACCGTATTTTTCGCTCTATGACGCACTTTTCCCCTCCTAAAAAGTAAGGGGAAATGTGCGTGCATCTTATGGAGTGAATCCAGTCCGGAGGCGCTGCTCAGCGCTCCCTTTAAAGAGCTACGTGGAGCATGGGGGCTTTTCTCCAAGGAGGGAAAAGGGCTGCCCTTCTCCCTCCTAGGGGAAAAGCCCCCAAGAGCCGCACACACGCTCTGCGCACTCTTTAAAGGGAGCATGGCTCTTGGGGGAGCCTTCCTCCCGCTGCCCAGGAGAGGCTGCGTGCGGCTATCCCATAAGCCAGGACAGCAAGTGGGATCGCTGTGCTGCGATCCCGCTGGCTGTCCTGGCTTCTGGCTTAGCCACACGTAGCCTCTTCCTGGCAGGGTGAGCCTTCATCCTGCTGCCTGGGAGAGGCTATGCACGGCTATCCCAGAAGCCAGAACAGCAAGAGGCTATCCCATAAGCCAGATCCCTCTTGCTGTTCTGGCCTCTGGGATTCAGAATCCCCCCCCCCCTGTTTTCCTCCTCCAAAAACGTCTTATGGTCTGGTGCGTCTTATAGAGCGAAAAATACGGTACATAGGTGATGGTCCAAATTTGTTTTCTACTGTTTCAAAGAATAGGACCCAAACCAACATGTTCAAATTACAAGAAAAAGGAAGGTTTTTCTTTAATTCTTAGCATTTTTAATGCATGTTTCCCCCCGTTTTCTCGGTCATTCAAATAAGGATAGAATTGAACTTACAATTTGCTATGAGAAAAAGCACGATTTTTCACTAAATCGATGTGGGGAGAGCTAAAACATTATAAACCAATTCTCAGCTGAGGACTACATGGAATAATGGAAGGCCAACACAAAAAGTATAATTTTTACAGTGCTGCTGGACAGCATTGAACCTTATCTGTCAGCTGAGAGCTAAAATATATTTAAACTACTGTAGTCTAAAATTGGTAACGTGTACTGACTGAATGGTTAGCCTTCAGGTTTCTAGTAGTTAAATATATGAAGCTATCAGTAAAAACTGGAAAGAAATGTATGCCATTTGCTCCTGGAGATAACCAGTTATCCTTTTTTTCTGTACAAAAGCATACAATTTGTAAGACAGCTGCACAGGATATAAAAAAATGCCATGCAGTATTTTCTTTCTGAATTTCTTGGTCAGCCATAATTGATGTTCAGAGCATTATACTGACTAATTTGGTTAAAAATTCTACCCCAAGGGACAGCCCTCTGAAATGAATGGGTAACTACATTAAACATGAAATGCCTTTGTCAGGAAGCAAAAACTATTAAGTAATATCAATTAGCACTAGCATTTATCAAAAATTTACGAAAAAGCAGTGTTACATGATATGCCATTTGCATGCAATAATTGCGCAGTGGAAAAAAAGGACAATGGTATGAAATAGTTGTCTCCTATTAAGTATCAAGAGTCTGTCATCTAAAAATTCATTCTGGCTCCCACAATATAAATATAGTGAATTATTTTTGCAGGCAATGCCAGAAGTCAGCAAGCAGTTACTGGTTTTCGCCAACCAAAGCATGACTCTTTCTGTAGGAATTTTCTTTCAAATAGATAAACAGCGATGGACAGAAAATCCCTGTTGCTAATGGAGTATGTATGACAAACATATTGAACATGCAGCTAATATTGTAAATAATGTAAAGAATTGATATATCAAATTTTCCCCAAAATTGTAAATTAAATTTAGCAAAAGCACATTTCACTATCTAGTATATAAATAGAAATAAAAAGTTTCCAATTTCTACTGCATTAACTGAAGTCTCAATGCAATAAGCTTAGAATCTCAGCTAAAGCATCCATGACAGATGGCCATCTAAACACTGCTTAAAAACCTCAAAGGAAGGAGAGAACACAAATTCCTGAAGGAGACCGTTCCATTGTCAAACAGCTCTTACTGTCAGATTCCCCCCCCCCCATATGTTTAGTCAGAATGCCCTTTCTTGTAACTTGAAGCCATTGGTTCGAGTCCTACCCTTACCTTAGGTAAGTATTGTGTGAAGCAACAAATGAGTAGCATTTCCAGGGTTCTTAGGGTTGAATCCAACTAAGTCATTGCGTGAGCGGAATAACTTCTGTCAGAGCAACAGAACTTTGCCTCCTCAACATGTCTCTCCCAGCACCCCCAAATCTGACCCAGAGGATCCAGATACATGAGGAGAGAAGACAGAGGGGAAGTTTCACTATATGAATGGACAACCCTTAGATATTGCAAACCATATAGGGGAGGTCCATACCTCAGTAAGAAAGGACCATAGCTCAGTGACAGAGCACCTGCTTTTCTTGCAGAAGATTGATGGTTCAATTGCTGGCCTCTCCAAGTAGGACCAACAAATTCCCCAGTCTGAAACTCTTCGAGAGCAGCTGCTGTTCAGTACACAGTCTAAATAATACTGAGATAAATGGTCTGACTTTGTATTAAGGCACCTTCCTTTTTTTCCTATGAAAATTATCTTATCTTAAAAGTAATATGTGAAAACAAAGGCCTTAATATAGCAGAATCTTTGAAATCAAATTTTTACGCCCCTATGAACTGTTAAAAGCGGTGGAGTTTTCAAGTCAACATTTGCCAATATATATACAGTGGTAACTCGGGTTACATACACTTCAGGTTACAGACTCCGCTAACCCAGAAATATTACCTCAGGTTGAGAACTTTGCTTCAGGATGATAACAGAAATTGTGCAGCAGCAGCGCAGCAGGCCCCATTAGCTAAAGTGGTGCTTCAGGTTAAGAACAGTTTCACGTTAAGAACAGACCTCCGGAACAAATTAAGTACTTAACCTGAGGTACCACTGTACAGCATTGCTGCTGCTGCTGCTGCTGCTACTACTACTATTTAATATATTTATATCCCACCTTTCTTCCAAGTTGGCAAGTGTCCCATATTTTAAAAGAATCAGAGGTTGTTAAGAAGAAAAGGAATGCCTTATTTCAGAATAGTACCCAAAGCTCTACTGAACTCTGAACACATTAGCACGTATCTTTCACTTCAAAGTACAGGGCTACCAAAGCAAAAATAAAAATAAATAAAAATACAAAGACTTCAAAGAAAAGTTCTATAGTGTTTCTGATTTTATGGTTTTAGCATGTTCCCATCGTATAATTGACCGAGTGGCTTTTGTGATGAATGGATCATCTCCAAACTGATATTTAGAGCAACGGGAATGTTGTTCTCCTTTGAACAAACCGGAGACAGTGGTATGAGATTGCCTTTGATTGTGGAAACAACGCAAGAGAAAAATGGGGGAGATCACAAAACAGAAGGAACAAGCAGGGGATGGAGGGGGGTGGAGGAAGAAAAAAGAGGCAAAGCCTCAAAAATATACAGAAAAAATATATATGAAATTGAATCAAATAGTAAGATGCCAAATGCATTTCAATAAAGACTTTCTTCAGGATTTCCCAGTAAAGCAACATCTCTCCCACACGTTGCCTTATAAGGAAAAATGTTGCCTTGCTAGGAAAGGTGTATTTTTGTGCCCTCAAAAGTCTTTAAAGAACTACTTTGGGCATTTTACTACAGTGTTGCTATTGCTACAGTATTAAATTTCATTTCCCTCCCAATGTCGTTTTGATGCTTTGCCCCTTCTTATTTTGCTTTTCTTAATCTTCTCATGGAAAGTTACAGTAGCTGCTGTGGCTGATGAGAGGTAACAGAAATGTCTCAGCAAAAAAAAAAAAAAAGGGTCATGCATACAAAAGGACACTGAACATGTCTCCCATGGCAAGTATCCCTTTTAGACACTATTCAAAAGAATAATGCCAGCTGGAAATGCAGATGACTCACACATACAAATGATAGAAACTCCTGCAGTATCTGAAGGTGAGTTATCATCCTTCAAGGGCTTTGTGTTCTCCCCTCATCTCTTACTCTCCTTCCTTCTCACTCTAAGCTTTTCTCATTAAAACTGGGGAAGGTAAAAGGTAAAGGTACCCCTGCCCGTATGGGCCAGTCCTGACAGACTCTAGGGTTGTGCACTCATCTCACTCTAGAGGCCGGGAGCCAGCGCTGTCCGCAGACACTTCTGGGTCACGTGGCCAGCGTGACCGGCACCAGAGCAGCACACGGAAACGCCGTTTACCTTCCCGCTATAAAGCGGTACCTATTTATCTACTTGCACTTAAGGGTTCTTTCAAACTGCTAGGTGGGCAGGAGCTGGGACCGAAAGATGGGAGCTCACCCCACCGCAGGGATTCGAACCGCCGACCATGCGATTGGCAAGTCCTAGGCACTGAGGTTTTACCCACAGCGCCACCCGTGTCCCCAAAAAACTGGGGAAAGTGGCTACCAAATAACAAATCAATGATTAAGATATCTGTTATTCACAAAACTTTAGTACAGCGGCTCTCGCTACTGTTGACTTAGCAAAGCAAAGAGTCTCTGTCGCAACAGAATGCCATTCTGAGTCAGTTCAGGACACCTGCTCAACACAGTTAAGTTATACCACTGCAGTGGTACAGGAGGCCCTCTGTCACACTCAAAGCAATTAAGCATCTCCTTGAAAAATAATTGAGAAAAAGAAATTGGGCTAAGGTTTGCTGCACCAGAAAACTACTTAGAAAAACAGCGCAGCTTCTTGAAGAACAATCACAGCATATGAAAGTGCTTAATTAGTTTTCTGTGGATTATGGATAAATACATGTGAGCTGCTAATGTAATCTAGATACCCCCGTTTCATAATGCTGCATGCAGACCACTAAGAAGATCATGTTTAGCCTGCAACAAAACAGTTCAGAGAATTAAGCAACATGGCTGCTTTCCACAAGAGCATGAGTTTATAAGAAACCAAATAAACTAATTTATTAAAACCACTAGGCCCTGATGGCAGCACCCAACATGCTCAGGCAGATGACAGGTCCCTGGTTCTAAATCAGCACTCAGCCAGATCTAGCCAACACTTAAATTTCTCATAATGCCCATCACATAGTGTTGCTGTAGGGCACTGTGGAAAACAAAATGGCACCCTCAGTGCCACAATACATTAGGAGCGTTGTAGGAAATTTAAATCGCTGCTAAACCCAGCCACTGCTGCCATCTGCTACCACCAGCTAGTAAACCTGGCAGTTCTTGTCAAAGGTTAAGGGCCCCATCAGTAAGCCCTATGCCCAGGTTCCTCTCAAATACTGAAAAAACGAACCCTTTACCCACTCCACAAACAAGATAAAAGAAAACCAACCATGTGTGTTTGTAATCAAAATCCTCACCCTACCTCGTTGAATCTTGTCACCAAATCTTCAACAGCATTGTGTTCCTCATTTGGGGCAGGAAGAAGAGTTGCGGAAATAGAAGCCTTAAGAGTTGATAGTTTGCTCTGGCATTCAGCATTCCCCAAATCTCTGGTTAAGAAGCAGAGGTAGTCGATTGGCAGTACTTTTCTGTAGAGATCCTGCTCCTGCTCAGTCAGAATACTAGCAACCTCCTCTGGAAACTGAATGAGGTGCTGAAGTTCTACAAGTTCTTTACTGACACCAGCTACAGTGGAAGCAAGGGCATTTGATCCAGCCATAGAAGAACTCAATTGTCGTTCTAAAAATAAACAAAATGCAAAATTTTAAAAGAGGTAAATTTCCTCCTTCCACCTATTAACCAGAATTTCACAATAAATGCATGACATATTATGTGGGGTTTTTAAAAACCCAACTTAAATATTCCATTATTACAAGTGGATAGCACCTGAAGTTCCGTTTTCAATATCTAGAAATCATTGTCCTCCAACACAGCTGCATAAAATTTCCTGTAACACAGGCAAATTACACTTTCAAGTAGACAGCATCAGTCTATGGATGATGAACCAGTTTATCACCTGCTAATGTAGCAATCATGGCAGCTCACCAATTGATGGCTGTTGCCAGCTATTTCATATATCAGGCATAGGCAAACTCCGCCCCTCCAGATGTTTTGGGACTACAACTCCCATCATCCCTAGCTAACAGGACAGTGGTCAGGGATGATGGGAATTGTAGTCCCAAAACATCTGGAGAGCCGGAGTTTGCCTATGCCTGTCATATATGAAGGCTGTCAAACAGTAAGTTCAACTATAATGTCTACAACAGCAATATGAACTTACTTTCAGATGGGCAGTAAAGTAATTGTATCTGATTCAGAAATGGAAGGGGGGTTTTTTGTATTTGTTTTGCTCTAGGATAACTCCCAAGTGGCAAAAATAATTGATATTTACTCAGTCACTCTGCAACACCAAGTGAAGATTCCCCCACTTCTTTGTCAAGGAAGCTCACAAACACACCACAATATGACATCATCACAATAATAGGGGAATGTGAGTAAAGTTATTCCAAAGTGAACAGGAAACTACAGTGAAGAACACAAAGTAAATAGCTAGGGTTCTGTGTGCCCAAACAAAAAAATAGGCTTGGTGAACTGAGCTGGCTGCAATTTTTCTTAGTAAATCTGCATAGTGAAACTAACAGAAATTTTGTACAGCAGTGTATGAGACTGTGGCTCTGAGAAGCTAAGTCAATCATTCTTCCTTTTACAATTTATTTGCTTGTGTATTTATAAAATTACTACCATGAAACATACTACAATAAGACATACCCCCACTCCCAGATGCACAGAATCATGCAATGGAAAGCAATATAGGTAGGGAGACAGAATAGGAAACATAACAATGAATTTTAATGGCTACCATCATCATCTCAATAAGACAGAGTTCAATGGAATACACAACTCAGCACATCTGATCTAATGGGAACTCCAAATAGGAAATCACTGTCAAATAACTATTGTATTCAAAAAGAGTACTACTTTTTATGTTTCCAGTACTTAAAAAAAATATCGGTGTTGATCAAGGTCACTTACACAGGTATGCTAACTGGCTTGCCTGGTAAACAAGCAAGCAAGCTGCAGCACAGCTCACTCACATTCATGTTTGATTATTGCAAGCATCTCTACCTTCTCAACCCAAAGGAGGGCCTCTGAAAATGATCTCTTGCAGGCTGGTGTGGATTTAACACTCCTAACTTTCCCTTTTCTGCTTGCTTTCAACTAATTCCATTCAATTCAAGTGCAGCCTATTCCTTTCGCACAGGTTTAGCTTGTTCTAAAGTCTTCCACAGTAACAAACCTATTGAAATCCTTCCTCCTGAGCAAATCACTCTCTCTCTGCCTCTCTTACCTCACACGTTGTGAGGACAAAATCAAAACTCTTGAGAACAAACAGGCCAAAGAATTCTGGAGATCTTTGAAAACAAAGCTTTTATCTTGGTCTCCACATGGTACTCTTTGTCCTCACACGACTGCACCTTCAATTCATTCCTGTGATGAAAATCATAACATTGGAAGTGGTTATATGCCTGTCTCGTTGCAAGTTTAGACAAGAGCTTGCACAGCAGCTCACAGAAGCAAGCTAAAGGGCTCTACAGTATTGGTGTCAGGCCACATCTGAACTTGACTAGAATCCTCTGCCCTCATCTAGACCACTAGACAGACCTAGAACTCCAGTTTGTTTCCCTTAGGCTTTTATTTTATAATAGGCCTTTTAATCTGTATTATGGCTGCTTCCATTTAAAGGATTAGTGTTTGCTTTTACAATAGGAACATTTCTGGTTGAAAAACTAAATTGGAGGCAACGGATGTCCTTCACCAAAGTGGTACCCATACAACTAACCGGCACCACTTGTGCCACAGGCTGAAGGTAAACTCTCACAGTCACTTAGAAACCATTATCATGCTTAAATGATACCCCCCCCCAAAAAAACCCATATTTAGAGTATCTAGAGGGGCTAATCTAATGGCATTTCCATAACTAATTAATTCTGCACTCCATTTTGGCAACCACATCATCCATAGCTTTTTCTACATTGTTGCTCAACATCTTGCTCCAAACTTTGTGAAATCTTGGTTGGTCTTGATAAAGGCTAGCTACAATTTCTGTTCTCTTTAGCTGCTATGACCTTTTCTGCCTCTCTAATTTTTCAAATCTCACTTGCCTCTTGACACTGCTCCTAATTTTTGCATTACATACTTCCATATTTGCATGTCAAGCTGCAAAGCCCTTCATTTTTCTTTTAAGCTAATTTTATAAATAAGCATTCAACTTATACAAACTGTGTGACTTTTGTTAATTCTCCAAACCAAGCACACTCATCTTGACCTTTCTGGGTCATTGCTGAATTCCGCAACACCAATAAGGTAATTTGGTTCACTGCAATATAATCTACTTTACAAAACTATCCAGTAAAGATCCTAATACTAGTGATATGCCTGTAAGATATGGGTTCATGGCCTTGTAACACTATTCTTCCCTGAAATGTTCTATGCTACATCTGATTTGTCTGCCGAAATCTTCAAGTAAGATATTTCTTTATACTTCTCACAATCTGCAATGTTTATCATTAACAAGACACTGTATTAATCTGTTGAAAATATGAGAAAAGCAAGGTTTGTTGCTGGAACTCAGCGCTACAGCTCTGCTGCTACAATGGCCTTCTGTGCATGTTATAGACTCTCATCTCCTCCAACCCACAAATGCCCTCCAAATCAGTTCCACAGTTGCCGGAGGAGAGGACATGGAAGTCCTGGCACGCCAGCAGAACTGAGGGTACACCACCTTTCGTTTTCATGCTTTAAAGTTATGTTTCTTCAAGATGCTACTGCAATTTTTTAAAAAAAATTACTTATGCTTTGCAGGCTGTGCAAAGATTAAAAAAGACTAATTCTGAATGAAATGCATAAGAAAGTAATCTCTCCAAGAACAGCCTGATGTTTTGTATTAAGAAAGCCAGGATTTTGCTTGTTTTTAATGTTAGTCAAGTCTTCATAGACATACTGGGGACAAACAGGTTGTTCCAGTCTGATACACTATAAAATAACTTCTCTCAAGTGAGGACTATAGGGAGGGAGGGATATTTGCTCTCATAACTAACTCTTAGGTCTAATCATGCCATCTAAAAACAAAGAAAATTTACCTCAGATAAGTTGTCGCTTGGACTGTTCTGAATCAGTCGGCCAGCAAGTTGCAATTAGTCCATGCTTGCCTAACCCTCAGTCAGAAAGCAATGGTTTAATGTCCTTGCCTTTTTAAAGTATCCACATAACTTACACATTATCATGTTATCTGAGAAATCCCATAGGATGAATGTGTCTCAGGCTTATAATTGCTAGTTACCCCCTCCCCCCCCCAAAAAAAGGCACAATGGAGTATTAAAAAAACCCTTTTTTGGCTGGCCTCATTCTTTAGTTCAGCTCTCTTGTCATTTTTGTGGCTGGAGAATTTGTATGTAATTTATATAAGTTCCCTCTGTATGAAAGCCTGGGAATTTTTAAAAAACACACAAGGAAGGGAGTGTGAGCCAATTTTTTTTCATTTTTCTTGTCTTTTTTCTTGTAAGCTAGGTTCTCAATACTGCATCTCTGTTCTGTCATTTCCCCTCCTACTTCATGTCTGTGTTCTCTAATAATGACTGCATATCAGGGTTTTACTTATTCCTATACATTAGCCTTCATAAACTTGGCTGATGCCTCCAGTTGCTGGATGGCATTGATGGAGACTTGTAGTCCAAAACATCTGGTGAACACCAGCCAGATTGGCAAAGGCTGCTCTATATATAGAATCATAGTATCATAGAATCATAGAGTTGGAAGAGACCACAAGGGCCATCGAGTCCAACCCCCTGCCAAGCAGGAAACACCATCAGAGCACTCCTGACATATGGTTGTCAAGCCTCTGCTTAAAGACCTCCAAAGAAGGAGACTCCACCACACTCCTTGGCAGCAAATTCCACTGTCAAACAGCTCTTACTGTCAGGAAGTTCTTCCTAATGTTTAGGTGGAATCTTTTTTCTTGTAGTTTGGAACCATTGCTCCGTGTCCGCTTCTCTGGAGCAGCAGAAAACAACCTTTCTCCCTCCTCTATGTGACATCCTTTTATATATTTGAACATGGCTATCATATCACCCCTCAACCTCCTCTTCTCCAGGCTAAACATGCCCAGCTCCCTTAGCCGTTCTTCATAAAGCATCGTTTCCAGGCCTTTGACCATTTTGGTTGCCCTCCTCTGGACACGTTCCAGTTTGTCAGTGTCCTTCTTGAACTGTGGTGCCCAGAACTGGACACAGTACTCCAGGTGAGGTCTGACCAGAGCAGAATACAGTGGCACTATTACTTCCCTTGATCTAGATGCAATACTCCTATTGATGCAGCCCAGAATTGCATTGGCTTTTTTAGCTGCCGCGTCACACTGTTGGCTCATGTCAAGTTTGTGGTCAACCAAGACTCCTAGATCCTTTTCACATGTACTGCTCTCAAGCCAGGTTTTTTTTGCCCAAGTGCAATACTTTACATTTCTCCCTGTTAAAATTCATCTTGTTTGTTTTGGCCCAGTTCTCTAATCTGTCAAGGTCGTTTTGAAGTGTGATCCTGTCCTCTGGGGTGTTAGCCACCCCTCCCAGTTTGGTGTCATCTGCAAATTTGATCAGGATGCCCTTGAGTCCATCATCCAAGTCATTGATAAACATGTTGAATAAGACCGGGCCCAAGACAGAACCCTGTGGCACCCCACTTGTCACTCTTCTCCAGGATGAAGAGGAACCATTGATGAGCACCCTTTGGGTTCGGTCAGTCAGCCAGTTACAAATCCACTGAGTGGTAGCATAGTCAAGACCGCATTTTACCAGCTTCTTTACAAGAATATCATGGGGCACCTTGTCAAATGCCTTGCTGAAATCAAGGTAGGCTACATCCACTGCGTTCCCTTCATCTATCAACAGAGGAATATCAACAGAGGAATTCGCTATTTCTTACAATCTTTACATTAAAAAATCTAGTTCATCAATGGTTGTTTTTTCTTTTCTTTTTACCCTGAACACATCACCATGTGTTACCATTGTATTTAGTGAAGTACATTGGTCACACGTTTCAGATCATGAGAGTTGGACATTTCAAGAAATTGTAATAGCATTTTCAGAAAGCTAGTATATTTAGCCGGAACTTTGGTTTCAGCATTGTTCCCTGCTATAATAACTCTAACCTAGATGTTCTCGACATAATTGCTTCTAATTTTAAACCAAAGCAGTGCAGATGAAGCTTGTAGAATTGTGACCCAGATTTAACATTTTTCAATTATTTAAAAATTGCTCAATACAACAGTCAGAGATAATGAGGCACAGCAGTGTGGTAATAGCAATCGCACTCTAAAAAAACAAGTAATGGTAAAAGTCAGGCTCTTCCTGCAGAGTTGGAAATTGCTTTGCTAAATTGTTTTGTGACCCCATTTTATAAATGATGTGATATAGTGCCTATTATATGAACAAAACATCTTGGGAAAACTCAGTGATATAATACAAAGCTGGAAAGGCAATCCTGCACTTTCTTTGAAGGTCACTTGGCATTGGCTTACGGTTATGGCCCCTAAACTGGAGATTTGTCAACTCTGATTTATAGGGTGTTTCTGAAAGGTGCTGCAACAACTTACCTCACCAAAAATTAATGTAATAATAATCAAGAGTGTATCTGTTTCAACAGTGTCTCTGTTTCTATGGGGCTCTAGGATGCAGAAAGCTGAACACCCCACCCTCCAGCAACTTCATCCTTATATCCTGAATTTCTGTTCATCTCCTAACAGGATGCGGAGAGTACATCAGTCCAGGGGCTCACCAGGGCTAGAATTCAAGATCTGGTCTCACAGCCAGTCAATATATGTCACGCAAAAAAAACTAACTAGACGAAGATGTCTTCTACCTGCTTCAAGTCTTTGAACATACTCACAAAACAAATTTAGGAATTGAAGTCTCCCTTCCCAAAAAACTATTTCCACTAGCTTCTTCTACTGACCTCTGCTGTCTCTTCTCCACCACCTATTTCCTTTGTCATGGCACCAATCTGGAACAACCACAAACGTGTGCCTGCTCTGCATGTGCATGGTGTATTTTAAGAGGCTGTTGTACAGAAACCAAACAGTGTAGCTTCCTTTGGTTAATTTTACTGACTTCATCAGTGCCAAAACAAAAGTAATTTTCAATAGTTGGTGATTTTCTGTCGTTTCCAAGGTGTTCCACAAAATAGAATGGGTGGGAAGGGAGAGTTACAACTTCTTTATTAATTCAGCAGGGCTTCTGTTTACAGAGCCTCTCCTCTTCCCAGAGGGGAAGGATTGTGAGCGGAAATCACTTCCCGAGCTCACAGGCGGGGCATGGCCAGGCCCCCTGCATCACTGGAGTCCTGGGCCCCCGTCATGCTCCCCAGCCAGCCAATCCGGCTGCGTGAGGGGCATGGTTTAGTCACATTTAAACGGCTGCGGGCCCACGAGCTCTTCCTTGTTTTGTTCCTGCTTCCTCGGATCTGTTCACAGCTGATTTAGGTCTATTCCTTGAATGGGAACCAAAACTTTTAAACTGAAGAAATTTGACTACTACGCATTCTGAATCCTGCAAGGGTAAATAAATGCTTGTTGTATGCGGCACTTGAAGCAGAGAAACAGTGGGTTTGGACAGACTCCTCTACCACATTTCTCCTGTACATCCTCTTCTCATAATGTTATTTTATTTTTAAAAAAATGTTGGGGCACCGTTACAAGCAACGTAATGTGCAATGTGAGCTTGCCCCCACTGAGTAAAGTGGAATATTATATTGGCATTTCAAATGATGTGGGGACTATTTTACTGGAAAACAAAATGCTTTAGTTTTGTTTTATTTACCAGATTTTTATACTGCCTTCCAATATAAAATTATCAGGGCAATTCACAAAGTTTAAATAGAGTAAACATACAATAAAATGTTTTCAACTGTTTCTAATGGAAGTAGGTTACTACTAAGGTTAGTATTGCACTAGTGAAAAGAAAATAATAAATAGCATTTAGCTTTCCCATTTAAGATGACATTTCCTGTGCACACAAATGTGAAAAATTAATCACAAACCATAGGGCAATTAAAATTATCCTAACTTTTATGATCTCCTATCACAATGACATCTGTTTGTGATATTATATAAGTATTATATCATGCCATTCAAGTATTAAAACCGGACAGCTATTATTAGCCATCTTTCTGGAATCCCAAAGACAGTGCCAGTAATTCTGTAATACAACAGCTATGTAATTGAGCTTAGTGACTCAATACAGTCTTCTTGATCCTGATGCTCCAGGGCATGGTTTGGATGTTCAAGACCATGCTGCAGGATCAGATATTCCCCCATTCACTCCTGCTTCCCTTCCCTTCCCCCTTCCACAGCTTATATAACCAATGATGTCCAAATGGAGCAAATTATGGTTAGAGCCAAACAGAAATTATCCGGCATGTGGGAGAATTCGTGGCTCCATGAGACTACCTTGAAACATGACTTGAAGGACTGGAAACATCTGAACTGGGCAGTGATTGTAACAGAAGGAATGCTTCAAGTGATATCTAAACCCATTATTCTTAAGGCTTGCATTACTCACAAAAGTTAACATTTGTGCCCACACCGCAACAAACAAAATATTAAGGGAGTGGAAATGTGTCACTAAGAATTGTAGCAGTGTGAAATAGAGAGAAATTTGATTCAGTTCATACTTAAGGCAAATATATCCAATTCTCACTTCCTGAAACAATATGTGGACTGAAACTGAAGCTTTCAAATTTGCAGTTCTCTGAATATTGCAGTGTTGTTCTCCAACCAAGTAATATGTACCAAAATGCATATACGAAGTAAAGTGTGCATAAAATGCATTATATTAGAGAAAATTGCTTGCAAATGTATATGCTGGGCAAAACTGCACAGGAAAAAATGTGCATATTAGGAGAAATTCATGCTAAAACAGTGAAGGATTTATATGAGAACTTCTTAGAAAAAGAATTTGCAAATTGATATGGAAACATGGAGAACTGAACTTAAGATCAGAAAAACGAGAAACTGAAATTGACAAAATCACCCTTCCCTAATTTTGAAGTCAACTGCAACTGTACAAGTCAGCCCCTGGGATTAAATACTTGCAAATTATTCCAAATAACATTTGTTTGTTAGCAGAGAGAACATGTTTTATCTGTTAACTCGATTTTCTGAACGAAACATCCAGTGAGAGTTAGCGACACCCGTAGAAAATGGCTAAACAACATTACACTTGTTTAGTAGAGGAATGTTTAGGCTCATGCATTTCAATGTTTACCTATATTAGGTGCAAGTGTCACAGGTTTGCTTGTTGTTTAAGCATAAAGGCTGTGATCAGAAAACCATGAATTCGCTAACAGGCAACTAAGAAAAAGCAAATGCTGTATCTATATGTCAGGTGTTCCTTTCCATGCTTAGTAAAGGAAACCTGTACCCAGGTCACAGTACATGACTGTAAAAACAACCTCCTCTTATCTCCATCTCAGAAACATTTTTTTTTTCATTTTAAATTTAAAAGTCAGCAGCATATAGGCCATAGGAATATTAAGCTTACCAGTAAACAGAGTTGCTCTTTTGATTTCCTTCTAAAATTCCAGAAGGACCGATACTTTCAAAAGCAGAAGAATATCACACACTGCACTTGTTTGTCCTAGCTGTCAGGAACAGCTGCTCAGTCTGAAACTACGAACTGTCAAAATGCACAACTAGCATGCTTTGTTTAAGCCACAAAGACAACATGCGGAAAGGTCAGGTTACCCACTTCCCAGATAAAAACTGAAACGCTAAGAATCCAACGGGAGGTATTTTACACTTAAGGACAGGTAGACATTCCTACTAAGAGGAGCAATCCAATCTACAAGAAATCCAAGTCAAAGTATTTGTAAACCTGTTTGACAGTACGATTGAATATACATGCCCAATCAGAAGCACGCTCCAGTGACTACAATGAGACTACTCCCAAGTAAGTGTGTGTCAGATTAGTGTCTTAGTCACACACACAAAATAAGAACACTGACATCTCATGGAAATCAATGGGACTTAGACTGCAATCTTATACAGTATCAACTTACCTGGGAGTAAGTCACTGAATTGAATGGGACATACTTCTGAGTAAACATGTATAGGATTGTGCTCCAGAGCATGTCTTGGAACTGCATACCTTGTAATCAATAATACTAAATTGATCTTAACATGCAGGTAATATAATTTTTTTAACCTGGGGGTGTCCTAACCTGTAGACCTCAATATGTTGCTTAATTAGAGCTTCCACCATCTCTGGCTGATCACCACTGGACACAGCTTATCCAACCCTCAGTCAAAATAATTATTTCACATCTAATACATACTGGTAAATTGGTTTAAATCAGCATTCATAATGTTATTTCTGTGTTTGAAAAAGGGCGGCTAGTTTCCATGAGTACAGAGTTATTTTATCAAGTATTCCATTATTAGTTTATGAAAAAAAGCTTTAAAAACATATGAAGATAAACAAAGTCTCAAAAGGAGAGTTGCAGAGGTTCACACAATACATCATTAATTTTAGGGCTTGTTCACATAGGATATTATTTAACTGTTAATGCATTCCCACCCCCCTTTGGAATTAGACCAGAGGAGTGCACATCTGCACATATTTGAATCTGTATACTGTATAAGAAGCAACTTCAGTCTTTTCCATTCTTACTAGTAGGTATTCCCTTTCTAATTTGTTGATTCTATTACACCAATTAAGTACTGACAGGGCATTCATGCAAATAGTTGTGTGCATATATCCGTCCCTCCATTCAGGAGCACACCAGAAATAGTTATGAGTATGGCTGGAAAACAAATGAGGAATTAGTAGCCATTAAAATGGAAGTAACAGAAAGTGATGATTGAAGCCAGCCACCCCAAAATACTGAAATAAATGATATGCAACGCCCGAGTGCAGCAGTTTGGAGCCTGATTTCCCTCCTTATCAGATTATCCCCATATCTAGAAAGAGATAATCACCTCCTTTGATCATAGGGTTAGGAAACAGCAAAAAGCATATCACTACATAAGAAATATTTATTAAGTTAAATCTTCCATTTTTAATATGCTAAACAAGTGCATGATAGATTCTTGAGGTCGTAGAATCATAGATTTGTAGAGCCAATATTAAGAAAGGAGATTTGAGTATGGAAAGTGAAACGGAAGGGCAGAAAGAAGCACAGAAACAGATGACAGTCATGTTGCCAGAGCCCAGATCCTGCTTATCTGCTGTCAGAAGGGGGGGCAATTTGTGTGCAATAAACAGCAGGAAAGGATGGCTTAACAATTCCCCTGCCTCTCTTGTACTTCCAGGGTTCTAGACCTGTGTTTCTATTGCAAAATCATGGCAGGGGGTGGGGGAGAGAAGGTGCAGGAGGAGCGGATGGAGAAGCTGTAGCAAATTGGGGAATAATGTAAGAAGCATTATTCACCCACTAGTTTTCCCCACAGATCGCCTCCTTTGCAGTGCTAAAGCCGCAGTCAAGGTATGGATACATAGCTTAGCCATGTAATCTGTAGTTCAAGCCTTAGTAAGCTACATATTTCTTCCACAAAACAAAGAGTAAAGAGCAAAGTATATCTAGGTCATTTTGTACATCAATGCATTCAGCCATCTACAACAGAGAAACAGTACTTAAATATAACAATATTTATCCATCACAGCTTCCTGTTAACAATCTATGTACTAAAAATGGAAAATGTATTTATTTGATCCCTGTTTTTATAAATCTTTTGACAAAAGACCCGTTAACATTCAGGAACATAAACAATCTTGGCTATTTGATACAGAGACAGGAATATATTTTGAGTGTATCCAAAACAGTTCTGACCTGCTCTGTTCTTTAACTCCAAACTCATTAAGGCCTGCTCTAACCCCACTACTTCACCTAATGTAAGCATATTTGAAACACAGTATCTTTATATAGTGGTGAGTTGACATTATAATCTAAAGTGTTTTACAATCCTTTAAAAGCAAGAAATTCTAGATGTACACCTACGCACTTCTAGCCTACTCAACAATGCAATGGCATGACATGCCCTATATAGAAACCAGGATAGTTCACCCATGGACTTTTAGCTTAATGCATGTGCAATATGTTTGGGGTCAATAAGGAACTGACTGCAGAGCATAAAAGCAAAAAACCAAAATCAAGCTGCCTGCTAAACGGTAATCAATGGACATTATCTGATTATGTCAACTCAGCCTTTGCATGCGATGCTTATGCTAGTGTTCTGAGCATTTCTTGTCTCCCCCCCAAAAAACCCCACTTCAAGTGTCCAATTAAAATAAAATAAAACTACAAAAAAGTAGAATCTTTGTAAGCAGAGAATTATACAATCTTAATTCTGGAATGTGAAAGCCTTTGGCTCCCATGTAAGCGAAATAAAAACTTTGGATCTACTGCTTAAGAGTAGACTCACTGAAATCAATGGGGTTACTCTAAGCATGACTAAGTCTGGATCTGACCCACTGATTTAACACACATGGAATTATTTAAATATATACAATGTTATTTTGAATTCTTAGAACTTGGGGAGAGCATACAATCAGTCCAATACGTTTATCATCTCCAATTTGGAGAAGAATTTGAGGCCGTAGGAGCTCCCCATTGCCACACTGTCAAAGATGATTAAACTTCCCTTAATTACCTTTTAGCATGGTCTTTCCAGTTGATCCTCCTAAAATATTTAGAGTACCACTTCTAGCTCCCAGTGACGTGGTTGCTTCTAGTAGAGCACCAGTGATAAAATTGGAAAGGGAAGTCCTTCGTAAAGTAGCACGGTATTCAGGAGCTCTTTGAAAACATGGTGTTACGCAAGGGCTGTTGCCTCTGCACCACCAATCTGCATGGTGTTGAGGTGTTAGTGGTTCCCTCAAAGGGTAGCAAAAATATTCTGAAGAGTCTTCTGTTCCTTTTACTGACCTGAAGATCTGTGAAACACAAAAAGAGAGAGAGAGCAATTAATTTAGCACTTGGTAGAAGAACACTTGGTAGAAGAACAAATTAAAATGCTGATCTTATGTATTGCACTAAAACGTTATTTGAATCAAAGGTTATCTGATCATGGCTGAAAATGAAATTAAATGAAAAGAATTGTTGCAGAGACATTAGACTGAGGTGGTCTCTCTGTAGCAAATAGTGGGTTTTAAAGGAGGATTTGAAGAAAGGGAGAGGTGGCGGAAGGAAAAAATCCCAGCATAAACAAACATCAGGAGAGAACAGATAGAATTGTTTGAGGAAGTATTCTCTCTGAACATACCTGTGAGATGCTGAGAGGAGTCGAGTAGGAGGAGTAGAGGTTACAAGAGGTAAGAACAGAAAAACAGGATGTGACAGACCTGTGGAGACTTCTGAAAGTAGCAACAAGGAGTTTGGAAGAGTGCAGGAGGGAACAGGAAACCTGTGCAGGGATCTGAGGAAGGGCTTCACATTGACTAAGTAACAAGCCAGGTAAATGATTTTAGCGACAGGATTCTGGGGACTTGAATGAATGGCCACTTGTTTTGTCCTTTTTAACACAGCTAGCTGTCATGGGACTTAATGGCACTGGGCGTTTTTAAGGGTGTAGTCTCTAAAATGACACACCATGCTCTTGTTGAATCTAGAGGCCTGAACTCCTCCTAGTGTCTCAAAAACCCTAGGCTTAAAAAACAAAACCTAAAATCCTAAATTGCTTCCGATAGAAGGGTTTCACAACAGAGGAGTGCTGTTCCTTCAACTTGTGCATTTCAACATACTAGTTTATATAAAATATCATTTATGGTATATTTCAAGAACTGATAATTAGTGCATTTGTTAATGTATAAAGTCAACAATTTCTGTAAGTCCTGCTTCCTTCCATTGTCTGACAGACAGAATTGATTTGCCAACTAAGGATAGCATATTGTGTATTTTGTTTAAATGGGCTATGGCCCACTAAAGCCCACAGTATACCGTATATACTTTTAGTCTTCAAGGAGCCACAAGACCCTTCATTCTTTATAAAATAAATAATTCAGAATGTATTTGCAAAGTCACCCCTAGATACTGTTATTTAGTAAGCCGGAAGACAGCATTTGTGACACATAAGGTTGAGACAACCTGACCTTTAAAGATTATCTTTTTTTCTGCAGAGCAGAAATCCACCAGCAGAATCAATCATATTCTTAATTACTACAAGATAATATATAGGGTGTAAGTCAATTGTAGAGCAACAGTATTTTCCCATGGTGGCTTCCAACATTTTAAATAATTTAGAACTATATACAAAGTAATCACAATAATAAGAAAAGTAGTTCTAAACACTTCTATTACACTTACTTCTTTTCAATATAGCACAGCCATACAGGTATAAGAAAAAGAATTAAGAGAACAAGCTGAAGGCTCCAAGCAGCTTGTCCACATCGTAAGGCTGAACAAACGACACCCATGTCCTGGCTACATCCATCTCTGACTCTGCCAAAACTGTGGCATCCAAGTTGGAGCCAACATGAGTGATTTATCTGCAAAATGCAATGAAAACTGGTCGCAGTGATCCTCTGAGGACTCTTAACACTTGGTTATCTCTAGACCTTTATACAAAAAGTTCTTCATTGCTCAAAAGTGTTCTGCTGGCAGGGAAGTACGTTTCTTTGTCATTGCCACGATCACCACGGAATCCCTACAATTGTTTTTTATTTGTCTCTGGTAGCACTCATTACAAGTTTCCCCTATTCCCTTTCCACTCCCTGCACTGTAGTTCAGTTGTCATCAGCTTTCCAGCATATCAGGCAGCTGACTTTACAATTGGGTCAAAGACGTTTCAGGAGGATTGCACCAACAGACTAAGCCTATCCCTGACTGTGACTAGAGCTTCCACAAAATGGCCAGTTAAACATGTAGGAAAAGCCCCCATGGACCTCAGGGAACCTTCTGGATTAATCAGCCTTTAAGAGTAGACCATAGCAATTGGTCCTCCATCCCTGCAAGCATTGTGACATCAGGTGTGACGCAGCTCCTACAGTGGTTGCAGGGCCACCTGTAAAGCTCTGTGACTTGCAACAAGGCCCAAAGTGCTGTGACTGTTGGTGCTTCCAAACCCATGCCTCTGCAAGCATTGATGACCACAGCAGCACTTGCAAAGGGTCTTGGCTTTGCAAGTATGACAACCGGCTCATTCTTGTTGGTGGTGCCTGAAAAATGCTGAGCCTTTCCCACTATAGTTTGAAACCATGTGGGCAAAAGAAAACAGGGTCACATGACAACATAGTGAGCCCACAATGACCTGTGGAGAGAGGGAAAGATCCAGCCCATGGACTGTATTCAATTCCTCCCCTCTGATCTGGGTCTTGCTCTTGCCCCAGCCCCATTCAAATGAGGAGGAATGACTGCTGGGAGGAGCACAGAGAGAGGAAATGCCATGGTGTATCTGCAACAGCAGGACTGGACGCCTTCATCAGCCCCAGCTGCAACAAAAAATGTCTCTCCCTTATCGGTCTCTACAGTCACAGCTGGTGCTGCAAGCATCCAACAGTTTGACTTCACCCCCAAAGGTGCACTCCATTGTCTCCCAAGACAGACAGATGCCAACCAATCTGAATGCTCAATGTGGCATATGGTTTTAAAAGAAAATAGAACAAATCATAAAATCATCATTTTAAAAGATAAAACCATAGAAATAAAATCAGAACCAAACTAAACACCTCAATAAAACAAAAGACTCAGAGAAATAAAAGTGTGTAGTTCAGCTTGGGTTGAAAAGACAACATGTTCAGGACCAGGAAAACCATCCTGGGAAAAGCATTCCAAAGCTGGTGTGCCACTACCAAAAAAAGAGGAGAGCACTAAATCCAGTCACATTCCACCTCACTTTCAGGGGTATAGAAGATCTTAATACATGTCAGGAAAAGGCACCAAGGTTCCTAAGAGCAAAAAACAAACAAAAACACCAGCACTCCAGATTATGCTCAGAAAGAAGGAGCAGTGAAGCTGTATTAAAACGGACAAGTATGTTTTTAAAAATCTGAAATACATGGGGGGATGGTATCTTTCCTGTTATTAGCTGCACAATGGCAAACAGTGGTGAAAGTATGCAAAATGCCCCAGCATTTAACTATGCAGCAGTCTTCATCTCACCATCCTTTTTGCTGTATTTACATTCAATCAATCATCCCTAGTATACCTCTGTTACTTGCATAAGAAGTCTTCTTTTCTCTGAAAGTATTTGGCTAGCAAAAATAATATCTAACGGCGGTAGTTGCTTTCCAAAACCTTTTAATGAAGTTGATATCTGTTGCTTATGCTGCATTCAAGTTTTTCTTAACTGCTAAAACAAAGAAACCTTTTGTTTGGAGAGAGAGGCGACAGTGGCTTGCTGCAAAGATGATATAAAGAATAATAATGTTAATCTCTAGTGCATGGAAGGAGACATTGGGGCACTTAACTGTCTCCAAAAATGCGCATTTCACCAACTGTTTTCAAAATAGTGTCTGGTTTTCTGCAGTGTACAAGAACTCCGCTCAATTATATGCAGAGATGTAGGTTAGAGACAGGTAAATGAAGCACATGCTCTTCTGGAACCTGATGTCCAAAGAAAATGACAAGTGTAAGTAAAGAAAGAAAAGTATATTTTACTTGACAGTGTTTAACCATATAGCCATGTGAATTTCAGAGGAGAGATTATATATATTTCAATAAACTGTTGCCTGGCATGTTTCCAGACCAACTTCAGCACACATGCACTCATCACTCTCCGTTACTGTAAGAAAAACTATAAGGAACTGGGACAGAATAGTGGTTGGCAGTGTCAGCGATGAGCCAAGAATCTAAAGTGCTACATAAATGCCAAGAATAAAGATAAGAGTCACCAGATGAGAGTCAATGCTAGAATTCTGGAAGGAATTGCAAACGATGGGCAAGGGGGCTACTTTCATCAGAGAAAAAAATACAAATTATTTCCATACATTATCTGGCTAGGGAGCAAAAGATATAGAACAAGGATATAGTGTTCTCCAAAGATCTAACTGCACATTTCATGCAGACATGTTTAAACAAAATGAAACCCACCTTCACCACAAAAACACACTTTCAAATGGGATTATCTAACAAAACAACAGCAAAAAATAATAATCATTCTCTCCTTGCTTCAAGACATTTCCTCAAATTCCTTCCTTTCCCAAACATGTGTTTTGAACCCCATGCAGGATGAAAGTAGATTGAAGCGGATTTGGAAAAGGAATAGCATCAAGTCCCCACTATCACTACTGCTGCGTATCTTCAAATTGCTCGGCCCCATGAAAGCTTTTCCTGGAATAAAAGAGGGACAATGGTTTTAACTACATGCATTCACATGCAACATGTAGTTCGTTAGGCTCCATTTAAGTCAACCTGAATGTCATTATTCTTAAGGAACTTTATTTCATCTTTAAACAAAACAAAATAAAAAACCTTTCTTATAAGGTATTGCAAATGAAAATATTGTTATAAGTTTGTGGGTGCCAAATTCCCCCAAATTCCTGGGTCCAGTAAGTGTTAGAATTTAATTAAGGTTTGGAGTATTAAACAGGATGCCAGACACTGAACCTGTGGATTTAGCAAGTGTTAGAATATAAGTCAGGCTGGCTGCAGTAAGTGTTGGAAGTGTAAAGAAAAAGAAGGCACATTTTTTTCATATGTGGTGGAATTGTAAAATAATTAAAAATCATTGGGAAATGATTTATAATGAAATGAAATGAATGTTTAAGACAACCTTTGTTAAAAGACCAGAAGCCTTTTTGCTAGGCATTACAGGTCATGATCTGCCAAAAGAAGAGAGGGAACTTTTTATGTTTGCTGCAACAGTGACTAGAATATTGCTAGCCCAAAAATGGAAAGACGACGAGATACCAACTAAAGAAGAATGGCAATAAAAACTGATGGAGTATGCCAAAAAGGTGAAGTTAATTGAAAGACTCAGAGACAAGGACAATAGAGACTTTTAAAAAAGACTGGGAACCATTTATGTTGTACCTAAGAAACATTGTAAAGAAGTGGACTCACTTGCTGGGTTTGAGTAAACACTTACAATTAACAAAATAAACAGAGATTAAGATATAGTAATTGGAAAATAACGAAGTATGAGGTAATTTGAAAACAAATGCGTTAAAATGATAAGAACCTAACAATATTCAATTTAAAGAATGCAATATTAAGGTACAATAAAATATGCAGCAGAAGTTAATATGTAAAAAACCAGAAGAGAAAGTTGTGGGAAAATGGGGGGGGGGGGAGCTGGCTATTTGTATTTTTCTTTTTATTTGAGATGATGTTACTGTGATGAATATAAAATTGTAAAACTCAATAAAAAATATTTAAAAAAGAATATAAGGCAGGCTAGTTTCCTGATGAGATAATCGCTGAGATGATGAGCCATTAAGAAAACAAAGGAAATGTGCTGGCCTATTAAGAAAGCTAAGGAAAAGGGGTTCTGTGCAAGGCAGCAAATGGATGGGGCTCCTCTTCCAGCTCTTAAAGCCAGAGTTTAGTGTTTAGAGTTGGTTGTGATGTGACCTAGACTGGAAAAAGGTTGCAGGCTGGTATAGACAGCAAGCTGAATGGTTGGTTTCTGGTTGAATCTACGGCTGCGGTGATGGGAGAAACTAGACCCTCTTGGGATTTTAATGCTACTATGAACTCCTCCATCATAGGATCGGGTTGTATATATGTGTAAAGAAACCATACATCATAAAGAAACCACAGTCTCCGCTGTGCCTCATTCCCAAAACAGAGACCCCGGATGAGCGCCTGGAACCCCTGGAACCTCACACAGTTCAGAAATTGGGGTGGTTTGAAACAAATTTTTATCCGTACAATTTCATCAGTATCACAGTAATTATTTACTGTCAAATGTTCTGCAGTGATAGGTTTCAAAGATGACACACTCAAGACAATGGACAAGCCATTCTTGGATCTGTAAACTATCTCAGTTGTAAAAGGTAAACAATCATAAATAACTTGTGGAAGAACAAGACTGGAGATATAGCTGGCCTGTAACTCTATATAAACAGGCCATAACTCAGGAAGGTGTTGCAAATCACACACACACACATACATACAACTCAGAACAAAACCTTTATGTAACAATTATACAATGGAGGTTTCAGTGTTCTGACTGAACTATGGTGGTTGGAAACAGAATGGTCCTGAAAATTTAATTACCGTAATGAAACCCTTTTTCAGGTGTAAAGATTAAAACTCTTCCTGAGTTGTCAAAAGTAGCTTGGCATTGTAATACCTTAAAAACTAACAGCATAAACACTGCTATGGAAAGCAGATTTTTTCTCATACTGTGCCAATACACAGATAGGAACCATAATATTAATATAATATACGATAATATAATAAGCAATAATATGAAACCTGCCTGGTTTCTTTTTATTACTGTTTTCCTCCTATGAAGGAACCTGTGTGTTTCACCTGAAGACAGAGACAGTCTGAATAACAGCTGGGTTGTTGTTTTTTTTGTTCTCAGAGAATCATGTCATGTTCCTTCTTCCCAGCAGCCATTTGATGGAACCCAAAACCTACATAGCACTTAACACAGCCTATTTAAATGCCTGCTACATCTCCTCATTTTATATATTGAGACTGTGTGTGATCAGATGTAGACTCAAGGCAATTTTCTCCTCCCCAGCCTTCACTTACCATCTAGCCTGACAAAGAGTTCTGCAGAACTCAAAAGCATGCACACTATTTTGTGATATTTTAGTCAGGCTCACAAAGGTATTGCCCAAAAATGGATTCTGGAATAATCTTTATGGAGCAGAAGTTGAGTTTCTACATGTGTAATAAGCAAAAAAGTGAGATAATAAAATCCATTGTCCTGGGAGCATCCTGTATTCTTCATAACACTTGAAAACAGCAAGTCTTGTTTCTGAATGACACACAAGTATTTTCTGGAAACTCTCATCTCACACAAACAAGAATATTCTCTCCCTATGAAGTGTGTCAGAACTTCAAGACATACTTTTTGTCCAATGAGCAGTAAATCCAAGCAAAGCTGTCCTTTCTCCTCAAAGCGTTCTATGGCTCACATGCAGACTTTGAAAACGTACAAATATGACTGGAAAAATGAAGTCATTGTCTTACCCCGAAAGCTGTGAAAAGAATTCTAGCACAAATATATATTGCAGTATGTTTTCCTTATATGCCAGATAGTTTCCATAATCTTTTAGTTTTGCAACACTGGGAGGTGGTGAAAAGGATTTGTGAAACAGTTGCACGTATCTTTAAAGTACTAGATAGGAAAGCTACATATGGGCACAATCCTATATACAGCTACTCAGGAGGAAATTCCATTGAGCTCAATGTTACTTACTCCCAGGTAAGTAGATCTAAGACTACAGCCTTAAAATGTGAAGTTTAATCAGCCCTGATTGAATTTATTTTGCATGGGGGAGAGGAAGAATGGGAAGAAGAAGCCAACTAATCTTGCCCATCTAGTGAATAAATCTATAACTCAAACCAGGCCAAGTAAGAGTCAGTAAAGGAAGATCATTTTCACGAGTAACACTAAACTATAGTTCAGCACTACATGGGCATGTCTGGATTAGCCTGAGCAAAGTATTGGGTTCACACATTCCCCACTCCTCTTCCAGTGTAACCGGGAGATTTTAGTTTCACTTTTTAAAGAGTCCTGCTGCCTTAGCATTATGTTTGAACCAGGGATATTGGTTTAAGAAGCCAGGTGCATAACCCATCATTTTAAATTGGCTTGTTATGAAATTTACTAATGGAAAACAAGGTTTCTTTAAAAGCGAAACAAAACTCAGTCAAAGTCCTGCTCCTGGCTTGTTCAACTCATCCATGTAGTACTAAACCATGGTTTAGGATGATGTGAGAACATGGTCACTGTGTAAAAGTCTACTTAAGCCAGTAATATATTAAAGGTCTAGGATAAAGCTTTTCTGTCTTTTCTTGCTGGAGTTCAATGTCATATGAGACATCTGAATTGAAAACATTTGGCTTAGGACCAGAAAAACAAAAATACTTTATATTAACTTCTCTTATCCCCTGGA
The DNA here is from genome assembly GCF_964252035.2 of Podarcis erhardii. NCBI lineage: Eukaryota > Metazoa > Chordata > Lepidosauria > Squamata > Lacertidae > Podarcis > Podarcis erhardii. The sequence goes on from NC_138509.1 coordinate 37,283,810, forward strand.
GACTAACACAGAGACAGGAACTGCAGTTCAGGCATCCATTAGATTTATTTCGTTATATATGTGTTAGTTTCAACTGAAATTCTTTGTATATTACAACTTGCTTGCAAAAATTGATGTGCAGTTATGCTCCTTTAATTTGTAATGTTATGGTCAGTGGTATATGCACTAGTATGATAACACCTCAAAAATATGAAGTGATTGAGATGAACTGCCATGAGATACAAGAGAAGGGCTTAAGCCTTCTTTAGAATTAATTACATGATAAAAACTGGTTGACTGCCTTATATTATACATCTGAATGAGCAAACGAAGTCTGGTGGCTTGCACAGACCCACAACTACAGCTCACCACAATCTACCACTACACCCACATAAATTGTCCCTAAAGCATTTGCAGGACTATGAGGTCAACATAGTAGGGAAAAGGAATTGATTTATCAAGGATGGCCACTGAATGCCTTAGCATCAGCTTCTTCTATTTAAATTAGCAAGATGGGCAATGCCAGTTGCTATATTGCAGTGTTAGCTAAGGTGGTGTCTTCTGCAAGTTGTGGACTACAAGACCCATCCATCCTGATCACAGGCCATACTGCCTGGGGCTGATGAGAGCTGTAGCTGATAACCATGTTAGTGACCTCTGCTTTAACATGTGAGTAGATTTTTAAGGGCAAGGCAAAGAATGTCTAAGGCAGTCTCAGATGGCGGGCAGAAGGAGGGAGAAGGAAAATGGGATAGTGCTGCTGCTAAAACAGTGACAGGGATCCAGTAGCACTCCATATGTTGTTGAATTTACATCTGGCCCCAGCCAGCGTGGCCAACAGTCAAGGATGGTGGGAATCATAGTCCAGCAACCTCTGGAAGGGGCCACCAGTGTCCCCCCACCCACATGCTAAAAGAATGTTGGCAAGCAAGATGCAGACGGGTTGCAAACTGAATTCGAATGATCTAGGGAAGCAAAACTGGTGATTCAGTTAGAGATTCTGCGTGTTGCCCCTTGTGCCTCCACTGGGCACACAATTCAGTCCTCCAACACATTTGAGTTTGGCACCCTGCTTTATATATTACTGCCAAATATTTATATAGTGCTGCCAAATATTATCTGCGCAACCCAAGTAGACAAGGCAAATGGTTTTTCTGAGTGCTGGAGCCCGAGGAGCACAATGAACCACAAAAATAAACCCCAAATTGCTGTTGAGTGCTTTAACTGTCCCCCTAATGTTGGCACTTCTTACTATTTCCCATCACATAGGACACCACATGGACACCACCTCCTATAGTCCCCAGAGAGACAACTCCCAGTGTTTAAGCCAACAGATCACCAATATTTGCTAATCTTGGACTTCCAATCAGAGGCAATTTCTTTTCTTACTTTCCTCATTTCAAATGGACAAAAGCACAAAAGAAAACTAAACATTTCAAGCATGTTTTGTTATTTGTACGGAGGAGGTAAATCTGCATCTCAGCTGTACAATTTCAGATTGGGAGCTCAAATGACTGGATCTTTTACAAAGAGACAATTGCATACAGAAAACGAGCAAGTCAGAGAGAAGCTTTGCTCCTGACATACTAGTTCTCCATGTGCAGATGTGTTTGCATGAAAGAGTATTTATTTAATCAATCAGTCAGTCAATCATTCAATCAATCAATCAATCAATCAATCAATCAATCACTTGAACCTGCAGTCTGAAGCAGTACATATTGATCACCTCAACAATATATCAGATTTGATAGTTGAAGAGGACTGTTAGGGTGAGTGTATGAAATCAACATTTACAGAAGGAGGAGAAATTCAGTATTAGTGCTGGGTGCTGACATTAATCCTCTGTCTCTGCCTTTTCTTCTCTTACTAGAGCAACAGCTTATGCCCGATACTAAAACAGTACAGTTCATCTCTGTTCCTCCTTCTTAACATATAAAGATTCATACAGTCCCAAGTACTGGGGAGTGAGAAAAACTGACAGAATCCCACCGGTTAGGGACCCTCAAGCCTCTGTGTGAAGAATGGGTCTCATTCAGTCTAGTGCTGTAACAGCCAAATAGTTTACAGAACACAAAAAAACACAATAAAGGCAGATGTTTAGAAACTCCCATACTATGTATTAGCTCCTTATCACCATCTCTAAGATTCCCCCCTCCTCCTTTCGAGGCAATGTAAAATGGTCACCGATGAAAAAGTACAGAAATATTATATTACTACCAGTATATTTACTACCAGTTTAGGGTGATATTTTTTAATAAGTTTACCTGTTCTTAATTCATATCATAAATATCAGTCTGTGAAACCATAGCAACATAAACAGTCTCTTCCATGTATATCTTCAACAATACAAATTACGTTACAGATTCTGGCAATCCTTTGCAATGTAATAGTAAAAAAAATTTTTTTTTAATTGTATAAAGTGATAAAAATAAACTTAGAAATATAGCAAAATGCTCCTTTATGCTTGTATGATAGAGAACAGGGTTAGAGAGAGAGTATACTATCAAAACTTCCAATTAAGTCATTAATGCACTGAGCCTTAGTTTTCTAAGAGCTCTGAAGTGAGCAGATTCAGTAAAGCTGTCATTCAAGTTTGAGTCACAGTATAAGAACTTTGCTTTCACTACTTAGAATAGGACAACTTGTCACAGTTACTGTAATTTTTCAGAACTGTTTAAGATAGTAAACAGTTCAATTTATTAGAATGGGTAAGTTACTATGTTAGTCATGTAGTCTTGATTGCTTAAATTCCTAAAATACAGTACATATTGTAAGTTCCAGTAAAGTACACTGACATAACCATTAAAAAAAAATCAAACTGAGCTATTTTAACTACAACAGTATGCAACATAAAGTAAGCAAATAACTTTATTAGGATTTCTATCATATATATTTATAACAGAAAGTACCTAAACATTTTATATGGAATACACAAAAATTTGATGAGGCAAACATGAACAAAATCTTTCAAAAGTAATCTAAATCTGATTCTGTAAAAATGTTTCAATACAACTGCAGTATGAAACCTCAAAATCATACACAGATTTTCAGCTATCATGTTAGACTCACAGCAGAAATCCATTTCATCCTCCAAGTAAACACAAGTCTATTATTACATGCAGCTTACTTATTAAATTTTAATGAATAGATTGGTTGTTCGAATTGCTAGCATTTTAAAACCATGCCTCATTAAAAAGGTTTCTAATGCAAGAAGTTTAATTCTGCAATTGTACTATGATTATACAGCCAGAATGAGAACCAGTAACCAGATACTTGTAGCAAACATATTTAAAATTGGCAACAAACGACATAAAGATAATATAAACTCAAACACAAACTGGCTTTAAGGCCAGCAATGATCTAGGAAACAATAAAAGCATTTTTGTGTACAGAGTTTAGCAATTAGTTAGAAAGGAAGAACTTTGTTTAAGAAAGACCCGTTTATTACTTTTGAACACATTAATAAATCTTGATATAAACACAAAGCATGTTTCAATGAAAACAGCATCCTGCTTATTACTGCAAAAGGTCTTAGAAAAACATACTCTTCTGCTGTTTAAAGGCAGTTCTGTAATTCATACTATGAAACAAAACCTTCGGTTACAATGAATGAACCATACCTTCTGCAGTCTAAGTATCCACAGCCTGCTGAACCAAATCACATCCACTTGAAGCAAAAGCTACATTGGATATGGAATGCAAGAGCAAACACACACACGCCAAGCAGCCCAAACAAGCCAACTGTATTCAGCTATACAGAATGACAGTCTGCTCTCGTCTCAAGAGGCTATGTCTAAGAGCCGGTACAGAAACTAATGTGTAGTCCCAAATCTAATCCTTTTGCTGAATTTCACATGCTGCTGCTTCACCTCTTCAGTTCCTAGTTTCTCAACAGTCCCATTTAAAAACAAAACAAAAACATCCACAAACAAACCTGTAAGAGCCACACAGAGAAAGAAAATCTGGATCATATCACTTGCTGAGACGTTTCTGGACCTTGCATATCTGGTGCTATTTAAATTTTTGCAAATTGAAGAATTTTTAAAAATAAAACTGAAAATGCCAATTCACATATAATTATAGTATAGCATGAATTCTTCTCAAGAGACTTAATACTTGATCTCATTGGGTTATTTTAATTAGTAATAGTTTACAAGACCTATAACTGATATGTTTTTAAGTGTCCTCGAGGGAAATAATGATTTAAAATAAAACAGCGGAGGCTATCCTCAATCCTCAAGTTCCCCAAATCCTAAAAATATAGTGTCACTTCTGCCTACTTCTGAGGACAAACTTCCTCAGCACAAGCAATGTGAAGAATCATGGCAATAGGCAGTGACCCTCCAAGGCCCATGACAGCCTAGAATCATAGAATTGTAAGAAGGAAGGGACCCAGGGGGTCATCTAGTCCAGCCCCCTGCAATGCAGGAATCCTGCCCACAGCAACCCCTAGGTGGACTTGAACCACCAACCTTCTGGTTTAACAGCCAGATGGACATGAATTTGGGCAGGTCAGAAAGGGAAGTGGGACTCTGCTTAACACACAACACTGCAAGCTCAGGGTTTCTGTTTAGGCAGAGAGATATGAACCACCTCACTCATCAGTCCATAATTCAGAGGACACAAGAGTTGCACAAGTTCACCTTTATGATGTTATCTTCCTTTGCTTCTTCAACCAATGCCACATTTTTACCCCATGAGAGAAATCTAGACTGCAGCCCTGTTCCAAAATATTTAGCAATATGAAGCTACTTCATTAAAACTGACCTTGCAGTTACAGTGGAATGACTAAGAGAGAGACAGATATGCATGAGTAATAACTACTGCTTGTAACAAAAGAAACCAAGTAGAGTTACAGAGAAAAGCAGCACAGATAAGCCTTTTGAATGGTATCCAATAAATGTCAGGCATTGTTTGCGGGTGAGGGTGGGGGTAGACCAGAGGGGGACTGAGCTATGGCTCTTTTGTAGTGGGTCCTGGGCCTCCTACCCCCTTCTCCCCTTTTAAAACTTAAATAAATCTTTGTTTATTCTAGGGCAGCTGGGAGCACTGCAAAGCACCATGCTATTGAGATCCCACCCAGCCGCCACCTTAATTTGCCAGAAGCATCTATACATATACATTAGTAGAGGCAAATCTTATATAAATTTGTGACATGGTAGTATGCACCCAGTCTTTTAATTACTTAGCAATGACCCTATTCATCATATGTAAGTTTAGAGTTAATACAGCAACCCTATACACATTTACTCAGAAGTAAGTCCATTGAGCTCAATGGGTCTAAATCTCAGGGAAATGTGCAAAGGACTGCAGCCAAAGTGTAAGAGAAAGAAAGGTGGTCTGCAGTGCTCCATTAGCTGCAATAAATAAAGGATGAAAAATTTGGGAACATGCAATTAAACACTTCTCAAATGGCTAGTCTGTAAAGATACAGGATATCTTTTGTAAACCACTTAGAGGTTTTCCTACAATCAAACAGTATATAAATTTTGCTACATAAATAAATAAATCTGCACTTGAAGGGGTACAGTCTCAGGAACCGCAACGTACAAAGGCATATTAGAGTACAAACCTTCTAATAGAGACTAAGTTTTCTTAAAAAAAAACTTTGAGGAATTATACTGAAGCATTGTGAAGCTAAGTGAGTGTGGATCCGAGTACATGACTGGTAGCCCCAAGATTTTACAAATATGCTTTTTTCATTTTTTTAAAAAGGTGGGATATAATAAACACTTCAAAACCTATTATGTGTTAGTAAAATTAGAACTGAGATCTATAAGAAAAATCCAATATCATAGAATTGTAGAGTTGGAAGGGATTCCAAGAGTCATCTAACCTCTTGTAATACAAGAATCTCAACTAGATCATACATGACAGACGGCCATCCAACCTCTGCTTTAAAACCTCCAAGGGAGGAGAGTCCACCACGTCTCGTGAGAGTCTGTTTCACTCTGAAACAGCTCTTACTGTCAGAAAATTCTTCTTGATGTTTAGTTGGAATCTCCTTTTCTTGTAACTTGAAGCCATTGGTTCCAGTCCTAGCCTCTAGAGCGGGAGAAAACAAGGTTCCTCCAACCTCCATGTGACAGCCCTTGAGATCTTTAGAGATGGCTACCATACCTCTTCTCAGTCACCTCTTTACCAGGCTAAGCATGCTCAGTTCCCTCAGCCGTTCCTCATAAGGCTTGGTTTCAAGACCCTTTTATCATCTTGGTTGCCCTCTTCTACACATATTCCAGCTTGTCAATATGTAGTGTCCAGAACTGGACATGGTACTCCAGGTTTTAAGGCTCTGCACAAACTAACAAGAAACTGAGAAGAGACTTTCATGGTATTAGTCACTTTTTGACCATTAGCACCTCCCAGAGTGCTTGTATGCAACCATGTGCCTGATGGAAAGATAGGAATGACGTCCAGGCAACTTTGCAGTGGTATTGTATCCAAACCTAGAGAAGTCTTTTTTGGTGAGAAGGGGCGGAATAATCTATGGCTGTGTACACATTACCATTTATTCTGGCTCCAATGCACTCCCTAATGCTGGTGTTTAAAGCACATGGCATTAACTACTATCAGAAATACTGCCGATAGATGCATTTTTCCTCAAAAGAACTTCCACCTGGTTTGAAAAACAAGCCACACTCATTTTGCAGTTAAGCTGAGGTGTGCACACTTGAGGCAGCTGTGGCACATGCGCAGACGACAGCTTCATTAATACGAGTTGGAGAGGCTACAGGCACAGGGAAACTACACAGGTGAAGACATCCTGTTCCCTTCTCTGGTGTGTACAGAAGCAGGCAAACACAAGAAATGCAGCACTGTGTTTTAAGCCGCTAATGTTGATAGCCTGTGTTAGTGGGGAAATGTGCTAGTGATTTCTATTGATTTATGTATACTGTCTATAGCAGCCGCCCTGTGCTGGAAGCTGAACAAGGTTACGTGTGAAGTTTTCCAGGGCAAGCAAATATGTTTTTAGATAGGTAACATGCATACTAAGCTATTTTCGCTATGCCCCAAATACACAGTGGTACCTTGGTTCTCAAACTTAAACAGTTCCGGAAGTCTGTTCCAAAACCAAAGCGTTCCAAAACCCAGCCACGCTTTCCCATAGAAAGTAATGCAAAATGGATCAATCCGTTCCTGACTTTAAAAAACAATGCCTACAACAGCAATTTAACATGCATTTTACTATCTAATGAGACCATGGATCCATAAAATGAAAGCAATAAACAATGTACTGCATTCACACAATCAATCAGTAGCTGAACTGGGTTCCACACAGTCACACAGAAAAAGGAGCCACAAAAACACAAGATAAATAGCAAAAACAGACAGACCTCAGCATAACACTCAAAACAGAGGTGTGGCACTCAAATTGGAAGAGTAACACTCAAAACAGAGCATGTTCAGCTTCCAAAAAAAGTTCGCAGACCAGAACACTTACTTCCGGGTATTGCAGTGTTTGGGTTCCAAGTTGTTTGAGTACCAAGGCATTTGAGAACCAAGGTGCCATAGTATGAGGGAGGAATTATTCATCATGCAACTGGCACAGCAACAACAACCTACCCTTCACAGCCCACTTTTTCTGTCCTCTCTTCTCTCAGCAACAATATGAGGCAGAGGAGACATGATCAGCAACTCACCAGCTGCAGAGCAAGAAAATTACTGCAACTGTGGGAGAGCCAATCAGGGGTGCAGGTGGCTTAGCAGCAGGACCTAGACGGCCCCATTAAGTCTGATAGCTTTCACATGAAGGGGAGGGGAAGCAAGGAAAGTATCTCTCAGGATTCTTGCCCTATTCCTGCAGTCCCGAAAAGACTTCAGCTTGTTACATTAATACTTTAAAAGGCAACTGGGCAGAGTTGTTTGCTTGTTTTGGGTGAGTGGGGGGTTAAGGCAAATACCACTGACAGGGAGTTACATTAAGAAAATGAAGTGGGGAACTCTGAACCATAATTCCAGCAACTAAGAGGTTTTACTCCATTCCCATCTCCAGCACCAAAGACACTAATTATAAGAAAGGATGGAAGCAATATTTTTGTTATTGTAACTCCCTGCCACTTCCCAAAAACCATTTAAAGCCAAAAATATTCAAGGAATTCATGAATACATAGTATTCTGAGATAAGGACATGGTAAAAAAAAAGTTAAAGTAAGGGTAGGAAGATTCTTGCTGGCATTCCTAACTTAAAAGTTTTACTACACCACTTATATTTTCCATCTAACCAGCTGGACACTTCCTTCTGGATGTAGGTTATTTCGGCCTTGGCAGATGAATAAAAAGAGTTCATTTTATGAGCAGTCAGAAGAATGACTCAGGCTGAAAAACAATGACCGTCTTGGAAAGGCTCTTTTTTGCCTCGGTTTTGTAAGCAGCTCATAGATTCTTGTTATTTTGATTAAGCAGTGTATAAATCTTGCTAAATAAATAAAGAAGCATCCTGGAGATGTAAGGCACAAGAGGTCTCATTTTAGGACTCCCAATGGTGGTACTCAAGCAACCTTTGTTTCTGTGGCATCAATCAGTGTTGATGTTGGCACAGTGCTGGACTGGCTCTGCCAGTGCATTTGTACCATGCTGAGCTTGCTACCACCTTTCCCCTCTGCTCCCCAGTAAGCAGCAGTGATGTGCCTGACTGCAGGACTGTCAGGTGAGAGGTGGTGACATGCCATACTATCTGCTACTGCTGGTAGCTTACCAGCATGAGTGTAGCCGGGGCGGGGAAAAGCTGCCCCCCTAATCAAGTAAATAAATAAAAATACTTAACTGACCAACTGCATCACAAATAACTAGGTTCTGCCCCCCTAATACAATGCCTGCCCCCCCTTAAAATAAATCCTAGCTACGCCCATGCTTTCCAGAGGGTGGAACTGCTAGCTTGCCTCATTCTATGCAACAGTTTGTAGATTTGAGGCAATCAGGTGACACAAGGATTCTGCCTAGTCCAATAAAGACTTCTTGTCAGTCTGGCACAGACCAAATTCTCACCCTACCTATCTGCTTTCTGGTTCACCTGCATACTGCCACATCTAAAAGTAAAGGAACTGGAAGTTTAAGAAGTTTAATTTGCTTTGCTTTGCCAGATTTCCAGTCCCTATCCATAATTCCTCAGCTCACATAAGCACTAGAGCAAGTCTGGGGAATGTCAGCCCTCCAGGCCTCTCTATCTGACTCTAAGGCCTCTCCCAAGCCACACACAAACCTCAACCACAACCTTAATCAGACTAGCATACATACTATTCTTGAGTGTTTTTATCAGGCTAGCTGAAGGATAAAGACGGGTGTGTGAGTGTATGCTGAAAGCAGACAACTGGCACAAAGGTAAAATTTGTATTCGCCACTTTGGTTACTTTTGCCTCTGGCTTGTGAGCTCTGGAATATTGCCCAGAAGGGGGGGAAAGTTCCCCATCTCTGCATTAAAGGCAGAAGGAGACCCAACTATCAGTGACAATGGCCAGGATTAAATGCTGGTGCACAAACAAGCTTAACAAGGCGGACACAAACAATAGTTTCTGGTTCTGGTGTAACAACAAACTATGGTTTGCCAAAAAACCTAGGAAGTAACTACTCTGAGCATACAGGAAGGACAGTGTACAAGCCCAAGGCTGTTTCCAAGGTCATTTCTGTCATGTGAACTGAGTTGGTGCATTAAGGTTTAAAACGTTTACCTTCAAAATCTAGCATGATATGGTTTAAATGATTCACATATGGGCAAACTACCATAACTGCAGCCTTTAAAGACTGGTAATAAGGAAACTGGCCTACGATACCACAGTTTTGCCCTGGTGGAAGTAACCCTGATACCATCTAGCACGAGGACTGCTTTAGTCTCTTAAGCTCCTTTAATATGCTATGATCCACCTTACAATACAGCCAATCTGTTCTTGGCAGCCCTAGTGAAACCAAAAGTATATCAGGTTTGTTCAAACACAGTTTAAGTGCTTTCCTGGCATATAAACAATGACATTCCCTTTCTTCTTTGCAAACTTGCAGCTTGGGCAGGAGGATAGTAACAGGCTATTTAGACATTATGAAATTTGATGTTTGCTGTGGGAGTAGCCTCGTGACTTGTACTCAAGATCATCTAGTCCCTAAAGATACGGCTCTGAACACGCTATTCTTTCAATGAACCTGCCTATCATCCTAATTAAATACAGGAGCCAGAATACAAAGAGCTGTGCCCCTATTTCTGTGTGTCCAAGGGAGATCCAGGGCTGTGTTTCTCCCAAGGAGATATTCATACACAGTTTGTGATATGGTGTTGGTTGTGGTGAGGTCTGCTGGACAGAATGAACAAAAATCAATGACTCCAATCTTCAGCCCCAGGTCGGCAGCTAAAAAAGCCAATGCGGCAGCTAAAAAAGCCAATGCAATTCTGGGCTGCATCAATAGGAGTATAGCATCTAGATCAAGGGAAGTAATAGTGCCACTGTATTCTGCTCTGGTCAGACCTCACCTGGAGTACTGTGTCCAGTTCTGGGCACCACAGTTCAAGAAGGACACGGACAAACTGGAACGTGTCCAGAGGTGGGCAACCAACATGGTCAAAGGCCTGGAAATGATGCCTTATGAGGAACGGCTAAGGGAGCTGGGCATGTTTAGCCTGGAGAAGAGGAGGTTGAGGGGTGATATGATAGCCATGTTCAAATATATAAAAGGATGTCACATAGAGGAGGGAGAAAGGTTGTTTTCTGCTGCTCCAGAGAAGTGGACACGGAGCAATGGTTCCAAACTACAAGAAAAAAGATTCCACCTAAACATTAGGAAGAACTTCCTGACAGTAAGAGCTGTTTGACAGTGGAATTTGCTGCCAAGGAGTGTGGTGGAGTCTCCTTCTTTGGAGGTCTTTAAGCAGAGGCTTGACAACCATATGTCAGGAGTGCTCTGATGGTGTTTCCTGCTTGGCAGGGGGTTGGACTCGATGGCCCTTGTAGTCTCTTCCAACTCTATGATTCTATTATTCCTCCTTGAGGACGTTTCCCTGCTGTATATGACACTGTGCTGTAATAATGCCTCATTTTTGGGATTTAGGATGGAGAGATATGGGTGGGTATAGCAACCTTTGACTTAACTGGAATATAGCCTACTGAGCCATATCTATATTGCGACCCACTTGCTCCTCTAGCCCAGTCCATGCAGCCCCCCCTGAAGACTGCCCACCAGAGAACGTGGCCCTCAACCCCAGTGCTTTAGGTTCCTACCTTCTCCCACCCCCTACATGCACTCCACTTCCCTCCTTTATTTAATGTGGTAGCCAAAGGGTTAATCTTGAACTCTGCAGAATATGTAGCAGGCTGTTGCAGGTGCAGTTGTTCGTTGGTAAAAGTGAATTCCCAGCGTAAGGCTGTCCTTGGTTTGTGCTATGTATCTTCTCTGCAAGCTAAGCCCATATATCCCAGCTTGATCACTGAGATCCTCTGCACGAATATCATTTGTTGCCGCTCGAGTTGGAGAGGCTCATTTGACAAGAAGAAGAAACCAAGCCTTGGTCCTGTAGAATACTCTGCCAACAGAGATTCAACAGGCACCTTCTGTGCCAACTTTTTAATGCTTGCTGAAAACTTTTCTATTTCACCCGGCCTATGCAAACAATTAACCAATAAACAATGGTTAATCAGTGTGTAGTTTTAATTTTTTTAAATGGTTTTATTGCCGTAAACCACTTTGATTCTAACTGGTGTATCCTTCAAGGGTATTGCTATTTCAACTGCAAAGCAAAGGTCATGAACCCTCTCTCATGGGAAACTACTGGCTTAGATCAGACAGTCCTCCAAACCATGATTTGGAGCCCTCTGCTTCTCTTGGTTTCTACTCTCCTAATTGATTATTTTATCTCTTGAAGCCACTGTACCCAATTACTCTGTGTCTTTCCCATCAACACTGGATACAAATGAAATCTTGCCACCAGAGTGAAAGAAACATACGGATGGAATATTAAAAAATTATTTCCTGCAAAATGTAACACATTTAGCAAGCAAACAAACAAACAAACAAACAAACAAACACCTTATAAAGTCTGATGCCCAATCACTATCTGGGAAATATCAAATGTTTATAAAATTAAGATCCCCATTCAACAAGATGCAGGTAAAACAAACGTGAAAGGTTTTCATTCAAAAGACAAAAAGTTACCCAAATAATTTTCATGATGAGATTGACTGCTGAAAGTTAAAGCAAACTTAAGAGCAGAAGCAGCAGAGACAGCAAGGCTGCTGTTGTTTCATCTGCTGTTGTGTTTTACAGCGCTGTTTTAGTATTGCTGCTACTATTGTTGAGATTTTTAAAACTGTGTTTTGGCTGTATTGTGCCATTTTATCATTTATTATTCAGACTGCCTTGAGCAGGCTTTGGCATTAAAAAAATATGAGACTAATATTGCAGCAAACAAATAAAGTATTGACGGTTTAGAAACACTTGTAAAACTACACTTTGTGCTTTCCCTCTCTCCAGCCTCAGAAAGATTTGAAGTGTTTTAAAGAAACTTGCAGATGCATAGAAAGCTGGAGCCATATCTTAGGGTTGGTGGAACCTGGATTCTCAAACAGCTTAACTGACAAACAAATCGACTCCCAAACGCCACAAACCTGGATGTAAGTGTTCAGTTTGCGAATGTTTTTCGGAGGCCAAACATCCAACGTAGCTTCTGCTTGAGTACAGAAGCCGCACCTTGGTTTTTTAATGGTTTCAGGAGTCCAACGGACTTCCAGAACGGATTAAGTTCGTGAACCAAGGTACCACTGTATTTCAAAAAGTAAAAACTAGTTGTTGTTGTTTTTACAAAAACTCCCACAGTTTTTCGATTTTAAGATCCAGGACAAAGTGTCACATTTCGGAAACCGCCCCCCCCCCCCCAGGCTGGATGTCAGTTCTGCCTTTGAAATCCCTGTAATGTCTGGGAAATGGCAGCCCTACCATGCATTGAATACAGAATGTTCAATGCTTAGTGGCGCTGTGGGTTAAACCACAGAGCCTAGGACTTGCCGATCAGAAGGCCAGTGGTTCAAATCCCCGTGATGGGGTGAGCTCCAGTGGCTCGGTCCCTGCTCCTGCCAACCTAGCAGTTCGAAAGCACCTCAAAGTACAAGTAGATAAATAGGTACCGCTCCGGCGGGAAGGTACAGGGTGTTTCCGTGCGGTGCTCTAGTTTGCCAGAAGTGGCTTAGTCATGCTGGCCACATGATCCGGAAGCTGTACGCTGGCTCCCTCGGCCAATAAAGCGAGATGAGCGCCACAATCCCAGAGTCGGTCACGACTGGACCTAATGGTCAGGGGTCCCTTTACCTTTACCTTTAAGCCAAGGCCTACGAAAGACCTCGGGCTGAAATCATTAATTAACTGCTGCCAGTGAGGGTAGACTGAGAAGCTGGGTGAGTGAGTATGGGAGTGATGACGGTGTTGCCATTGCCAGAAACCTGGGCAAAAGTGCATTTCTGGTGGTGGGATTAAACAATACTGTTTTATTTTCATTATCATATCTTTGAAAACACTCGGGTTGTTTGAGGTTTGCTTCCCTTGCTCAGAATAAAGCCAGCTACAAAATAAATGCTGAAAGTTTTATTCAGTCTCCACCTGCTGGCCAGAAATTCAAAATTCAACAACCCAAGACTGAGAACAAAAATCATAAAAAGTGTACATGGCTAAAGGAAATAAAAAAAATTATAACTGAGGATTCCAGTACTGCAGCCGCAACTGCAGTCAGCTATTTTCAAAATACTAATAAAAATCCCCTAAGCTGAAGAGGTATTTCAATATTGGTTCATAACCTTTAGTGAGAATATTTAGGAATCCACACACAGAGAAGGAAATACATGTGTAACATACGTATAGTATATATGGTGTTCATTGTTAAGTATTTTTATATTATCTCAAACTTAGTTTTATAATTTAAGCCACTTTTGTTAAATCTGGACAAGTGTTTGTGTCACTATGGGATCCTAAGAAAATGTCACTATTCTATTTTGGCCCTCTAGTTACATCCTAGAAGAAGTTGTTTCCTCAAATAACCAGGCAAAGAGCATGTAGAAACGGAAATGCAATTCAGTGTAGAGAACTGGAGGATTAGGCAACAGCCTAACTCTAGCTTCTTTTCAGAAGCTACAAGTAATAATAATAATAATAATAATAATAATAATAATAATAATAATAAAATGAGCTCTTATGCCCAGTGCACTTTTTTTTTGTTACAGTACTCACCAGCAAAGAGTATTGTCACCTATTGATTGATTGATTGATTGATTGCTGCCTGTGACAACCAGTTTGTGCTGATATGGCACCCATATCACTTTTATCAAGATATGAATACTAGCCCCTCATTTTTTTAGCCAAAAAGATTACTGATTATATCTTTAATAACAGAATGTTGTGGGTCACAACTGTTCAGCCATTAAGAGAAAAGGCATTTAGTAGTATGCTTACTTACTGCAACTTTTGAGTTTTGCAGCTTCCACTTCTTCAAAAAATATGAAACATTAAACATTTCATGTGGTTATAGTTTTTAGAAGCAGGTATCAAAGGCAAGATTTTGCCTCATACATTCGTATCCTTTTATTAACCTTTGTCTTGTGATTAGCTGATGCTGCATTTGTTTTGAAAATAGGACAAAGTTCAGAAGTAGTCCATATCATATTTATTTGACCAAAATTCAGAAAATAGTTATTGTGCAAGGTCTATATGTGTAAATTTTTGTTGTTGTTCAGTGTACTTGTCTCACATATTTTGTGCTGTGTTAAGTCACTTGCAGCAAACAACAACACAGCTATATCTCAGGAATATTTTTAATATAACTCACCATTTTTAATATGCAAAAGATTAGGAAAATCTTAGGATAAATGAGGCTGCAATCTGAAGTCCTCAGTCATCAAATACCAAATTAAACAAAAGTCTAATACCCGGTGTTTGTAAAAAACAGAACATTAAACGTTATGCAGAACAATTAGTCACATGCTGCACTTACAAACACAGTGACTTTGTTTTACAATCTCTTTTCACAGTCCACATACTTCTGAAAATGAAATCTCTCTCTAAATCTACCAAGACTACAGCATATCAGAAAATGTCAATGCTATGAAAACAAGCTGTTTATTATCCCAGTATAGCAAGGGATCTGTAGTAATAGTTTTCTCCACCAGAGGGTATATCCATCTCACTTTCAAATGAAAAGATTTAATAGGAATCATACAACATACACCTTTTAAGTTTTACCCATTAGACAATTTTACCTCATTGGCTAGACAGTAGGGCTGGGCTATCACCAGTTAAGCATCACGGTATTTTGATATATCACAATATCTGAAATAGGGCTGGAGCCATGTAGAGGTGAACATGCTAACGTCCTGGCAACTGCTACTACTTATGGGTCAATCTCTAAAGCTGATAAATGTTTACTTACCTTTAACATATTGTTACAACTGTTATGTTATAGTACTACTGTACCAATAAGAGCACATTTTCTCTAAAATTAAAACCACATAAGTAATTAGTAGCATAGATATCAAAAGTTCCCTAAAAATAGAAATAGATCAGGTATTCTCCCCCCTCCCCACCTTAAAAAATTCCACATGATCTGCTCTGATGGGGAAGTGATAGTAGTTACCTGAGTCATGGAAAGCAAGGCAAATCAGGACCCTGGGCAGCTCCTAGACAACCCTCCATAAATGGTCCATAGCAGATTTGGTAGTCAGCATGCTCCTGCATGGCTGTGGGACAGGAGAAGCTATAGGGGAGTCAACCTCAGAATCGGAGGATGATGGGAGAGCCTTACCTCCAGACAGACTGGAGGGATGTGTGTCAAGTCACCCCTATGTGCAGTGACTTACAAATCATATGTATCAGAGTCTTTGGGGCAACAACTGAGCACATGCCCTGCCCCCCAAGCTGCACTTTGAGATGATTGAGGTCTCTGCTACCTGATGCTGTTTGACACTTTCTGGGCCTGTAAGTAACCTGTAAAAAAGCACTTAATTAAGCCCCAGTAAGGTTGTAGGGAGGGACGCGTGTGGCGCTGTGGGTTAAACCACAGAGCCTACGACTTGTCAATCAGAAGGTCGGCGGTTCAAATCCCTGTGACGGGGTGCGCTTCCGTTGCTCAGTCCCTGCTCCTGCCAACCTAGCAGTTCGAAAGCACAAAGTGCAAGTAGATAAATAGGTACTGCTCTGGCGGGAAGGTAAACAGCATTTCCGTGTGCTGCTCTGGTTCGCCAGAAGCGGCTTAGTCATTCTGGCCACATGACCCGGAAGCTGTACGCCGGCTCCCTCGGCCAATAAAGCGAGATGAGCACCGCAACCGCAGAGTTGGTCACGACTGGACCTAATGGTCAGGGGTCCCTTTACCTTTACCTTAAGGTTGTAGGGATAGCCAGTTCACTCATCCTAAACAGGATCCATCTTCACCCCCCTGAAACTGTTGCGATCCACAGAGATGCCCATCACTAAGGAGGAGTGATGGTCCAAGCAAAGGAAGATCAACTCCTGATTCCAAAGACAAGTGCACCTTGAAGGTAGTGCAAGGTGTGGGTTCAGGACCACCAGTATTGCTCCTGGAGTTGAAGCCTCATGTAGTCTCAGCTAGATCCTAGAGCAAGTGGGTGAATTTTATAGGTAGGTGCTTACCAGAATCAGCAGCCTCTGAGGCTGTCTCCTAGCCAGTTAAAGGGTAGGTGCCTGCCACTGTAGCAGTTGGCTCCTTCAGGGTAATGTAGTTTCCACCTGTGAAGTCTCTGGGTTTGCAGATGTGTCTCTCCTTGGAGCTCGGGAGAGGCTCTGGTGTCCCGTGACTCACATGGGATGGACCAGGGTGGGGATCCAGCTTTGCGGGGGGGGGGGGCATCCTGATTCTGAATATCATCCAAATCATCAAAGGGGAGGAAACCATGCAGCTACAGTGAAATGGATCGAGGTAATGAATTCATCAGCACCCATTGGTGAGAAAACTGAATGCCTCTGAAGACATTTTGGGTGGGAAGAAAGGAACTTTGAAGGTCTTTGAAGGAATATATATGGGGAAATAGTTAAAAATACTATAGGGCTTAATAAAGGGAGGGGTTCATTTGTGGATTGAATGGAATGAATTGGGGGAGTTAACTGAATAAATGAGCACAATGATTTGGGATAAAGAAGTAAAATCAAAGAAGAAGGAAGAAGCAAAGTATTATTATTATTATTATTATTATTATTATTATTATTATTATTAATGATTTATACCCCACCCATCTGGTATAAATATACTTTGCGGCAGTTGTAGGAAAGGTATTAAATTTCCCGCTTTGACCACGCCCACTTCCCCATGCCCACTTTATCACATGGCCCTTGGAGAGTTGAAGCAAGACAGCGCTCAGCTCAAAAGCCACTCCTGCTTAAGGAAGCTCTATGTTTCACTGAGGGTACACACAGCTACTGGAATACTATAAGAGAGAACGATGAATTAGCTGGTTAAACTTAAGAGATAGCCATGCTACAACCCTGTTCTGTGTTTTAGTATATTGCAGACCAATTGTATTACTCTGCAATAGCAGAGCATGACGCGGCTTAGGGGTTTTACTACAATCAAGTGGCATATAAATTTGGTTTAAAAAATAAATGCTACAGGCATCGCTGAGCAGCAAGCTGAAAAAGAAAGCAAACTGTGACGGCCTTGAAAGTTTGGTCACTGATTAAGGCATTTGGATGATTCCCACATCTGCAACTCCCTTTGCAACCTGTGACTGGAATAAATTGTTTCTAACCCCTGTGTTTTATTCCATTATTCTCTCTTTTAAATAACAGAAATGAAAAGGAAGGTTTCTGCCACCCTGCCACTTTACTTAGTTTAAAGAAGACTGCCCTCTTTTATCAGGTGTTTCAATGGCTACCTTGCTTTATTTATTTATTTATTTATTTATTTATTTATTTATTTATTTATTTATAACTTGCTCATTTAATAGTTTTTGAAAGCAGCTGGCAAAATCAATTCCATGCTGCTGAATTAAACTGATGGGGTTTGGACATTGATGAGAGCGTTCCACCGACCCACCCACCCACCACACTTCCCTGCCTTGGATTCACTGAGTCACAATCATGTGGAATTTCCTTTAAATCTCTGCTAAGTTTGGCACTCTTCTGACACTGCTTTTGGCATCTTGATGGAGCTTAGAACAAGTCAGATGAGTATGGCCTTTAACTCCTAATATGGATGTTAAACTCATTACGGCGGAGCTTCAGAGCCAAAAATCTCACCATCAAAAAACACTTTTTTAAAAAAGAGATTTTATATTATAGATAGATAGATAGACAGACAGACAGAGACAGACAGACAAGATAGATAGATAGATAGATAGATAGATAGATGATAGATGATAGATGATAGATGATAGATGATAGATAGATAGATAGATAGATAGATAGGGCACATGATATATTAATGCAAGCAACGGATATTTTTTATATCCACAGGAATCATTTGACTACTAATCATTTGATTATGATGACAATTAATTTTTTATTCATATAGCACTTGAAACTATATCAGTGTATGTAGTCATACCCAGTGCTTTTTTCCATGGAGTACTCAAGAGCCGGCAGTACCAGCACCTATTTTTGTTGTTGACAAAGAGTGTGGCACTTACTGTCACAACTACATGGTGAGTACCAGCATCTATTTTTCTAGAAAAAAAAGCACTGGTCATACCACATACAAGAAGGAGGAAAAGGGAAGGGGATGGAAAGGTCAACTTTTAATATTGCCCTTTAAAAGGGGGTGGGTGGGTTGGGGGGTGTTATTGGGTTGTTATTATTTTGATTATGTATTTTGTGGTTTTATATTTTTTATTTTATTCTGTGAACTGCCCCGAGACCTCTGGGTACAGGGCAGTATATAAATTCAATAAATAATTATAATTATAACTCTTTTAAACCAGGAGTCATGGTTAAGTTCTTTTCCCACTAACCGCAAGCTGTAGCTGAGTAGTGTACAGTATTGTGCAAGTCAACTCAGCATACCATATGGGAAGTTCTTAAATAGTTACCATACCAAAAATAATTATTTCTGCCAAAGAAACATACCCAGAGTGAGATGAGGACAGAAGTGCCCAGTGCTGGTGTCAGGGGTCAGTGCTTGAAGGAAAGGTGTTTTGAGTGAAAAGGAGTTGAAAGCACAAATACAAGCCAAGCCAGTTTTTAAAATATACCACATATATAACCTGAAATACTAAGCAAGTGAGGCTTGTACAACAGGCTAAGTAGGAGAGCAGAAAAAGACTGTTTAAGCGTTGATTAGTCAGTCAGGCAGTCTGTGGTCTTTCTTCACACCAAGGTAATAGCTTGAATATTTTCATCTTTTAACCTTTGAGTTAACTCTCTCAGAAGCTTTATTCTTTTTCTGTATTTCAATGATAATAACCTACCTTTCTACAATTAATTAAAATGCAAGCTGTGTTAATGAGAAAAAACATAAACCACAACTAAAATTAACCAAACAGAAATAGCATCATAAAAACTATATCAGCAATAGCA
Organism: Podarcis erhardii; assembly: GCF_964252035.2. Taxonomy (NCBI): domain Eukaryota; kingdom Metazoa; phylum Chordata; class Lepidosauria; order Squamata; family Lacertidae; genus Podarcis; species Podarcis erhardii. The sequence goes on from NC_138509.1 coordinate 37,303,271, forward strand.
GAATATCAGACCAGCCTTTTGACTGCCATCATCTCAATATAGGAAAAACCACGTGTACACAAATAGGGCAGCTGCCATGCGTGTTAACTAATATTTGCATTTGTGGCAAAATAAGCTTGCTCTGCATTTTACAACTATTAGTATGCACTTCCCCTGCCCATGTAGAAAGATTATATCAATGTTATTGCATATGACATTGCCTCCAAGTACTCAATTACTAAAACTAAATTTTGATGTCAATGTGTTCAGCCACTAAGAAATAAAGATTTTTTTAAAGCATGCGTTGTTTAATTATTTTTTTAAAGGCATAAAAGTAATCTATTTGAATCTGGTCACAAAAATGGTTTATAACAAGATTTGAAAATGAAGTATTTTCCTATAATGAAAATGTGCCAGAACCAGAATTAACATACAGATAAATGTATTTTCACAGAATCACACAACTGGAAGAGCTAATGCCCATAAAATCTCCCATTTGTCTAAAGGCAAGTTCTCACCAAATCAGTCCCTCATATATTAATGCACATAAAGTAAGACAATAATAATTTAGTCTTGTTCTCGGTCTCAAGAAGACAGAAGAAGCAAATAAGAGCACAGGAAGGGCCTGGATGAATCTGACCAAAGTCCTATTTAGTCCAGCATTCTGTTCTCACAGCCTGGTTCACACATAATTCTAAACAATGGTTTATTAAGCTATGGTTTATTAAACCATGGCTTAGCATTGTATGTAAAGGCAGCCTGCAGCTTAACTATGGCATGCTTACTGCCAACAAACCATAATCTGAAGTTGTGGTTTGTTGCTGAGAATAGTAGAGATAGTTACTAACCAACAACATGCACCACACACTTAAGCAGAGCTGTCAACTCTAGATGGTTTTGATAGCAATATATACTTTATCCACACACACAAAGAAAATAAATGTTTAAGTATTAAAGCTCTTGCCACATTTATTTTAAAAGAACTGATAGAGATGGATTGTAATTTCTTGCTTTAATTTAGAGGCAAACTAGATCATTAAACATAATGTGATTTTTCAGTCTTGAATTTCTCAAGCACAGATGTGACAGGCATTTTGGGGGGGATGGTGCAAAGCTGTCCTCCTAACACCTGTCAGGAGGAGGATGCCTGGATAGTGGTGGGGAGGGGGAGGACTGCATGGGTACCCTGGCAGAAGTGCCGCATTGGTTCCACTGGTGCACCCTTCCAACTCCAATCTCACCAGAACTCTGACCCACTCCTGGCACTGTCCAGGTACATAGAAGCAACAGCATCATCATGAAGATGGCTCTACAGAAGCTCCCAACCAGCTGCTCTCGCTCAAGCACTAAGTTTAGAAAGGCATCTGAAAGTTATAAAAAGACACTTACCCCATGCCATATGGACTGCAGAAGGGAAGAACTTAACGCTTGGCTCACTGAAATCTGAAAGGCAATTATTTCTTCTGATATAATCCTAGAGTGCCTTAATTCATCGTGGGTTCTCTTCCGGTCAAGACAACTCCAAGCGACAGCTCCTATGTGCCCCGACGGTAAAGTTTTAACAATAGCTCTTGTTCCAGTATAGACCGATTTCTTAACCTCCTTATCATTTTTGCAAAATCTTCTGACTAATAAAGTGGAGCGCTCTTTCTTAGTACGAGAAGAATCTTCATCCATTTCTTCTCCGTGGCCTTCGTTGCAGTTTTGATAATGGCTCAAACTGGGCTTTGAAGGCAGTCTTCCAGTAATATTACCGCTAGAAAAATTGTGACCTGAGCATGCCATATTGAGTTTTGGGGTTGTTCTTTCCAAATACAAATAGTTATCCACTGTAGTGCCATAGGAATCACACAACTGTTGTCCAGTTTTATTCCCACAGGTAGCTGGTAGTTCCACTGTTTTACAAGTGCAAGCTGCAGAAATATTGGTGCAATCATTATAAGCCTGTACTGGCTGTAAGCATTCGTTCCAAATGAAGCTGTTGTGCAAGGTACACAAACTTTTTGAGATGTTCTTTCTCTCTTTAACATACTTGAAATCAGCACTCTCAGTTTCATTTTCATTTTTATTTACTGAGGACTGGCTTCTTAGTGGCTTCAACTCAACTTGAGATCCATCCATTTGTAACTGAATTTCAGCATACACAGTTCTTTCCAGTGAAGAAGGAATTCCAGTTTCTAAACATTTGTCTTTATTTGCAAAAGAGTCACATGCTTTATATAAGTGGTTATGTATAGTGTTGTTTTTGTAGCTTTTCTGTATAATGTCATAATTTATGTTAAGAAACTCCACAGAAGCAGGGATACATATGCCTCTCTCCCAGGGTTTTCTGCTATCAGTCATTTCTTTCTCATGTGGTAAATAAAAACACTGAACAGCTTTTCTTCACGTTTTTGGAAGAGAGAGTTGTGTGCATCCAATTTCTTTGTACTTTCATAACTGGCATCTAGGGTGCTTTATCTTTATCGCCATTTCCTTTCTGGTGGACTGAAAACTCTGCCAAAGACCAAATGCAGACACTGCTGTCTCTCTTCAGAGAGCATCTTGAAACACAGGCTTCAGACACTACCCTGCTTTCCCTCAAATACTATGAATTACATAATAGCACTGAAAGAAAAGCAAAACACTGCTATATCTTCACAGCAGACTTACAGCATACAACACAGCTGTATTATTAATGGCCTTCAGAATGCTGTTTATGGTGGATTGCCACATAAAGCTTGAGTATTTGTTTGTAATAGCACAGTTTTCTTCTCTCACAAGCAAACACTTCCATGATAGGATATACCTATACCCCGCCTTGTTTCTTGCTACATGCCTTGGAAGAGTAAGTTGGGGAGATGTAATTAATTGTTCCTTAGGCCATGGAACTTCCAGTTAATCAGTAGCCTGCAAAACAAAAAACAAAACTATATTTAATACACAGTGCCAGGTGTAACCTGCATATCCATAACGAAAGAGTATGGTGTATTAACAGATGCTTAATGGAAATGCAGAGCATCCTTAAGAATATATTCCATTGTGCTTTTGTTTATAGCTGACGTTTTCCCTCCAAGCTCCCTTTGAGAGATTCAGAATATGTGGGATAAACAGACATGCAATCTACCACCCCAACCTTACCTCTTCAGACAGAATCTGATCAGGCACCATCCCATCCATTTATTTGCAGCTAAATTTGCAGGGAGGGATGCGGGTGGCGCTGTGGTCTAAACCACTGAGCCTCTTGGGCTTGCCGATCAGAAGGTTGGCAGTTCGAATCCCCATGATGGAGTGAGCTCCCATTGCTCGGCCCCAGCTTCTGCCAACCTAGCAGTTCGAAAGCACACCAAAAAGTGCAAGTAGATAAATAGGTACCGCTCCGGCGGGAAGGTAAACAGCATAAACAGTGTTTCCGTGCACTGCTCTGGGGTCGGTGTTCCATTGAGCCAGAAGCGGCTTAGTCATGCTGGCCACATGACCCAGAAAAACTGTCTGCAGACAAACGCCGGCTCCCTCAGCCTGAAAGTGAGATGAGCGCCACAACCCGAGTCGTCTGCGACTGGACTTAACTGTCAGGGGTCCTTTACCTTTTTTAAAATTTGCAGTCCCACAAGGTAGCCAAGACCTTCTACTTTCCACCAACCATATCTCCCTCCCCTCAAAGGCTTCCATTTTAGGAAACCCTTCTCTACAATATATTTCTGAGACAAGTGTGGAGGAAACAAAATGGGAATTAAAACAGCATTATCCAAAACTCTGTCAGCAGATGGGACATTTGGATTAAAAAGCAACATCTTTCACCATCTAAACCAGAAATTGTTAGCCTTCAGGTGTTGTTCATATCAGGTCCAGACAGCATGGCCAACACTTAGGCATGGTGGGAGTTGCAGTCCAGCAACATCCTTCCCAGTGGCTCTCCACTCCACAGGAAAGCTGCGAGGGCAGACCCAGAATCCCTGCTGCCCCTTTGGCTGAACTTGGGTTGAACAGGTGAGATTATCCCCTCCTCCAACTCAAAGTTCCCACCATTCAGGGTCCTGCTCTGTTTCATCCTTTTCCTTTTGCATCAAAGCCTGCCAATCCAAGCCCGATCCCAATCCTGACAGCACTGCAGGACTCATGGCAGATTAAACTTTTTCATTACTTCTATCAAACAATTCACAGAAGCCTAAGACTACAAAATAAGGTGAGAGTCCTTTAGCCATCCAGCCAGCTCCTCCAAGGCCTTCGGATACATTTATTGTAGCTGCCCCAGGAAGAGAATGCTTTGGCCGGCACTGTCCTCTCATGGAGCCAGTGGCGTAGCGTGGGGGGTGCCAGGGGTGCCGGCCGCACCGGGCGCAACTTGGGCAGGGGCGCACTCGCACTAGCAGCTCTCTGCCCCTACTAAAATCCACTGGTTAGGGAGCCCGCGCTCGCTCGGCTTGGCGAGGAGGTCGCAGAAGGGGGAGAGCAAAGCCTTCTGCCGCTGGCAAAAAAAGGAGAGGAAGCCGGGCGGGCGGGCGGGCTGGCTGGCTCGCGGGGGTCTGGCTGCGCCTGCTGCTGCCGTTGCCGCTGCTGCCGGGCTTTGACAGCTTGGCGAAGCGGAGGGAGAGGTAATTGCGTCTCTCTTTCCACTGGCCGCCTGGGTAGTGAGCCGAGCGGAGCAGGGAGTCTGGCGAGGGGGCGGGAAGAGACTTTCCCCCCTTTTTCCCACCTCGCCTGGTCAAAAAGGAGAGCGGAGTCTCCTCAGGGTGCCCTCAGGCAGGGCAGGGCAAGGCAAGCAGAGCGAGGAGGAGAGAGAGGGGAAGGGGGGGGGAGCAGCCAGGAAACGACGCGGTGTGGAGGGGGAATCAATTAAGGAGAGAAGCCTCGCTGCTGCTGCTGCTTGGGAGAGTAAATTACTGTACTTGCCTTGCCCCGGGTTAGGGGGCGCAAATTATTTGCCTTGCCCTGGGTTGGGGGGCGCAAATTACTTGCCTTGCCCCGGGTGCTGATAACCCACGCTACGCCGCTGCATGGAGCTATCAAAGATCCTTTTCTGTCTGCTTGGATTTAACTCAGACCAGACACTGGCCACTTCTCAGCTGCCTCAAGCTCTCATAGTTGGACAGAGGTTGTTATTTTAAGGGCTGGAATGCAAAGCAGAGAGCAAACACTAGCAGGTATGGACAGAAGACTGGATCAAATTGATCACTTGCCTAAAGATCAATATAAAACCAGGGTGGGGCATGAATGTTTGCTTTGTAAACAGCAACCATAGAAGCTAAATCTAGTTTTGTCAACAGACTAGAAGAGTTTGTGTCAGATTGTAATGAGAAACAAGAGGAAAACCAGATGCTCTCTATTACTTTGTTTATTTACGGTAATCAAGCCAGCTTTCTATGTGCAAAGCAACAATGATATTCTACCGAATTAATGCACTGGTTTGATTCCCCCCCCCCCCCGGATCATGGTAATCACTAGAGAGGTGAAACCATGAGCCAAGCCAAATCAAAATAAGTATTATATTGAACAGATATAAAGGTTAGGAGAATCTGGTCTGCATTTAGTACACATACAGATCTCTACCAACATAAATGGAATGTTTTGCTACACATATATCATAAAAGGTAAAAGGACCCCTGACAGTTAAGTCAAGTTGCGAATGACTCTGGGGTTGCAGCACTCATCTCACTTTACTGGCCAAGGGAGCCGACGTTTGTCCGCAGACAGTTTTTCCGGGTCATGTGGTGTCAGGGAACTGCCATCGGAGAGACAGGTAGTGGACAGGCTACAGGAGAATAGGAGAGAATCTGCAGTAGAAGAGGGAACCAGCAGGGGGAGTGCAGGAGTCACAGCGGAGGGGAGGCTCTGGGATGCTTCCAGTGAGAGTAGTGGAGAGGTAACGGGACCCCCGTTGGGAACGCCCACCCTTCGCCGGAAACTGTCACGCAGAGAGTCTCGAAAGCGCATGTCTGTCAAAGAGCTTTTATGTTGGCGTAAATTCCGTAGACGCCCACTGTCAGATTCTACCAGCGACTGACGGAGTCATGCTTTGGGGGCTCCGTTAGTGCATCGGTTTGGATGACCAGCCAAACCCCAGAGGGATCAAGCTTTTACGCACAAGCAGCACACTATCCCACCACAGCAATCTGACAGTCTTTGAAAGCAGCTTGTGCAAGCAGAAGGCATCATGAGCGAACCATCCGGAACCGGAGGAGCAGGAGCGGGAGCTGGCGCAGATCCAAGCCTGGAACAAAGGTACAGGGCGTTGGAGGTCCAGCTGGCACTGCAAACGGCGAGGCTCGAGGAGAGGAGGGCTCAAGATGCAGATAAGGGGAAGACCACCCCACTTGCCAGACGGGTGCCTGGACTGGTGCAGAAATTTGGGGGGGATCCCCGGAACTATCAAGCCTTTAGGACAGAGATGCAATATGCACTCAATCTACTGTTTGATGACTTCCCCGACGAGAACTCTAGAGTGGCGTACGTGATTGGCCATCTAGAGGGAGGGGCGAGGGACTGGGTTCGGCCCCTGATGGCAGCCAATAATGAAATCTTAAAGGACACAATGAAGTTTTTCCGCGCCATGGACTTGATGTTTTCCAGCGAGATCGAGCAGGGAGTGGTGCGCAGGCAGTTAATGGCGTGTAAACAGGGGAGCCGATCTGTACGTGAGTACTGGACTGAGTTCACCATGCTGATTCATAGACTTGGGTGGGACCTTGCTAGTGAACCTATTCAAATGCTGTTTGAAGAAGGTCTCTCTCCGGCAGTGAAAGATGAACTTTCCCGGGCGCCTAGGGCGGAGTCTATGGATCAGCTGACTAAATCAGCGCTGTCCATTGGGGCACGCCAGGAAGCTAGAGCTATGGAAAAGCGGGAAGGAAAGGGGGAACGTTGGAAGGACTTCCGCATTCCAGAGATTCCGGAGCAGCCTTTCCCGCCAGCAGAGCCGATGGAACTTGGAACAGCGCGCGCGCGCGCAGTTTCAAACACCAGTGAAGGGCGGAAGAAGGAGGGAAAGAGCGGCAAGAGATGCTATCTCTGCCAACAGCCAGGTCACTTTGCCAGAGTCTGTCCGCAAAGGAAGGAATGGCAAGGGATGGCGGGAACTGTTGGGGGGAAGGAGGAAGAAGAAATCACGGAGCCAGTAAAAGCCAACGCCTGGTTGCCAACATCAGGGCACAGCAGCCAGGCCAGGGAGTAATGAATGTGCCCACGCCGGAACCTCCAAGACCAGCGCTTGTGATAGAGGTGTTGCTGGAACTGGCAAACGGACACCCACTGAAGATAAAGGCGCTATTGGATTCAGGTAGCTCATGTAATTTCATGAGCAAAGAGTTTGCAGCTGCACACCAAATACAGACTATCCCATTGAGTAAGCCTTTGCAGGTTACCACGATTGATGGGAGGGAGCTGTTGGGAGGAGAAGTGAGCCAACAGACTGTACCAATGATAATGAGGGTGGCACGACACACCGAACTGATAGCGTTTAACGTAGCCACCTTGGGAGGAGCTCCTATTATCTTGGGTATGAGCTGGCTGGCGCTACACGATCCGCTAGTAGGCTGGCATCAGAGAGTGGTTTCCTTTGGATCAGCACATTGCCTAGAACACTGCAAGGAGGGAGAGGCTCAGGCAGGCGCCAGGGGCACTCTAGCAGGGATGGAAGTGATGGACAAAGGGAGGGTGCCACCACAATACGCTGACTTGCTTGACGTATTCAGCGAAAAAGAAGCAGATAAACTGCCCCCGCACAGACCCTTTGATTGTCAAATTACCTTACTCCCAGGAGCACAATTGCCAGTGGGCAAGCTGTATGCAATGTCAGACAGTGAGATGCAGGAGTTAAGGGAGTTCATTGACAAGAATCTCAAGCGAGGTTTCATCAGAGAGTCACGAGCGGTGGGGGGCAGCCCAGTGTTCTTTGTGGACAAAAAAAACACAGGCAAGCCCAGGCTTGTATGTGATTTCAGGGCCCTAAATGCAGTGTCAGAACCAGTGACTTTCCCTATGCCCAGAATTGATGACATTCTAACACGGGTGAGAAAAGGGAAAATTTTTACCAAGCTGGACCTTAGGGGGGCATATAACTTGATACGTGTGAGAAAGGGGGATGAGTGGAAGACCACTATGTTCACCCCCTTGGGGGCCTTTGAGTACACCGTTATGCCTTTCGGATTACAAGGGGGCTCCGCCTGTTTTCAATCATTCATGAATCACGTCCTGGGGCCACTGCTCTACAAGAACTGCGTAGCGTTCTTAGATGACGTTCTGGTGTACTCAGACAATGAGGAGCAGCATGTGCGAGATGTAAGAGAGGTACTGAGCAAGCTGCGAGAAAACCGGCTGTGGGTGAAACTGGAGAAGTGTCAGTTTCATACCAAGGAGGTGGAATTCCTGGGGTACCGGTTGTCTGACAAGGGATTGGCCATGGATCCCAGCAAGGTTCAAGCGGTACTGGAATGGAAAACACCAAAGACCAAGAAGGACGTGCAAAGGTTCCTGGGCTTCGGAAACTTCTATAGGAAGTTCATCAAAAACTTTGCCCATTTAACAGCGCCCATCACGGATTGTCTTAGTAGCAAAAAGAAATTTGTTTGGACGGGAGAAGCGCAACAAGCGTTCGAACGCTTAAAGCAGGCGTTTGCGTCGGAAGAGCAACTCTTGCACGTGGATCTACAACAACCAATGAGAGTGGAGACTGACGCGTCAGACCGAGCGGTGGGGGCCGTTCTTCTCCAGCCGGGAAAAGATACGTCTGAATGGAGACCGTGTGCATTCTTCTCGCGGAAGTTGAACAAATCAGAGAGGAACTACACAGTGTACGACCGAGAACTGCTCGCCATTCATGAAGCATTCCGGAAATGGCGGCACTTGCTGATTGGGGCGCAGCACAAGGTTCAAGTCCGAACTGACCACAAAAATCTGGAATACTGGAGAACAGCCCGAGTGCTGAACCAGAGACAAGTGAGATGGGCCCAGGAGTTCTCCAAATTCCACTTTGAGATTCGTTACGTGCCCGGCTCCGAGAACGTGAGGGCGGACGCTCTTTCCAGGAAACCTGAGTACTTAGAGGGGGAGGGAGCGCCTGAGGCAAGGCATGTAATCCCTGAAGACCGCTGGGTGTGTGGGGCGGCATTGGTGGGGCAGAGGGAACTGATAGAGGGTACGGAGAACGATGAATACGCCCAAGAGAAACTCAGAGAGCTCCGGAGGACAGAGGAGAACACAGGGGGGTTCGAAGAAAAGAACGGGGCGTTGTATTACAAAGGGGCACTGTACATACCCGACGGGGAACTGAGGGGCAGAGTACTCAAGCAGTTGCATGACAGCCCCACAGCGGGACATTTTGGACAGCACAAAACCATGTGGTTGGTTACCAGGGAGTTTTGGTGGCCCAAGGTGAGGGAGGACGTACGGGAATATGTCAGGGGTTGCGACAGGTGCCAGCGAGCGAAAGGAGAGAGGGTGGCGCCAGCGGGGCTATTACAACCCTTACCCACGCCCGAAAGGCCATGGGAGGCAGTATCCATAGATTTTATGACGGACCTGCCAAAATCCAAAGGCAAAACAGCTGTCATGGTGGTGGTAGATCAATTAACCAAGATGTGTCATTTTATAGCTTGTTCACATGCAGTCACAGCGGAGGAAACCGCCAAGTTGTTTGTAGAACATATTTTCAAGTTGCATGGCGCCCCCTTGAGGGTGGTCAGCGACAGAGGGAAACAATTTACTTCCAGGTTCTGGAGGAAACTTATGAGCTTACTGCACGTAGAACTCAATTTCTCAACTGCCCGGCACCCAGAAACCAATGGGCAAGCGGAAAGGGCAAATGGGGTTTTACAACAATACCTGAGGTGTTATGTAAAAGACAGAGAAAATGATTGGGTGGATAAGTTACCTCTAGCAGAATTTGCCTACAACAACGCGGAGAACGTGTCCACAGGGATGAGTCCCTTCCTGGCAAATTATGGGTGTCACCCCCGGGCATTCCCAGGAGAGGGAGGGGAGAGGTGGAGCGTGCCGGCGGCGGAATATTTTTTTGAAGAGATGGAGGCGATCCACCGTCAGCTTCAACTTAACTTAGAGAAAGCCAAGGAAGAATATAAGAAGCAAGCAGACAGAAATAGGAGGGAAGGTGAAACTATAAGGGTGGGGGACCGGGTGTGGTTGTCCACCCAAGGGCTACCGTTCAAGGGCGGGAGTAAGAAATTGAGGCCCAAAAGATTGGGACCCTTTGAGGTCATACAGCAGGTCAACCCAGTGGCATTCAAACTCAGGCTGCCCAGTCACATGAAATTACACCCAGTATTTCACAGGTCATTACTGTCGCCGTACCGAGAGGGACGCGAGTGGGGGGAGCGTGAGAGAGAGGCCACCCAAACGCCCGTGATAGAAGAGAGAGAGCGCGACATGAACGTGGCAGGAATCATTGATTCCAGGTGGAAGGGGAATCAGGTGGAATATCTGGTAGAATGGGAGGGGGAAGCAGAGTCGGAAAACACTTGGGTACCAGCAGAGGTAGTCAATGACGAGGTTTTAATAGAAACATTTCATCAGCGTTTCCCAAGAAAACCGCAACCCGTGGCTCGATTTAGAAGGGAACACTTTGGGACCACCGATGAGGAAGGAGAGTTTGAAGGGTTCCCAGAGTCAGGGGTGGGTGAAGAAGCCGACTCCGACGAAGAAGAGGAAGACGGGGAGAGAGACGGTACGCCGTGGCTGGAAGTGTTAGAATCCTCGGACGACGAGGAGAGTTCCTTCAGGGGCTTTCCGCCCTCACCGCCAGTGGGAGAGGAGGCGGGAGGGGGTGAAGGGGGCCCTGGGGGGGAGGTGGATGTCAGGGAACTGCCATCGGAGAGACAGGTAGTGGACAGGCTACAGGAGAATAGGAGAGAATCTGCAGTAGAAGAGGGAACCAGCAGGGGGAGTGCAGGAGTCACAGCGGAGGGGAGGCTCTGGGATGCTTCCAGTGAGAGTAGTGGAGAGGTAACGGGACCCCCGTTGGGAACGCCCACCCTTCGCCGGAAACTGTCACGCAGAGAGTCTCGAAAGCGCATGTCTGTCAAAGAGCTTTTATGTTGGCGTAAATTCCGTAGACGCCCACTGTCAGATTCTACCAGCGACTGACGGAGTCATGCTTTGGGGGCTCCGTTAGTGCATCGGTTTGGATGACCAGCCAAACCCCAGAGGGATCAAGCTTTTACGCACAAGCAGCACACTATCCCACCACATGTGGCCAGCATGACAAAGCCGCTTCTAGCAAAACCAAAGCAGCGTCGGAGCGGTACCTATTTACCTTCCCGTCGGAGCGGTACCTATTTATCTACTTGTACTTTGACATGCTTTCAAACTGCTAGGTTGGCAGGTTTGCTAGCTGGGACCGAGCAACGGGAGCTCACCCCGTTGTGGGGATTCAAACCACCAACCTTCCAATCGGCAAGCCCTAGGCTCAGTGGTTTAGACCACAGCGCCACCCGTGTCCCTCACATATATCACAGCCTGTGTTAATTAATCTCAAATAAATACCGTACTCTGGCTCTGCAGTCCTAATCACTATCAGTTAGAATCCTGATTTTATATTAGAATCCTGATTTTCTTTTTTTTTTAGCATTATTAACATTTTAAACTACTTATATTATAACTGTCATAAGCACAAAAAGGAGGTTTGCACTAATGGAACTTGGAGCTACATAACAACCCTTTTGATAAAGGCATGGACATGCCTCTGTCTATTTCTTTCACATGGATATCAACATCTATTTTAGTGCAGTACCTGCTAGTAACTTTCCCAAGGACTCAGTCCTCTACACTGCAGTAACTACATGCAGAGGGATCACTACAGGGTATGTATAACAAAGCTCTCTTTCTTCCCCAACCAAGCCACTGTGAGGAATCAGCCACCTCTGCTCACGCAACAAATGCAAAGCATGGAGACTTGCCATCACACCTAAACATCAGGTGCATTGAATGTCTGCTCACAAAGGATGTAAGGGAGAACTGGCTCTGTTATGCCTTATGCTCCACCTGCAAGTACTGCACCCACCATGGCCTGAATCAAGCCCCATGATTTCACAATGAAATATTACGAAGATATAATCTGGATTTGTTTAGAGCTGAAAGCACAATATCCCTTTAGTACATGGGAAATGAATGTGAGGCAATGTGCAGGCAAAGGTTACTTTCATTAATACCATCACTAATCCAGTAAATAACAAAAGGGCTAATTTTGATACATCAGAGAAATGTAACATGTTCCATGCCATCAGCAAAGCAAAAAAGACTGAGAGGAAACAGATTCAGCACGGATAAATCACATTAGATCAGAGGTCAAACAGCAGAAACAGTATAAAATGATACATCATGGCAAACTGTCAGTATTCATGGTCACAAAATGTTACTCTTTACAATGAAAATTATAACATACAGCCATAAGGTGAATTTAAAATATCTAGAGTAATATACAATATGGCATTTCTAAAACTGAATTGAATTAAAGGTGCAAATGAATCAACATAAATCAAGGAAAGTGCTTTTGGGGTGGCATGTGCTGCACGTGCTGTTTGAAAGAAGGGGAAAACAGGAAACCTATTGGAGTAAGATTACGCCCATGCTGGGGTATAGCAGCTGTGAATATGACGACACTTTTCTCAGGATGGGGGAAGTGGGGACAGCTACAGCTTGGAAAGCTTGTTGCCCAACTTATTGTACTTTAAAAGAAGCTCTCCATGCATCAATGTGTGAAACAACCAGGTCACATAACCTGACCAGCATGTTTACTGAAATTGGGCAGAACTAGATTATGGTTGTCAACACAATTGACACAAACACCCCATCAATGATGGAGTGGTGGTGAGTTGTTTTGTTTTGCTTACTTAGAGGTTTAGATTTCAAGTTTAGATTGTGAGTCCCATTTACCACATTGGAACTTGTATGTAGACATACATAGGATTGCCCTGTAAGAGGCTGAACTAACTCACTGGCCTTAGGCAAGCCATTCTCTGTCAAGCCGAAAAAGAAAACAACTTCCTTTCCATTGTCCAGTAATGGCATTAAGAACTGCAAATGAAACTTATGCAGTTTTGCCATGGCTGAATGTGTATTGGTTTGTGGCTTTTGCACTGGTGGCATCAATATTGTGGAACGCTCTCCCAGCTGAAATGCCATCTACACTGGCATTCTGCTGGCCCTTGAACACATACCTGTTTAGACAAGCATTCTACCTGATCTCCTGACCTGAACTTTGGGTCTTATTATACCTAAGCACTACATTCTAGGTCTCTTTGCTGAAGGATGTTAATATCCTCAACATTTTCCATTGATTTCAGAGTGTGTAGATAATATAATAGAGAGCAACAGCAGGGAAACTCTGACCCCCAAAATAGAACTGGAGCTGGAGGGTGGGGGGCTATCAGCTGGCTCGTGTTAAGGAATGATAGACTATAAAGTCCAGAGACTAGCATCTTGGTAGAGAGAATCTAAGTATTAAATGTCAGGGGTCTATTGATAGAGTTGAAGAGTTATTTGCATGGCTGCATATTGAACAGTGAAGCACTTGGACTTAAGCAGAGCACTGAATGAGTACCCAAACTCACTGGGTTCAGTCCAGATGATGTTAGTTTAACTTATATCCATTAGAAATCAGTGGGAGTTAATGTCAACTTTAGTCAGGATCCAACCCATGAAGTGTAAAGAACCTGAATGATTTGGATTGTGCTGTCCTTGCTCATGAAAAAACATCACTTTGGCTTTTCCACAGCTTGGTCATAATAATGAATGCTGATTAATGAGCAGTTCGGGCAGCAGATCATAGAATCATAGAGTTGGAAGAGACCACAAGGGCCATCGAGTCCAACCCCCTGCCAAGCAGGGGGGGTAATCAGCTCCACCACCTTTTAAAATAGTCAGCTTGCAGTCACCTGCAGAACAGGAGAAAGATGTGAAACTGGCTTCCCCAGTTTCTTGGGCTGAAGCGTCATGAAATCTCCAATGGAGGTAATTCAAACTAAACGGGGGGGGGGGGGTGTTAGCTCTCAAAGTCCACCTTTGTGTCTAGCCTGCAAAAAACTCTTTGTTTGGGGTCTGGTGTTGCTGTCTATCTGCTTGTTCTTGTTTCCTTATCCCAGCAGCAACTGGTCTATTGAAGGTAAAATAGAAATAATATTACAAGAATGATTCCAGTCTCTGTTACTCTGTTACTAATTAAATTGACTGCATTGTAGAGCACTGAAGTACTCAATTTCAAGCAACTAGGGAGTATTATCCCCACCAGAAAAGAGCAAATGGATATCCAGTTACCAACAAAGAGATCTTCTTATTTTTTATTCTCTATTTTCATATTCCCACAAAGTGTCTATCTACATGCAGAGCTCATCCTACTGCATATTCAAAACTGATTACGGTAAATATCTGTTACGGAATATTTATTCAACAGCATTCTTCTTCATTTATAAAGTAAGTAAAGCTGAATTTTTGAGTCACACACATAAAAGACAACTTCATTCCTTTCAATATGGTCAAAATCTGCTGGTGTTTTTCCCCCATGTATTTTAGTATTAATGGGAACCCTATTTAGAATGCCACAAATAATATTTGGTCAGCAAACAAGTACTGTGCTTACTTTAGCTTTGCCAATTACCTCAGTCTCTGGGAAGAAGCCCACCTCAATAACTGACTGTTCAGAGTGTGAAATCATTTGAAAGCTCTGTTACATTAAAGCAGGAAAACAGTCAAAAGAGATTTTTTTTTTTTTTTTTTACAAAAATCATTCTTACTGCCTGATATTTTCTGGTTACTCATCAATATGGGTAATTAGACAGTTTTCCTTGATTTAAAAAAAAAACATGTCCTTGTTTTCAAGCATATTATTTTATACTTGTCCCTAAATATCAGCTAATAACAGAGTTTAAAAGTTAGTGACCTACATTTTAATCCAATACAATTAATTCAGAGGAATAATTTGTAACTCCCAGTTCATACCTAGTCAATGAAACAAAAACAGCTGAAAGTCTGTAAATTTTGGTTAAAAAACCCGATTTGCAATGGGGGTTGAATAATTTTGATTGCAACTGTAGGAACAAGCTATGAATAAACGATACATGTTATTTAGTTTCTTCACTGACATTTCATAGTGGTTCATGTTTGTTTTAACACTGTGTTACTATGTCAGGAGTTTTGAGGACAATGCATGAAAATGTCACCAAATTTTCTTCACCCAAGATTCTAGCTAAAGCCCCCCTTTGGAATTCTGTCCTCAGAATTCTGTTTTCCCACTAAGCAATTCTCATAGGAATTCTGCTTCACAACCACTTTACTACCTGGTAGGTTGAGTACCTTGAGAGGGAAAAAGCAGCTGGTAAACAACCAACCATTCAGCGGTTCCTAGACTGTGGCTAGCAAGACAAAGAAGCCCACAGTCTGGTGACATTTTTGGACTATGCCCCATCTACATGATTACAAAACACCATGTTTAGAACAGTTTTGTAACTGTACTTTTCACAAAGAAAAGACCACTCACTGTGAGCTGCGCTCTGGACATTTTGGATTTTTCCAGCCTTCAAGAACTCTTGTTTTTGTTCTAAACAAACCAACACAGCTATCCCCTCCCATATTTTCCAGAATGCATACTAGAAGGGACTGGGGAAATTAATCAAAGGACAAAGAGTGCTAGAGAGAGCTGGGGGTTTCTGAAGTGCAGAGGGAAGGTGTCTAGGCAACTGGGGATGAGAATTAATTTCTCTCTATAAATCTTGTAGGGCAGGGACACGGGGGGTTAATAATACAAGCCAGACACAAAGGAGGAGTCAGTTCTACAGTGAAAATATTTATTCAGGAAAAAAAAAATGTCACAGCTTTCTAATTAGGACTGTAACTTGGCACTGATGTCAATCACTATTGATCAGTAGACATCACTACAGATTTTTTAGAATAATTCTCACAGCAAAATTCAGTCGGCCTCTCAAGTGGCAGTCAAACAGAATCTTCATGGCAATAAGTCAGTGCCAATGTCTATTTTATCTGAGAAACAATTGTATCACAATTCCTTGTGAGTAAAGAACTAAGAGTTCTGTCAGCTTTTGAAATGGCAGTCCCAGTAATATATTGATTAGCTGCTGAGAGTGGGCAATAAAGTGACCAGCTGAACAAATCAATAACAAATTAGCTAATATTGTAAAAATAATATTGGCTGAGAGGCAATGCCATAAAAGTTGAAACTTGGCTTAAAGAGAGGATGAAGAAGAAAATGGAATAGCAAGGTCTCAACCATATTCAAAAGTAATTAATATACAATATGGGCAGAGTCCTATTTCTAACTAGTTGAGAATTATAGCAACAGAGAATTTCTAAAACAAAGAATTTACCGTAGTTACAGGAGGGATGGTTTGTTTTGCATACTGTGGTACCTCGGGTTACAAACTTAATTCGTTCCGGAGTTCCGTTCTTAACCTGAAACGGTTCTTAACCTGAGGTGTGCTTTCGCTAATGGGGCCTCCTGCTGCCGCTGCACAGTTTCCATTCTCATCCTGGGGCAAAGTTCTCAACCCAAGGTACTACTTCCGGGTTAGCGGAGTTTGTAATCCAAAGTGTTTGTACCCGAGGTACCACTGTATTTACTAGCATCAGCCTGGGTCTCTAGTTCCCAAATTGGGTGGAAATTAGAAGGCAGGAGGGAGGGAAGGATTACCCTTCCCACTAATTCTACTCTACAATAGATGTATCAAGTTAATTTCCCCTTCAGGCAAATGTCAAGGCTGACTGGGGGGAATGGGGTGGGGAAGTGTTGCAAAGGAGAATCAGCTGGCAGGGAAGATTTAAAATGCCGCTTCCCATGTGCTATTTGTCATCTGTGAATGCCCCTTGCATTATAAGGCAAACATGGGTCTCTCTGTGCAACATTCCACAGGTATTATTATTCCAAACATTTGCATAAACCTGTCTTCAGCCAATTTATAATCTCTGTAGTATCAACTGAACAGGGTTTGCAGCACAGAAGTAATGCTATACTCCACCCGAAGTAGTTGTTAAACAAACAAACTTAGATGTGGTGCAAATAGGACTAGCAATGCAATCCTCTAGATGTCTACTTTAAACTAAGTACCACTGAGTTCAAAAGTACTTACTCCTTGCTAGGTGTTTATAATATTGCAGCCTAACTGGCTCAATTTCATTTTAGACAAAAGAAAAGCCATGCTTTATATCAATGAAATGTAAATGAAGCACCATGTAAAAAAAACGAGCCCATACTAGGCGCATCTACATTTCAGGCCATCAGTCAAGTGTGTTATCTCATGCACATTAGATGTTTTTGTTATAAGATATATATGCAAACCTAAATTTGGCAAAGCTACCGGTATATATTTGCAGCCTAGTATGTCAGTTGTTATGTTATCTGTCTCTTCTAAATATTTGTGTTCACATTATTTCCATTTTTCTTTTAGATTAAAACTTTTGATAGAAAAATGCATCAATACAGAAACAATTACTGTTTTGTGAATGAAAGTTTCCCCTGACCTACTGAATTTCAAGTCCAAGTCCATGTATTTTATGATATTTTATGAAATGTCAGCATTCCACAAGCATGACAACCCACTTGCCAATAGAAGAACAATAAGTGATTACTCAAATTTCCTAGATTGATCTTCTACAGCTACTAGGGAATCATCTGTGTGGAAGTATACATGGGAAACATGAGGACTAGTAATAAAACAACCACTACCAAGATAAGGGCATACAAATGCTTGTTATAACAAGCATTCATTATATGAATTTACAGTGCTCTTTCAAAGGACTTTGGCTTTCCAAACAAGAGAACAGATTTTACTCTCCTGAAAGTGCATTTCTACATCTATTGTCAAGGCTAAGCTCTCACGCCATAAAGGCTCAGTTTTACTGTTTCTTCATTTAACTACTACAATGAAAACATTAGAGTAATCAGGGGATGGGACATAGCTCATTTTGCAGACTGAGTTGCTGGCATCTCCAAATATAACTTCTCATCAGGAGATGGGGGTGGGGGGACCTGTGGCTCTTGAGCTGTTGTTTGCCAACACCAGCTGATGACTGGCGATTAAATCCTGATACCTAAACTGTGGAATCCTGTTCCCAGTTCTCCAAGAATTTTCCAGGATTATAGATAAGAGGCTCTGAGATTACATCTGCAAGTTCCTTAGTAACCTTGTAGTTCCTCAGACCTTGGCGATCTCATTTAAAGTTGACAGGTGTTCCCTTACCACCTCTTTTTCTATCTTGGGCTGTAGCTCCCTCTCGACATCATTTATTCTATTATCGCCAGTTTGGGCACTGTATTCCTTTTGAGTGAAGACAGAAGCAAAACAGGTGTTGAGCTGTTCCTCCTTCTCTCTGTCACCCAAAGCCATTATTCTGTCTTCTACACACAGAGGTCTGGCTACTTTTTTTGTTCTTCCTCTTGCTTCAAGCATAGTAAAATACCACCACCACCCATTTTATTATTTCTAACCTCTCTTGCAAGCCTGACCTTGTTCTGAGCTTTAGCCCACCTGACCCTCTCTGCAAATATTGGATGATCGTTTATATTCTTCCTTCATGATTTGCCCCTTTTTCATTTTTTATATCTGCCGCTTTTAAATCTCAGCTCAAGGCACAAAAACTTCTTCAGATGCCTCCCACTTTTCTTTCTTGCTGGAATTGTTTGCACATTTCAGTTGTGCCTTCTCACCTTTAAGAAACTCCCATCTATTGTGGACTCCCTTCTCTGAGTATTTCTGACTGCGGGATCTCACCCAGAAGTTCCTTAAGCTTTTTAAAAACAGCTTTTTTAAAGTCCAGAGTACACATCCGACTCATACAATCAGCTTTTTTACATTCAGCCTTTTGCTCTACTGAACAAGATTCTCTACACCGTAAAATGATATCCAAGCAGAAAATTATTTAAATGCCGTCTGTTGATGCCCTGTCCTGGTATGAAGGGGAAGTTAGCCAACTAAGTCACTGAAGTGCTGTTCTGTAGCAGAACTCTGAAGATTACTATACATAATTCACTTCAACAGCATTTTTGCTGTCCACAGTAGCACAGATGAAGACAAACATCGTGGGAGGAAACATCACACACCAGAGCACTGCTCCTGTCTGAAACAAACAGCAAAGTCCTCCAGCATTAAGCAAGGTCACAGGCAACTGGAGAATCATCTGTTAAAAAACGATGCTATTATTAGATGCAAGTTATGCAGCAGTTGTGCACAGGAGTAGAATTAAAACATTCTTCCAAGATAAATGCTTGAAATACTATTCAAATATACACCTCTATGTCACCACAGGAACAATTCATATTTTACTATCAAAATAAATAAATGAACAAAAACTTGGGCCATTAACTACATGATGATTGGCAACTCTGTTAAGGTAAAGTGCACACCTTTGGATCCTAAGAAAAGTCAGTTTAAGGCATGGCAGAGGGGAGGGGAGAGGACTTCCTTTTGCAAACCTCCTTAAATTAATTTATCTTGGAATCCAAGTCGTTACATGTAAACTACTTCAATTCTGTGGAAGTCAGTTAGATGCATAATCCAACACACAAGAGTTACATCTGGGAATATATGATCTCCCCAGCGCAGGCACCGCAACGTGGACCTGCTTGGCTCCAGTGGTGAGGGCTGGGCTGGCATGGTGGGCTTCAGTCACCCTCTGAGCTCCACCCCTGCCCATGCACACATGCCCGCCTGGTGATGGCAAACAACACTACGACAATGCTTCCCTGAATCAGGGTAAAGGGTACTAGCCCACCTCTTTGCTATCAAAGCTTCTAATTGCACTGGGGGGGGGGGGGTACAAAGAAAAAAGAGAGACTTGTTCAATATGTAACCTGCAGCCTAAAGTGGTACAGTACACTATAGTGCAGGGGTAGGCAACCTAAGGCCCGTCGGCCGGATGCAGCCCAATCTCCTTCTCAATCCAACCCACAGACGGTCTGGTGATCAGCATGTTTTTACATGAGTAGAATGTGTCCTTTTATTTAAAATGCATCTCTGGGTTATTTGTGGGGCCTGACTAGTTTTTTACATGAGTAAAATGTGTGCTTTTATTTAAAATGTATCTCTGGGTATTTGTGGGGCATAGGAATTCGCTCACTTTCCCCCCCAAAATATAGTCTGGACCACCACATGGTCTGAGGGACGGTGGACTGGCTCACAGCTGAAAAAGGTTGCTGACCCCTGCTCTAGTGCAATGCATTGTACTTATTTTTAATGGTAATGAAGTAAAAAAAGAAATTAGGCTCAGAACAGATGGTTAACACAGTCAGGGGTGGAGGAAGGGAGTGCAGTGGGTGTGGTCTGCCCTGGGTGTCACCCCTGAAAGGGGTGACAAAATATTGGGTGGCACTCACCACGGGGCCTGCAGTGAGCCCGAGCCACACATCTCTCTTGGGTGGCTCCGTGCTGCCCAAACGATCCGCTGCCTCCCTGCCCAGCTGTAGGGCAGCTGAGTGGGAGGAGGCAGGCAGGCTCCAGAGGCCCTGTGGTGTGCCTCGCCCCTATGGCAGCTCGCTCTTCCCTCGCCCCACTCCTATGGGTGGTTCGCCCCACCCCTATGGGTGCGCAGCCCCAGGCGCCCGAGCAGCTTCCTCCGTAGCTGAACACAGTCTATGTTGGGCAGAAGTAGTATTGTGAATTCCCAGCCTAGGAAATATTTGCACAAGCTTTTTGCAGCAAACACCACATGACACCGACTCTTGCACTTGTATACCGAGTACTCAAGTCAGTCACACCCTTAACATACATAAATACAAGCACAGAACTAAACTTGAACTGAAAGTAGAATTTCTCTCTGCAATGATAAAAAGTGTTCTAGCCCCAACACTTTTAATACAGCAATGCGAAAACCATTGAAACCATTGCAGATTTTTTTAAATGTGAAAAAACATACACATTACTGCCTATTTTGTGCCTAGAAAAACTTTCTGTCCTCATGGGCTGTTTATTTAAAACATTAGGCTCATTAGTGAAACAAAGGGCACAATCCAGATAAAGTTATTAAAGGGATTTAAATAAGCTCACATTTCTCTGAATTGCAGCCCAATACAGTAAGTAAACAACCATACTACTATAGAGTTAAAAGGGGCCACGAGGGTCATCCAGTCCAACTGCCAGCAACGCAGAAATCTTTTGCCCAATGTGGGGTTTGTATTTATGATGGACCATCATCTGGGGGGGGGGGGAGAGATTATGTTAGCTTTTGAGATGTATGTCCAGCGGAACAGGAATGCTAAAGATGAGTATATGGGGTTTTTGTTGTTGTTTTAATAGCATATCTTTACTTAATGTGTGAAGTACTAATTCCTCCTTGTGTATAGTAATGTGGAAAGGCGGTGTACAAACTGAAAGTGAAGTGAAATTATGTTCCACCAGAATCTTGTCTGGTGAAATTAAATAGCAGTTTTTCTGAAGCGTTATTACATAGCAGTTTACCAACAAGGAAGGGCAAGGGGGAGAATCTGTCCAGAAAACCACAGGACAAAGTGCTGGTGAAACAGCACTAGTCCTGTAAAACAGCCCCTTATGTTGTGGTAGCCACAAGTTTGAGAAAATACCCAAACTATAGCCACTATTTTTCCATACTTTAGAATTTTTTAAAAAAGCAGATCAGCTACATTTTTAATACACTCCAACTATCCTTTCAGACTTAAGTGTGGAGTTTTCCACCCTTGCAACATATGGGCGAAGTGAGGTTACTAATCTACTTTAATTACTGTGAACGTGGAACAGATTTACCATCATAATATTCATGGGTATATGACCTCGTGTTGGGGTTCAACAACCTCCTATGATGAAGAGCAATGGCACCGGGACTCTCCAGCAGATCTCCAAAACTCCTAATGGCCTCAGTGAGCCATCCAAACTGAATATCCCTTTCCCAGTACCAAAGGCCCCCACAACAGCTACCTAGCTTCCTAGCCAATTCTCATACACTCTCGTATCTCCCCCAGGGCCACAAAAGCCAAGGTGATGGCAAGTCAGGCAGGAACTTCAGAGATACCAGTGTGAGGCTACCCACAAGGAGCACATAGAAACCCCTGATCGGATCAGGGCCTGACTGAGAGCCAGGAAGCATGGAGTCTTCGGCTCCTATAGCCCTTACAGTCTGTGCTGCTTCATTGCTAAAGCAAAAGTTGCATCACCGCCATCCCCCCCCCAACACATAAATTCCAGCTCCAATGTGAAAATAGACACTTTGTTTGTAATGTCAATTCACTTTTACCTTGTTTATTTTGTTTTTGTTCTTGTGTTTCTTGTCTTTTGTTCTTGTGTTTATCGTGTATTTTTGTGCTGTAAACCCCCCTGAGATGGACAAATGAAGGGTGGAATACAGATAAATAATACTAATAAAAAACAATTAACTACCATCATACCATCTTCTCTACAAGGCATTTAAGGTGGCATGTTCAAAATCATTGTATTGTGGGCTGATAATAGATTTATGAGATAGACTAAACTGAAATATAGTCTCAATGCCTATACAGTGGTACCTCTAGATATGAACGGGATCCGTTCCGGAGCCCTGTTTGTATCTAGACGTAAACGTAACTAGCGACGGCATGTCTGCGCGCACGCCACTTTTCGCCGCGTCTGCGCATGTGCGTGACGTCATTTTGAGCGTCTGCGCATGCGCAAGCGACAAAACCCAGAAGTAACACACTCCGATACTTCCGGGTTGCCAAGGAGCGCAACTCGAACGTGCTCAACTCGAAGCATATTTAACCCGAGGTATGACTGTACTGTGAGGAGAAAAGAAGGGTTGTGGGAACGTAGGTGGTTGTGTGTTTCATTTTTAGCTTTGAGTGAATAGGTGCAAGTATTGTAAAACTGAAAATTGTCTTGGGTACCTTGGCAAAAAGGCTGTACGGTATATAAATCATGATGATGATGATGATGATGATGAAGATGATGCATTTCACATCCAAGTGGAGATCTGAACCCAAGGTTTCTCCAGTCCAAATCCAATACAGAGAAGTTCCTTCCTTTTTCTGAAAAAGCCTGAAGGAAAGCTTTTTTGAAACTTTTGACTCATTCTTTGTGATCAGTAGGACAAAAAAAGCACCATGGTCCCATACAGAAATGAAGAAAAAGCTTAGTCAGGCCACAAATTTAGAGGCTAGGCTTGGGAACTTCGTAGAGCTGAGGGTGGTTTTCAGCATGGGAAGAAAAGGAACATTTTTTGGGAAACTAGAAGCAAGCAACGGCCTAGTTTAAAACCAGTTTAAAACTACTTCTTCCTCTGTGTGTGTGTGTGTGTGTGTGTGTGCGCGCGCGCATATGTGATGACAAATTCAAGTGGAGGTCTTAGCTTCGCAGCAAAAAACAAACAAACGTTGATTATTGGGAACTTTAAAGACTGGAAGCAAAGGTCACAACAAAGCTGTTAGTGCTCCAAATCCTATTCTAAAGTGAAGGCTATTCAGGGTCACAATGGATTTTACTTCTCTTTTTCTCACGTGTATGTGGGTGCAGAATATTACATTTTGACACAACTGCTTGCTACCTGAGGCCCTAGGGCATTCATTTGTGCTTGCTTCTAAGTAAACACAGGATCATAGAATCCTCCTCAGGGACCCTGAGGAGCATCTAGTCCAACCCCCTGCAATGCAGGAATCTCAACTAGATCGATCATATATCACAAACAGCCATCCAACCTCTGCTTAGATTAAATCTGCAACCTTGATGTTATCAGCACCATGCTGAGTCTAACCAAGTGAGCTATTCAGACTGACAGTGTAAAGAGGCACCAAGCATGCTTAGTTTTATACCTGGGGGGTGGGGGTGGCCATTTTGTGTGCACTTTTTGCCTTGTTAGTACCAAAATGATCTCAAACACCACACCAGTTTGGGTAACTTAAACATAAATCTGGAGGGAAATCTGGAGTGTATTCACATCAGTGTATTCAAGTAGATTTATGCAAGAGATGCTCCTTCAGGAATCCCAGGCCATCTAGGAACTCAAAGCAGCATTTCCACTTAACAAGTCCCATGAGCAGAGCACTAATATAGTTACATACCCAGTATAGAATTGGTGTTTCTAGGGCAGACGTTCTGATTTCTAGGACGTGTGGAACCAATACACTTTTTATTATAGAAGCTAAACATTAATTGTTAACATTAGTAAGGGTATTGCTGCACAAAAGGTGTCCCAAGCTTGTATTGGTTGCACACTAAAGACACCAAAAAGAGCAGCATTTATTTTATTTTTTTGTTATTTAGCAATTTTATTTTCAAGGGAGCATTTGGATCTTCAATCTTAGTGTCTAATCAGAACATAAAGATAACATTAAAAGGTAAATCACTTTCACAGTTTTATTTTTCTTGTACATCCATTTGCAGGAAGGGTTTTATGCAACTCAGAAACCAGTAAGGCTTTAGCTGAGGGGTGGCAAATCTGTGGGCCTCTTGGCAGAGGCATACCCTAGGGTCCCATGCACCCTCGGAAGGGAGATATATCAACAAGCGCCCCCCCCCATCACTTTACTGCAATAGCCACATTAGAAATTACTACATTTTACGAGGTCCAAGTACTCAAAGCATCGGGAGTCAAGGCAAGGTGAGGAGGAGGAAGGGCAAAAAAATCCCACACACCTTTATGCAAGGATGGAAAGATTCTCCCATGTTTGATCTCACAATAATAGTGGCATGTCACCATACACATATACATAATACACTTCAGTAGTCTGCCTTCATACCGTTTTGCCTTTTCTTCTATCGCTCAGCTCCCAGCTCTTGTCTAAATTCAGGACCTTACACAGATAACTGGAGACATTTTGGGGGTGATTTTTGCACCCCTTTTGGGCCTGCACTCCCAGTGTGGGCCAATTTTGCCAACCCCTAGATATGCACTGAGTGGCAGGGCTATCCAATCCAATCATGGACCATCACCTTTCATGAGCACTGAACACCTACATAAGGCTATCAAAGTGAAGGCCAGACATTTGCTTTTTAATAATTACAAAGTGCTTCAGTACTAGAGTTCTAACAGTGGAAAGATCAGTAGTAGAGTTTTCAAATAATTTTCAAGACTCACACTTTCCATTTTCAAGGCTGAAACAAAATGCAACTAAAATGACTTAATACCATGACCTCACTCGGAGCTATCCAATTAAAAATAAATAAATTTATTTATTGTGTTTAAAATCGTCTTTTTTTTAAACATCCAGCCACAGGAAAAGTTCTGTGCAATTCAAAACAGAAATCAATACTCCATTGTGAACGTTGGCTTTAATGACTGAGCTTGTTAATTTTGTTATGGCAGACCACAGGAGTTTGGACTCCCTGGTTATACTGAAAATTAGCGGAAAATAAGTGAGCAAGATGGGAAGACCTGAGCATCTCTCATAGCCAACGACATCTCCCACATTTTAAAATACTGAACATCCTACCCTAGTACAAACCCCAACAGTATCAACTAATGTAGAAGGAGAGTATCACATCTTCCAATGAGCAAAATATTGCCCATTGGAACGTCCCTGAAGGACATCTTTGAGGGAAGAGATGGGGGCTGTACGCAACACCTGCTGGATTCACGAATGTATGATGCAAGAACCTGATGCTGAGAAATCATACCAGCAGCCAAACGTCTTCATCCTGTCCTCCATTCATCATTTCGCCCTCTTTTCCTACACAGTCGCTCAGCGCAAGAAGAGGTGGGTGTAATTTTAGAGGAGGAGGAGGAGGAGGAGGAGGAGGAGGAGGAGAAGAAGAATAAATATTATTTTTTTAAAAAGAAGAAGAAGAAGAAGAAGAAGAAGAAGAAGAAGAAGAAGAAGAAGAAAGAAGCTGCGTTGCCAAAGGAACCCTTTTCTCTTCCCCTTAGGAAATATTCAAAGACTATCATACCACGTGGGGAAAGATTAGCATCCTTACCCTGAGACAGCCGGTCCTCCTCCCTCTCCCCCTTTTTGCAGGCGACGATTCCACATTTATTGAAAGGTGACAAAACCTTTCAAACAGACAAACAGAGCTGCCCTTAAAGCGACCCTGCAGGCCAAGGGATGGAAAGGAGTCGGCTTCCTTCCTCTTGTTCTCGACTTTGGTCACTGAATAATCGGGGGTGCGGGAAGCCCTTTCTAAAGGGAGTTCGTTCGTTCATTCATTCATTCAGTCTTTCCTCCCACCTCCGCCTCCCTAGCAGGGACCGCCTGGGAGAGAGCCCTTTTCATTGTGAGATCAAGTGCCTTCCCACGGGACGGAAGGGATTTCCCTTCTCCGCCCAACCACACACCTGCCAGGTGGTGGTGGTGATTAGTATCTTGCCACGGCAAGCAGAGCCAGGCCAGGCAGCTAAGCACTTGCGCAAAGCTCTCCTTCTTTGGGAACTTTTACACGTGCGCACGCACATACACGTGTACTCCCCTCGTTGGACTGCAGAGACAGAAGCTCCGCCGCTGCCTCTGTTGCCGTTTCTTCCGACGCATCAGCCTCCAGCAGCCAGTCTGCACTGTGCAGACTTGTCTCGTATTTCCCTCGGTCCATCCAGGTCTATTACAATGTGCCCCTCTAAGGTTTCAGTTCCGGGAGGCAACTCTCCCCCGCCCCCTCCGGCTCGAAAAGAGTGGCAGGGATACCTTTGGAGAAGGGCTCACAGCTCAGCACCTCGATGCACTCATCGGATTTTGCCCGGAATCTTGCAAACTGGGTCTCGTGTGTGCGTTTGCACGCGCGCGGGGAGTCCCGAGTTCTTTAATGCCCTGGATCTGCAAAGAGCAGAGTGGTCGATATAACTCACAAAAGATCTGGTGTCTTTTGTGTGTTAAATCAATCCAATAATCAACACTTGCAGAACGGGGGGGGGAAGTGTCAGGTTATTTTTGTTTGTTTGTTTGTTTGTTTTGGAGCGGGGCGCTAAAAAAACTAAGCAGAAAAGAAACAGCTGATTCCCCTCCAAGTTTCCAAGTCATCCTCTTACCTTCGAGGCGCGGGAGGCTTGCTTTTCGGAGTCCCGATCCGTCGTTCTCAGTGAACGGCGAGCAGATCCCCACAATTTTGCAGGCAAGGACCTGGTCCCGAGCCATCGCGTCCACCTTTCATCTCCTCCCTCCCACCGCCAACCCACCTCGTCCCCCGATTGTGTATGCGGACTCAGGAGAGGAGAGGAGAGGAGGAGATCGGCTGATCTGCCGCTTCTGGACGAGGAGTTGGCTGCCTTGCTCTCTCGTGTGTGTGTCGAGTGAGTCCCTGCTGCTGCCTCACTGCATTGGAATGTCTGAGCTGACTGGGCTTCCAGGGCTCAATGAGCGAGCCGAGCTGCCGCGCTCAGACCTTGTGGAGCTCTTAATTCACTTCCAAGCCCTGCCAACAGTTTTACACAAGGTGCCTTTTTTACACCCTGCTTTCTCTGTCCAGTGAAAAAATGCAGGCTATCGCAGTGGAAACAATGGCTCGATTCAGGACTTTGTTCAGAAGTGGAGCGCGCAGCCTCGGCCCTGTACCCTGCTGCCAGCTATTATCTATGGGAAGAAAGGCAGTAAACTGAAAGGGCTCTTTGGGGAGGGGGCAGTGTGTGTGCTTGCGGGGGGAGATATTGTGAAGTTTCCATCTGTTTTTTGGAAAACTACCATTTGACTAGACTGGACATCTTTGCATGCAAAAGATCACACACACGCACCCCAAGCCAAACAAGGAAATTTTTTGGAACATTAATTTCTCAAGTTGAGAAGCAAAAGTTGGCCGAAGGCAGCGGACCATTTTATTCTGGACTTTTATATACGAAGAGCATGGCAATTTTCATAATTATGGTATGTGGAGACCATATCCCAGAACTGGGCTGTAAAACTTGCAGTTAATTTACTACATTCTCTTCCAGTATCAGGAACACATCATCACTTTAAAAAAAGTTTAAAAAGTGGGGTGGGTCTGAACTTTTACAATTCACTTTTACTGCTGTGCATCAGCCATATACTAAAACATATTCTGAATACACTAGGCATGGTTACTTTTTTCAGAAACCATATTGCACCTCTCTACATTGCAGTTTAAGCAAAACTATTTTCTGTCTTATTAAGCCATTTAGTCTGAGATGGGTTGGGAATAGTTCTTAAATGTTGTACAGATGGGATACAAATCAAAGATTAGTAGCGTTTTATTAGTGCTGTGGCAATAACATTTACAAGTTAATATAATATTTAAGTGGAGGAAAATAAAGGGCAGTGCCCAGCTTTTAACAGTTAAAGCACTTTTAAAGTTGTGTTGACTTTAACAGGATGAATTTAAGCACATGCTTAACTCCCACTGAAACCAAAGGAAATGATAATTTCCATATGGACTACTAACTACCAGGGGACTTAAGTGTGTCCAGACCATCACAAAGAGCTGCTCATACGTAATACCAGAAGAGCATTGCTATGCTCCTTTCTTGATATTTTTATTAAAGGGTTACCGCTTTTCTATTAACACTGCTGTTGATTTGGTCTTTTGCATGCTTCCAGAAGCCCAGCAGGGCTTACTCCCAGTTGTGCATAGGATTGCAGCCTTAATTTTTTAATTTATGCTTTGACTGGTCCATGCTTCTGACTTAGGAAATTTCCATGTGCCTCAGTTTTATTTCCTACTTTCCATGACCATACAACAGTCAGTTGGGCAGCTGTCAGCTAGCATACTTAAGGCAGCACGCTTGCTGTCTCCCTCCAAGGACTTTGGCAGCATCAGTTCTGGATCTTGGACTCCCAAGCAACCTGTGACTTACCTTATTCAGATATGAGAGCTTGATTTGTATACGTGTTAGATGGGTCCAGATATCAGTGGCCAATGCAATTCCCTTCATAACGGTCCATCAATAAATAGCTGTGTCACTAGATAAACCTTTAACACAAGTTCATCCTGAAAGTAAACATAATGACAACAAGATCCAGTTTCATGCTTCAGTTAAAAAAACTGAAGCAACTATATCCACATGCTCTTGAGGCATTATTTTCAGAATGGCAAATCCTGTTTCAAGTTCCGTCTAGCAAAGTTTGATCGATACTCAGAGAGTCCAAACAGATGCCATACTTCTGTGGCAACTGCAGATGTGTTCCTTGCTCCAGGCACAAATGCCCCTTTTGTCCAATAGATGAGCTGGCCCTACTCCAACTTCCACCGTCAATTTTAAAAGCAGACCTGTGGAGCTTGCAATTTTTCTAGCAGATTGAAATCCTATAAAGGCATTTTATGTCCATTTTCTCTGGGACTATTTAAAATAAGCTGAGCTAGTTCAGATAGTGTGCCTATATGAATAAGCCCATTTGTATAATTCCATTAGTCTCTTGACTAATCTTGTTAGGCAGTATTCTTATGTTATTTTTAGGTCCCTTTTTCATGACGGACATTTCTAAAGAGCACTTATTGATCAATATGCTGCTCCAAAGTTGTAAGTCCTCCTTGTCCATGTTATTTATCAGATAGCTGTTCATCTTACCACTTGAGACTTGCTACACAGGCATCTAGAACAAGGCTCACTTCAACTATATTATGACCATCTGTCAACACAGCAGGATCTCCTCCGGCTGGTGTGAGGCAGGCCAGCTGATTCTATGCAACTTTACAATGAAGTCACCCTCAAGTAAAGGTGCTAAAAGGCTGATTTGGTCTTTGAAGCTGATCACCTGGCATGTAGTCCCAAAGGTTTACTTTATATAGAGATTATGATTACATACATGTTAAGTTGTGTGTGTGAGTGTGTGTTTAATGTTAAAAAGACACTGCCAATACATTGTGGAGGTGAGGCCAACATGAATGAATGTCTTGTATACAAAGCAATTCCTTTGTGTGGCTAGGGACAGAGCAGGAGGCAGGAATACACAGTAATATGGAAAGGTGGAACGACTGTCCTTTTCCCAACTTACAGGTTGCAACTTGCAGCCAAGGAGCTGAAACCTTAAGGCCAAGTAAGGAACTACGTCAGAAAGATGTTGTACTGGCACCGTGTAACTAGAGACTGTTGGATCTTTGAGGGCCTGGAACTACTCAGGGCCAGGATGCAGAACATGTGTGGGAATTGCTGCCTCTCACTCCTGAATAGACTACATAGTTGGGAGACTAGATAGATGAATTTCAGCCGAGGCCCTTTTGGAGATCTTCATGGGAGATGTGCTTCAGCCTGGGTCCTTCAGAGCCACTGAGCCTCGAATCCTGATGGGGGGGGGGTTTCGAGAGCTGAAGTGGGGGTCCTGATAAGGGGAGGTAGAGCCCCTGCTATTGGAGCTCCATCATGTAGGGTATCATCTGTGGATGCAGCCTCTGGCTGTTGCTCAAGAGATAAAGAGTATCCTGGCTCCTTTGTGCTAGGGGGCACTGTATGTACCATCTCTTAAGAGGAAGCTCTGCTGAATGTTTTGCCAACCTCAGACGTATAGTTGGAAGAGACATGGAAGAGGGCATCATCCCCCCATTGTGGAGTCCAGGCTGACTGTGGAATTTCTTGCACTAGGAGATTAGATTAGTCCCTTGGCTCATGACCTTTAATTGTGAGACCAAATACCTTTCCAAGCACTTTCATTCCAGCAGACTTATGGTTTGGCTCCTGAACCCTTCTGCTGTATATTAAGCTGCTGACTGCCTGCTGCAAAATTTGCTATACCTTGTTATTAGCTTCTCCTCATGTGCCTGGTTTTCAATTGTTGGCAACCAACTTGGATGCCTCCTTCTATGAAATGCAGAATAAAAATATTGAAATGGATAAATCAAGCGATCATATAAGTCCAACCGCAGAACACTATGAACCAACACCCAGGGAAGGTAAAGTGCATACATTGGGGGGTGGGGGTGGGTCCTTCCAAAATACGTTTGGAGGTGTGCAGTGATATTTAAATTGGGAACAGCATAACTTGTGAAAAGTGATATTATGCAATAACTGGGTCATTCCCAAATGACAATAAAAACACTTTGAAATGCTCCTGCACCAGTGAGGCACCAACTGCAGTACAGTAGAAAACACAGAATTCAAACCATTAGTCCAACTCTGAGGTCTGGAAAGTTTGTGTAAAACTGCAAAACAGTTTCTTTAGAACCTATTAAACTGCTCACTCACACAAGAGTATTTGTGCAAGTGTTAAAAAAACACTGTTGTTTTGAGATATGAATGTAAATGAACAGGTTTTTGGAGTTCCCACTCCCATTACACAATTTAGAACTGAAAAAAACACAGGGGCACTTTAGCTATGTCGTCTGATGGATGAACAAGAACTCAGTACTGTGCTTTTCTAATTAAAACTGCTGATCTGATGTGGTTTTCCAAGATTTATTATAATTGAAGGGGATATTACGACTTAATAATAATAAAAATCCAGGCAGACTTTATTAAGGAAGCATAAAAATTGCTGGTGCCGTATTCCAGATAAAACTGAAAGAGCTGTAGCTTGCTCTCATTAATACAAGCTAAACCCTCTGCAGGGTTAACTAGATGGTTTGCACAAACGTGTTGGAATGAAAAAGAGCAGATGTGGGAATATGGATTTTGAGCTGAGGTGTAGCGTGGATCAAGGTGGGTTGGGGAAAGCAACTAGTAGAGAGCATCCTCAGATTCTGACCAGCTCTTCACTCCTGGTCCGCAACAAGGCCAAATCCTTGAAGCTTTACCCTTGCAAAGTTTTAGAGGGCAACATCTACCTGGCATGATTGTCAGAGCAATCCTCTCACCCAATTACTCAGAACATGGGGTGAGAGAGATGCTGCCTCTGCATTTGTGCAATGGCCAACATGTCCAATACATGATCAATTGGAAATCACAATCAAAGCTCTTCAATCAGAGGCTATACCATCAAAAGCACCCACCAAGTCTTGTCCCCACACAGAGGGAGCCAATGAACTCGCAATGATGGGAATATCCCTGCAGAAGGTCACCTTCTTGCATTCACAATACACACAATGGCCCCATAGCATCTCCCACTCTTGTGGTGCAGATGGCAATGAGTCCATTGACCCCCATTGCTGCAAGTCCGCTGCAGGCAGAGGTTCAAATCTCCTAATGCCGTAAATAGGTCACATGCATCATTTTTCAACACAACGTTCAGGAAGGAGAGATTACATGACAGCACACAGTTTCACTCAAATAAAACTGGGAACTGTCATTTACCCTTCAAAGAGCTACGATCCCCTGTACCCTGAACAAATGACAGCTCCTGGGATTTTGGGGTGAAAGCTATTGGCTTTAAACGTATGATCTTCCTTGGGCCCCTGCCCCCAATTGTCTTGAAGGGGATCACCCTTCAAAAGGAAGCCTCGTTTCAAAACTCTGGACCGACCCAATAAATCCCCATGTTATTCCTATTCACACATTAGTTGTTTAATTTAGGCCAACTCATAATCTAGACATAGGTATGGGAAACGACTGTTTGTCTACCTATACAAAGTCTTTTTGTTCAGCCTAATGCTCTTCCCTCTGGAATAAAAGTTTTCCAGTTTTCTCTGCCAACTCCAAATGCTTTCCTTACCTTGTTGAACAGGCAAAGTCTAAAAGCCCAACAATACTTTGAGCAGAATCACCATTTTAAAACATCCCCAATAATGACAAGCTTCAACTGTTCCCACCTTGTAAACTAATTTTTTGCCTGCTTTATTTGTGGACCAAAATTCCTCCTTCTAATGCCTATATATTTATATACTTTCGTGCCCATTCTTTATCTTCATTTTTATCTTGGATTAAATAAACATTGCTCCCGAATGGGGCTATTTGAACACATAAGCTCCTACTTTGCAAACAGTCAAACCTGCCATTTCCTGGAACTCATTTGTTCTGTGCATCAGTAAATCCATCATGCAGAGCATCCAACAGTTTTCTCAGTGCTAGTGATATGTCATCAGCAGTAAGCTGATAGCACGAGTCTCTTAGTTTCAGTTTTAAATAAATAATAAAGCAAAGAGCATTCCAACCCTTTGCAGAGAGAGCATGTCTGTCACAGGAAGCAACAAGAGCAACCACAGCTGGCCTCCAGACTGCCACAGAGGAGAGGCTAGAGATTCCATTACACGGGGAGAGTTTTCCAAACACAGGAATTAAGCAGTGACAACTATTTATTACACACACACACACACACTCACCAACATATATAGTATGCTGCATACGTAGTAGTGAGTTAGTAATAAATCAAATATTATTTATAGAATAGCACATGCTGGCATGCAGATTTCAAAGGTCAGCTGCCCATTCCGGAACCTGTTTTACTCAGTTCAATGCGCAAGTTCCACTGGGTTCAATGGAGCTTACTTCCAAGAAAGTGTGCGCAGAACTGCAGCCCAAGTTACATGCAGAATGAAAGTCAAACATCCCACATGATAACCTATAAAATATTGTTGGATATCAGTTGTAAAATGTGAAACTTCAAAAGCTGACAGCGATCAGATGTCGCCAGAGTGGTTTTCTTCAATTATTTATTGAGCAGAAATGGTCATTCATCCTATCCTCCAGCCATGGGCTGTATCTGATGCTGCAACTCTGCTAGTGCAAGAGACTTCTGTGCATGTAAGGGAGCTTCCTCTCCTTCTACTGTCTTCCCCAGCCCCCCACCCCACCCCCATTCAGATCTGGATGGCTGGGGGCTGTGCAAAGGGAGGAGAGAAAATAGAAGTCAGTGGAATTACATGCACACAACACTAGATACGATTTAACAGCCTTATAAACCTTAAAATTCAATAGTCACGCCCACTGGTTCCTAGTCATCAAAAGCCAACTGAAAACTGACTTAGAGTCAAAGCCCATTTCTCTAAGATTTGAGCCTGTTGTGTCTCCAGAGGAAAGGTGGTGCTCAGTTTTGGAACAGCCACTGTGAATACCCTCTGACAGGGCCAGCCCAAGACATTTGCTGCCTGAAGTGGAAAACCTCCATTTACGGTAGCTTAGAAGCAAATCTCCCATGTATGTCAAAACCCAGTACATTTAGAGCTTTATAGGTAAGACTCAGTCGTGAAGTGGATCCACGAGACAACAAAAGAAACTCAGGCAAATGCTGCAGATCCCAAGGTCCTGAATTCATCAGGAAGAGGGCTGCAACAGTTGATAATAGCTTAAGTTTGTGAAGAAAGATCCAGAAAGAAAGATCCAATGAAAGCTGTCAGCCATACAAAAGTCTATGACAGTATGATTATATTATATCATTATAGCGGAAAACCTTGAAATCAAGTATTGAAGGCAAATATATGTCAAAGGAACCTATTGAATATTGTCCAGGTTCAAATTAGCTTTTCAGAACAAGGCGTTAAGGCATAATCATAAATCTATTTTTAAGTGGATCATTACACTTTACATTTGAAACGGGTATATCACCAAAGGCAGTGTTACTAAGAATTTGGAGGCTGTCCATGTGGTGTTGATAATTTGCATTGTCATCACATCAAAAAATTACAGCCATGATGCAAATAAGCCAATACAGCAGAGGTGGCTAACCTGCGGCCCAAGTTGAGATTCTTGCATTGCAGCAGATTGGACTAGGTGACCCTCAACGTCCCTTCCATCTCTACAGTTCTATGATTCCATGAACGCCCATCAGCTCCAAACATCAGCCATGCTAAGGCTAGTAGGAGTTGGAGTCCAAAAACACCTAGAGCAGGGGTAGGCAAACTAGGAGCCGGATCTGGCCCAGTCGCCTTCTCAATCCAGCCCATGGATGGTCCGGGAATCAGCATGTTTTTACATGAGTAGAATGTGTCCTTTTATTTAAAATGCATCTCTGGGTTATTTGTGGGGCATAGGAATTCGTTCATTTTTTTCTTCTTCAAAATATAGTCCGGCCCCCCACAAGGTTTGAGGGACAGTGGACCGGCCCTCTGCTGAAAAAGTTTGCTGATCTAGAGGACCCTTTCTTGGTTAACCCTTGCTCTCCAGGGAAGCTGTTTAGTGCAGCATCTATACTCAAAGTGTGACATTATATGATGCGAGCTCTCAAACTCATATGTCAACAGCGATGGTCAGTTTGATAAGAGTATTTCATCCTGATATGCAGTTAACTCCATTTTCTGTGTTTAAAACTCCTGTAGAAAAAGTAAGTGAAGCATCCTGCTGAACACAATAACTGCAGAGTTTTTATTTTCCAGGAGGCAGTGACACATTTAATTCAGATTCCAATACATTATTGCTTTTCTCAGATTCA
Organism: Podarcis erhardii; assembly: GCF_964252035.2. Taxonomy (NCBI): domain Eukaryota; kingdom Metazoa; phylum Chordata; class Lepidosauria; order Squamata; family Lacertidae; genus Podarcis; species Podarcis erhardii. Next base: position 37,338,273 of record NC_138509.1, read on the forward strand.
GGCAGTCTGATTAGGTGTTTTGAATGTAAGAGTACTTACACAGCTTTCCATGAAGCTTGCCAACCAATCACTGTGCAAGGAAAGAAAAATGAAATTGGCTGTACTGTATTGGGCTAGTACAATAAAAAAGAGAAGGAATGTTTAAACGCCACATGTGTTATTTAATTATTGGGGATTATTAAGCATTACTATTTTTAAAAAAAAGTTTCAACACAGTGGGCCTGCATAGGTATCTTTTGCTCCAGGCAGCCTACTAAATTTAACGTTTTGAGCAATCCTGTATTCTATTATTAGTTTCTGGATACTATTGAATTGTTGTCTTCTTTCTTTGTCTTTTAGAATAGCGCCACTTAGAGATTTTGTTTTGATAAAGTGGTTTATAACATTTCATAAATATAAATAAAATATTTATTAAAAGCAGCAGATATCAGTGAAAGTTACAACTGTTTTTTTTATAATATTTCTGTGTACTAGTTATTGTTTAAAACAATACAGCTAAATGTGAACATCCAGTAAAAATGTAATAAGAAGTAACAGAGCAATGTATAGGGCACTAAGCAGAAAGAGGCTTTAATATAAAATCATGGAGATACAGGCCACTTTATTTTCCAACCCTGCATGGAATTAGAAATCCAGCCAGATGGGCAGGGTATTATTATTATTATTATTATTATTATTATTATTATTATTATTATTGCTGCTGCACTCTAGAGTCGATTGAGTTAGTCACCATGACTTCAAGATCTTTTTCCTGGTTAATTCAAAGCAGTTCAGATCCCATAAGAATGGATGTTAAATTAATCTAAACCATTATAGCATGGGGTCCAGATGAATGTTAAGGGCTCTCCAAAGCCTAGGTGCTGCCATGGCAAGAGATCAGCTCCTAAGAGATGCAGAAAACATACTTTACGCGAGTTCTGCAGATCAAAGTGGTTGAGCAGGCTCCTAGAGGAGAGTTAATCCTTCAAATAAACTGGCTCCAATGTGCCAAGATCTTTATATACCAGTAAAATCTTGAACTTGGCCCAATAACAAATCAGCAGCCAGCACAGATCTTTAAGCAGAGGTGTAATATGTTGACAGAACCTCACTGCAGTCAGTAATCATGCTGCAGCATTTGACACCAATTGCCATTTCCAAAGCAACTGCAAGGGGTACCCCAGGTAAAGTCCACTGCAGTAGTCCAGCCTTAAAGTGACCAATGCCTTGACTACTGTGGTTATGCAGGTACCCAATGCTCAGGTCAATATGAATACACAAGGGCCTCTCCCCGGGAGTGAAAATACAACGATAATACAATTTGCTGCCCTTTCATGACATCCTAAAAAACCTGTCTGGTGAAGCAGCCTCATTCTACCTAATGGGGGGGCGTGCCTTGGTTTAAACACAGCCCTAGAAGTGCTTTTAGTTGAACTGGCTAGTGAATATTCAGAAGAGGATTTGATAGTTGTACAAAATGGTTATGCATGTGGAGAGAGTCACACTTTTTCCACCAGTGGTTAAGAAAGTATCTTCATCAAGAAGTTCATACCACAGACAACATTGTGATTTAAGACAAATCTCCTGGAGTTAGAATATTTCTAGTAAAACCCTACTGCTGTCTCTTGGGAAATTATCAGTATTTTCCAGCAGTTTATAGCAGCAAAATTAGGAGAGACTCAGAATCGTGAATGATTCATAGGAAGCTAGGGTGTGCAGACAACTTGTGCTTTACCAGGAAAGCTTGTAGTGTGCCATATGGATGAAGGAGTCAGGTTGAGATCGCAGAATATGTTTTGCTTCAGAAGTTCAGGGAATTCATGAAGACAACTCTTGTGGCATCAGAGGTGGGGCTAATGTTTGATGTTTTAATTTTCTGGAAGCCACTCAGGGTGACTGGGGCAACCCAGCCAGATGGGAGGCACATTTATTTATGTATGTATGTATGTATGTATGTTGCTGTTACTACTACTACTACTACTACAGAAATAAGCTGAGAGCAGGAATGGACAGGCAAAGATTCCTGTTCTGAGGGATCTTTTAACCATTTTGAATTATAATATAAACCAGAAATTCAAAAATAGCAGGAGGAATTCTCAGGGTACAATTCAGGGAGGCAGAATACTTATGAAGCACCGTCTTTTTGAGACAATGGCAAAATGTGTTGCAGTCTCAAAAACATATGGATCGTGGACAATAAATGCAAAACTTGCAGTGCTCTGGGGCGGTCTGATCACATTTACCAACAAATTAATAACCCTACCACAGTCAGCTTTTATGACTATAAAAGTCCAGTCCTAGTAATTTAAGAGGGCCCTCGCAAAAGTTATGAAAAGCAGCCTGATCTTTTAAAGGAGGAAACTCACAGTTGGAGAAAGTTTTGAAACTCTGCTTGTCACCAGAATGTGAGTCGCCCACAGGTCATGACTCAGCAATCCCTTCCCCTCTGCCCACACTGATTCGCTTGCTACTTTTACATCTGAAGAACAGCTGAAAGTGGGGCGAGATGGTCAGGAAATGTGATCTTGCGCAACATTTCGAGCTGGCAGCCAGTCTGGGTCTCCCTACTGCTAAAGCCATGCATACTGAATAGACCAAAACACCATCCGAGGGAGGCAAATCAGCAGTTTAAGATGTCGGGTGCTGGAGTAGTGAAGGAGGCATAGCCACCTCGCTTTAAAATTGGCTCCGCAACAGTGGGAGGGGAGCCCTAACCACCCTAATTCTGACTAACAAATTGACTCACCATGTGGCTAGCAGACGGCCTTATTAAATGTGCACCACTCTCTTCTAGTATGTCTGCCTTAGCAAAGCCAGCCAGCTCCCAAGTCCCACGGGTAGCCGTTTCAGAGCAAAGGTAAAGAGAGATGGAGATGAATGGAGTGTGGAATGTGAGAGTGTAGCACCCTGCTTGTGGTTAACGCTTAGCTGGAATGAAATATTCAACGCAGCAATAGAGAAATTAAAATAGTAATTTATTTGTCAGACAAATAAATAAGAGGCTCAGTGGTACGTGGTTACCAAGCTCTGGCCTGGCCTCCTGCCATTCTGGCCAGCACTTATATTCCCTTAATCCAGCCCCCTTTGCTCCTCCTGTGGCTGCCTCTGTCCAATCAGCCTGGTTGAAATTCCTATTGGCTGTTTGGTAGAACCAATCACAAAAGATACACCCACAAAAGATACACCCATTTCCTTGCCCTTATAAGGGAGACAAAGAGCTATATATATGACATATAAGTAATAATATATCTTACATGGAATCTTAATTACCAGCTCACCTCTTGCCCTCCTTGCCCTATTGCCTTCTAAAACAAATGTTTAATCTTACATTTTTATGTTCAACAGATGTCAAGGATCTTGAGTTTCACATCAACATTGAAAGATTTCCTTCATTTAAGGTTTCTAAACAAATGCCTGACAACTATATATCAAGACTGCTTGGATGGCGTCTTCTGTCTGGCAGGGGGGCTAGGCTCATTTGCCCCTCTGGTCTCCTATTGCAATATGACTCTATGAAATAAGAATCTAGCATTTCTTAAATCCTTTGCATAATTACATTTAAGCCAATATATTTAAGCTAATATATTTCATACATTTATCATAGGTAGCCTCTTAAAAGAATAAAGCTTTTCAAAGTAAAAAGGAAGGAACTCAATAAAACACAGCTTTTAAAAGAAGCCTCTTCAGTTTAAGAAAGAATGGCTTTAGAAAAAGACTTCCCCAAAAATGCTCTCTTTCTTCTAGCTAAATGTTTTTCCCCATTTGCTCCTGGCCTTTGAACCTTAGAAAGAAGATATGGCTCATTTTACTGGGAGGCACATTAGTATTATCTTACCCATTCTTAATAGTGTTTTTTCAGCCTTGGGGCAGCATATGTAATTCTCCCTTTTTATGACTTTGAGAATTGTTTTTCTACTATAAATCAATGGGGCCCTCTTGTCTTAGGAGAATGGCCAAGGTTTTCTCTGCCTGGCATGAAACATTTGAAAATCCTTTTTAAGCTCATTTTTAAATACAAGCCTTGATTGAAATATATAGAAGCTTTGATAAAAATGCAGGCTTATGGTTAGGTGCCTCAAGAGAAAGGCTAAACAAAAGCAAGTTGCCATATTGGGGCAGTAGAATCTATAAACTGAGCACAAACGAGTCAGGAACTATGATCAAAGGAACTTGGATGTTGTGGATATATGGGATTGTGTGAGCCACTGAGTTAGGATGAAGTGGGCAGTGGAAAACACTATTGCCAGACTCAGGAATATTTTTGGCAATGGCAGTAGGATATCTTACATTGAGGTGGAGCACCACTGGCCTGCAGGCCAATCCTGTCCCACAAAGCCATTTTTTAAAAAAACATGTCCACCTGCCAATCAGCTGGCATCACTCTGATGACATCCTCTGATGGGCAGTGGAGCGGTTACATTCTGCATTGGCTGCACATGCCAGTTCCCATTGGTTACATGTGCCAGTCACATATGATGATGCAGTATTGCTTCAGAGCTGCCAATAAAATTTATGGCTTCTGCTAAAGGGGCTTGCATAGTCTCCCCCATTCCTAGATCTAACACATCCCTGGGCTCTGTACTCATTGGGTCATCACTGGACCACGAATAAACTTTCCTGCTTAATATATATATAATTTCAGTATTTTATATTGTATTATCCTTTTATATTTTTTGTTGTTTTATATTGCAAGCTGCTTTGGGTGTTATTTTAACAGAAGAGTGGGGTATAAATATTAAATCTAAATCTGAACAATTTTGATTCGATTTTATACCTTGTGATACTTTGGCCACATCATGAGAAGAGAAGACCGCCTGGAAAAGACCCTGATATTGGGAAAGATTGAGGGCACAAGGAGAAGGGGATGACAGAGGACGAAACTACCAACATGAGTTTGACCAAACTGCGGGAGGCAGTGGAAAACAGGAGTGCCTGGTGTGCTCTGGTCCATGGGGTCACAAAGAGTCGGACATGACTAATTGACTAAACAACAACAAATACCTTGTGAATCAATTGATAGAGAATGTTGTTTCAGCATATGTCCATGCCAATAGGCTGGCTGAAGGCATGTACATATTCATTGTTTAGGATCAATAAACTTTGCATTCAACATTCAGTCTCCTATTTCCTTTCAGTTAAAAAAAGATTAGATTCTCAGAGATTGAAAGCATTGTTTTGGCAAACCTATTATGGAGAAAGTCAATCCACAGGCAAAATATTTTAGTCAGAAATGAAAAGAACACACTTAATATAGAACAAATTCATGTGAAGTGAAGTTGACTTTCATTGATGGAGGAATGGACAAGGATAAGTGAGATACTGTATACCATATTGGGAAAGAACAAATAAGGTGCATTGTGGTGGTAAGAGTTTTGGATTTGGACCAGGAAGACCTGATTCAAATCCCTGCTTAGCCAAGAAGCTCATTGTGTGTGGCTTTAGACAAACTAATAAGATTCATGCTGCCCAAAACTCTGTCTCCACAATTTTGTAGTGGCAAATAGCAAGTGCAGAGTGTATGATCATGGTTGGTGGGCAACCTGAAGAGGGAATTGTAATTTTTCCTCTCCCCTTGTTGTCCTAATAGAAATTGTTTGGATTCGAAGTTGCTGTTAGCCCTAGAAAGGAAGCTGTGTTTGATACCAACTAGTCTCTCCCTCCTAGAGCTAGCAGTAGCTTAGAGAAGGGTGATTTTCACAGAAACTGTTGCAGAGGGAAAGGGGTGAAACTCCCCTTCCATCATGTCCTATTTCATGTCATATGTAATTTGGCCCTATCTCACAGTGGTCATGGGAATCAAGTTGGGGAAGTGCACGAATGCTGCCTTGATGGCCTTGGAATACCATAACCAGTACATAATTTCTCTATCCAATATGCTGCAAACTTCTTAGAGCTGCCTACTTTGATTTCCCTTTGCTTAGCAGAGACTTGGTTTGAATAAGTCATTAATTCATTTGCAAGACTGGTCTTTTTGCTCCACATTTCTGATATTTGCAGAAACAATAATGATGCAAAGAAAGACCTGGAAATAAGGCAGCATTTCTTTAAATTAAGAGAGTCCTTCCTACCATTCATTAGAATTTTAATCCCGTCATTGCTCTGTCTCATGGTTTTCTGACAAAAACAAACACACCCAATGAGCCAATAAGCACGGTCAAAGTCTAGTCAAACAAAACCAAGCACTACATTTCAAAGGTAAAAGAAAACAGAGGGAAACATTACTTTTCTCTAGGAGCACATGTACATGTGCACTCTCAGTCTAAAATTTCATTCTGCATTAACACAATTGTCCTTTTTAGCAAGTATTTTCACCATTTCACCATATATCCAGATGAGCTAGCTAGCTAGCTAGCTAGCTAGATGATAGATAGATAGATAGTTCTTCTTGAAGGGTAAGGTAAGTGTGCTGCTGGCCTGGTGCCAACATCAATCTGCTGCTCCTGCCATTGCGCAATGCTGCTCTCCCTTTCAGTAACCAGCATAAACAAATAGGCATTGGGAAGCCAGGTGAGCAGTGCCGCCCTGTCTGTGCCGCCCTGTTACCTGATGCTGCATCAAGGAGCTCAAGGTGCATGTGCTTCTCCCCCCTCTCCATTTTATCCTTGCAACCCTGTGAGGTATGTTAGGTTGAGAGCTGGTGACTGGCCAAAGGTCACCCAGTGAGTGTCATGACTGAGTGGGAATTTGAACCCCCATCTCCCAGGTTCTAGTCTGGAACTCTATAACCCCTCTACTACACTGGCTCTCTTCACTGCTCTGCTGTGAAGTGGCTTTGCTGTGAAGTTACTCTGCTCTACTTACAGTACTCTGCTCTAGGTAACTAGTTAGATAAGTAGATAGAATGTCTATACATTCTGAGATAATTAAACAAAAAACAAAAAACAACCAGACTTGTTTCAACTGCTGCTGTGAAGCTTGATTTGCATAGCTTCAACCAAGGCCAAAATATTGACTAATCCAGGGGTCAGCAAACTTTTTCAACATGGGGCCAGTCCACTGTCCCTCAGACCTGGGGGGGGGGGGGAGGGAGACTATATTTTGGAAAAAAAATATGAACTATGCCCCACAAATTCCTATGCCCCACAAATAACCCAGAGATGCATTTTAAATAAAAGGACACATTCTACTCATGTAAAAACACGCTGATTCCCGGAACATCCGTGGGCCGTATTTAGAAGGCGATTGAGCCGGATCAGGCCCCTGGGCCTTAGTTTGCCTACCCATGGTCTAATCCAGGGGTGGCCAACTTCCAAGAGACTGCAATCTACTCAAAGAGTTAAAAAGTGGCAGTGATAGTGATCTACCCCCTTTTTGGGGTTCAGGTCAAAGTTGTTGAGCTTTATTTAGGGAGGAGGAGAGCCCTGTTTTTGGGGGGTGCAGGGCAAAAAATGTTGAGCTTTTTTTAGGGGAACCATACCACCGACATCCAGTGATCTACTGGTAGATCACGATCTACCTGTTGGACTTGCCTGGAATCCAACAGGAGTGAGTTAGTTCTGCCCCATATGTGTGGAACGGTTTCCTAATTTGTGCTCATTGTGGGATGAGTGATCCACTGTGTCCAGTACCTCCACAAGGGGAAAGGGGCACATCGAGGCAGCAGGAAGTAGGTACTTGAGATCCTGTCACTGCAGCACATGTCCCTTTGCAAAGCACATTTGTGCTACAAAGTAGGTGTGATAAAATCACTGTCACAAGTTCCCCAATGTCAGGTGGTGGGTGAGCAGGTCATGGTTCCTTTTTTGCCTTTGCCAGTACAAAGCTGAGAGTCAAGGTCCTTGCTCCATATCATGAAATTTCTGTGTGCTTCCTAACCAATCCTATTTTGGCCTCTTTATTTAAAATATCTGTAGGCTATCAATGGAAAAGCTCTCCCAAGGCAATGTACAATAAAAATACAGTACAGAACAACAGCAATAAATTAAGTAAAAGTCAGTAAAAGTAAGTCAAGTCATTTCAAAGAAGTTCCAAAAAGCCATCACATAACTACCACAAAAAACATCAACAGGACACAACTCAAGATAAAACAGATTGAGAACAAAGGAGGAAGTCATTGCTCTTCCAGAAACCTGGACGTGGTTTAGATTGAAACACTCTGAAATGAAATGACTTCAGTATATGCCTTGAAGAAAAGAGTCTTTCCCTCCCTACAAATCTAAAAAAAGCCTATTATGCTGCATTAAATGCAACTGGGCTAGAAATTGTATAATAATATCAGAGCAGTGCAGGCCTAGCCTACAGGCAAGTTAATAGAGATTAAGGAATAACTTTTACAACTGTCCCATATAGCTGGGTTACATCTGATAGGAAGAGGAGAAGTGAAAAGGAACAAGCACATAAAATATACTGCAGAACAAACAGCCTGGAGTCACACTGGCCCTCTGGGAAAGGACCACTTCCTCCTCTCGGAAAGATAGAATCGTCACATATTAAAATGACCACATGCATGTCGCTTGGGAACATTTGTCTCTCAGGAACTTTTAACAGCTTCTTGTACAGTTATGGCAACTGAAGCAGGAGAACCAAAACAATTTAGATGGTCTCTGCAGTTGCCATTTTCAACAACCTTGACTAAAGCCTTTCAAAGTTGGATGAAATTTGATAGATGCTGCTCTCTCATCACTGCATATCTATCACTGGATGAATATTTACCTGCCTTGCTACTCTTAAAAAGATACAAGCAACCTAATGCATAATTATTCCATAGACAGAAAGTGTAAAGAATCTCATCTATGAGGAAACGGAAGTACAGTATGGGTTTAACCAAGACAAGCTTATCTCTCTGTGAAGAAAGACCAGTCTGTGAAGAAAACACACTCATAAAAAGATCTCTGTATAAAGGTGTTGTCACACTCTTCCTCTCTTTCATAACTAAACAAGGCCATATGTAGCAAGCAAAAATACCATTATTTCCACTGAAATATCAAGGAATGGGTGACGATCACCTTTCACACACAGACACTCAAATCTGACTATTTGACAGGTCTTGGGATTCTTCAAAAAGGAAGGAAGGAATTTTTTTATTTTGTTTCAAAAAGGAAGTTCCCTCTTTTGATTGCATACAGAGAAATAAAACTACATTGTAAACATATCATCCAATCATCCTCAGACTGGTGAAAGAAAATATCCAAAGACTATATGTGATGTCAATCATCATGAAACAGGACTTTGATATGGAGCAAGATAATAGCAGTGAATAGTGGGTGGGCCAATTCTGAACAATAGTTTCTTGTGAGTGTCTTTCACTCTGTGTTTATCTTCTTAATTCCTTATAAAATTTGACATCCCAACCTCCAGTCCAAGTAGCACTTACAATTTCAATAGAAAAGTAAACAAACTAAAGAGCCAAACCAAACTTAACATTAAATGCATCGCTTCAAGTGCTGTAGTTATTCTTTTATTGTTAAAAGCTGCCCGCAGGGCTCTCTAAGGTTTATCTTCTCTCAGACTAATTGTGTCTTGATGGGGGAAGAGAAATGGGATGAGAGAGTATGGGACCTGTTCCTGGAGAGGAGCCCGATGGCCTGGGAGCTGCTGATCTGGATTCTGGAGAGAAGTTCAGCTGATTGTCAAGAGATAGCCCCAACTCAGTGACAGCAGTCATCCCAAGCATGGTAAAAAAAAGAGGTGTCTGATTCTGTCTCGGTTCCACCTCCTGTTAGTGAGGCCCCTCCCAACTCTGGAAAGGCTTATGTTGGGGCAGTGAATTGGCTGTTTTCACTCATCTCAAATCACATGGCATCAGCACGAGCAGACCCAGCCCACAGAAGTTTCCCCTAGTTTGGCCAGTCGTTTGGCTCAGAACATGAGCCACATGATTGACTCTGTCCACCCTGCTTTTCAAAAGGGGAGCCTGGGATGGTGTCAAGTGTTGAGACAACATCTTAGCTCACAGCTATCCATAAACCTTGGAACTCTGCTTTCAGTGCTTGTTTGCACACGGATCTATGTTTGGGCTTTGGAATAAGGCCTTTGAAAATAATCATGCCAAGAGTCCAAGTACTGTGTCTGCAAGTGGGACCCAGGACATGAATGAGGGCCCACAAGGATGCCACAATTTGACAGAAACTGGTGGCTGTCAAATGCCTTTGTGGGGAGGGCTTTCTTCTGGAGTTAGAATTCCCCTAGGACTCCCAAACAGCAGATGGTTCTTTCTGGTGACAAAAAAATGTCCCTAAACCTTTTTTAAAGTAGTAGAATGAATGAATGAATGAATGAATGAATGAGCAAACAAACAAACAAACAAACAAACACCCAGCACCTGTAGACGGAATTTGATCACAGAGCAGAATGTGACAACCGACTTTTCTTGAGTTTCAAGCTGGACCTGATCCCATAAGAGTAGCTACATTTCATAGAAGAGAATGTGAGCCAACCAAAAAAACTTCACTCTAGCAAACAAAGAAGAATGTGACCTTGAATGCTAACAAGGCAACAAGGACTTGTGAAACCTCAACCTCATTCTCCCAGTTATAAAAATGATTTTATTTAATTACTAGCCGAAGGAGTTTCCTGCTGAGCAGCAATATTGTGCGTTGTTGCCTAACTGTAGTTTGATATTATTGTGCAAGAGAATTACTGATTAACTGTAAGGGAAGAAAACATTCTTATCTTCCATAGGTATGCTATGCAATTCTGATACAATGCAGATGCAATCTTCATTTATGGGTTTTCTCTTTTAAGCAAACATCATGAGTGAGCCCATGGTTTTAGTTCCACCAAATACTCTGAATACAGAGAAACAGCAGCTTCTACTAATCCCCCACCTTGAAATGATCCAGTACAGTAATAAAAAGTTAGCAGTTTTTTTAAAACACACATGCAATTAAAGTTTTTTTAAAACACACATGCAATTAATAAAGCTGCCAGTATGTTTAGAAAATGTAAGAGCTATTATCTTGCCTGCTGATCAAAATGTGGTTGTGGCTGGAGAAGTATAGTACTGTAGAATCCTAACTGGAAGATTTAGTTCTCCCTGTTATCTTTCTTGGAAAATACAGCATAAAACTAGTTAGACACTATGTGGCCAGATCAAAACCGGAATGACTAGAAAACACCTATTTTAATAATAAATAATGCAAAACTACTCTCTGCCCCCTTTTAGGGTGGTGGGAGAATTACTGAAACTTAATTATAAAGTCTAAGAACTGATAATAATTTGTGTCACCCACCACTAATAAATTTTCAAAACCCTGGGACATAGAAACAATTTTAGGGAAGTGCCTCAAAACACACAGAGTGTATTTGTCAAGCCATCAAGAAAATACACCCATCACCACGCAAGATTATTTCTCAAGAGTATGTGGTTTCTTAGCACCTCCGTGTTTAGAACTGAAGGACTGGCACTGTGCTATTGAACAATAGTGACATCTGCTGGATAAAATAAGCTATCTTTCCCTTGGCATTCATTTTCAGGTTAATAGCTCCGTTTCTCACTTCACATCACAGAATGGTGACAATGAGCCCATAAGTTATTCTGTCCATTTTCTTTCCTCTTAAACTGAAAATATGAGATTTTCTCCAAAGCTCGTAAACATTGTTGGAAATCTTTGGCAGATTTCCCAAGTGGCTTTGGAGTTTTAAAGCACATAAACATTGGTGGAAATCTTTGGCAGATTCCTCAAGTGGTTTGAGAGTTTTAATGCCCTAGTGCTGTGCCAATAGCTCAGCAACTCCTTGTGAGACATGAAAAAGTGATAGTTACACTGGAAAGAAACAGATACGCAGGAGGAAGATTGTGTTTTTGTTGTCTTCAGCAGTTCTTCAAAAATCAAGTTCTTTTGGGCTTTCTTTTCAGGGAAGAAATGGTGGGAGTTATAGTCAAAGGAATTCCAAAGAAGAGAGATTTCCGAAATAAATCCCTGGTTCTGTTCTTACCACAGACCACTGAAGAATAAATCTCCATGTCATTCATGTTATGAATTTTTCAGACAAGCACTTGCCAATGTCATGGACTGGCCAGATGCAGAGGAATGGTGTGTGTGGGTGTGTGTTTTAACAGCACATCTTAAAACATGAAACATAACATTTCAAAATATCAGAGTAGAACATTATAGATGACAAAGACTGCAATGTTTATTTTTTAATAAAAAAACATTATAATCATCATTCATCACAACAAAAGCTCATGGTAAAGTAATGTATGAATATTAGAACACTGAAATTCAAGTAAGAGAAAATACGCAATAAAACTCTGTACATGTGTTGTACGTGAGGTATCTTTACAAACAAGAATATTGGGGGTGGGGGTTAAGTATTTGGGAACTATCTCCACAGCAACAGATTTTATCCCTTTGGCAAAAATGCCATACTTTTTGGAAGCAATGGCAGGAGATGAGGTAATTTTACCCGTTCAAGGAAATTCATCACATCATTGCTATTCAGGAGAAAATTGATTTGATCATTTCTGTAATGATTCGAAACTATTTAAAAGTGAAGCAAGCAGGGATTTTGTATTGCCAACACCAACAAAAGCTGCTTCCTGGAGGAATCTTATGTAATGCTATGCCACTCCTGTTTCACAGTCTTAATGCACACAAAAACCCTTAAAGGCCCCAGTGAGTGGATCTATGGCTCAGTCACGTTCCCTGTTCCCAATTGCATTTAATTAGAAGCCTTCAGCTCAAGATGTGGCTGGTTGGTCCAAAATTGGTGTGTGAAATTCAGCCCACACCCATATTGTTTCTTGTTCCTCGATGCCCACCCAAAAAACAGCGACTTCAAAGTGTCTCTGGGAAAGTCAGCAGGAAACTATTTTCCCCCTCAGGGCAGGCTTTGAGAAGCCAGCTGTAGAGATTTTGTGTGTGTGTGCTGAGTCCTGTTAAGAGCCAGAAGAAGCCTGTTTGGGCTGAAACATGACATATATTTACAGAATAAGTTAAATTAAACTGAGGAACTCCTTGCCAATAGAAGTTTGATAAGCCTTTAGAACAGGTGTGGGGGAAATTTGGTCCTCAAGGTGTGATGAACCACCACTCCCATCATCCCTGGCCATTGACCATGCTTGCTGGGGCTGATGGGAATTGTAGTTCAGCAACACTGGGAGAACCAGCTTGATTTAGAGCATGGCATTTTGTACCAACCAGTTTTCATTGATACATTCTTGATGTTTTCACTGTTGCTAGAGTATTGTTTTTTTGTTGTACACTGCCTTATTATATAATTTATGAAAGTGCAGTTTATAAATATTCCAATAAACAAGGTAAATTCATATATAAATCCCCATAACTAAAAAAAGAACCCGTTTAATTTAAAAACAAGAGACTTACAGTGAATTCCATGGTGCTTGCTCACTCAAAAAGGCTGGTCAGGAAAGGGAAAGCGAATAGCAAGGCTATTCAGGATGCAAATGCTCTCCTGAGGCCTGGCTGTGTTGGTATGGCTTTCAAGGAAACAGCTGTGCACACGCTCAGAACTATTGTCAGTGATTCTGATAGGCTAATTTGTGTACCACAGCTGCAGCCCTACTTATGTGGTAATGAGGCAGTATGTTAATCCCTGCATCCTGATTGGCTGGATTGCCATAATGACAAGAACGGGAGGGGAATTTGCAAAACAGGTAAAGTTAAGGAGACAATAGTAAAATACAGTTTTTCAAATGTTTTTTCTGTCTGGAGATGGATGGATCTCCGGGCCACAGCAATATAGTTTTGGGATGGGATTTGCTGAGTGCTGCAGCAGATTGGCCAGAGACTGGAAGATACACTGAAATATCTCCAGGAATCTCTCTAAATTCAGATCAAAGGATACAGAGTAATAAAAATAATACTTTTATTATTTATACCCCACCCATCTGGCTGGGTTTGATACCCCACCCCCCACCCCCAGAAAGAATAATGAGAACTGCAGTTTAAGGATGCTAGGAATTGTAGCTTTGTGAGGGATAAACTAGTTTCCAGAGTACATTGGGGAAAGCCATATACTTCAAATGTATGGTGTGGATGTTATCATACTATCTGTTTAAGCCTCTGAACAGCCTTGTGTGGGTTCCAGTCCTTGTTGGAGGGTAGGTTTAAGGTATTTGTTGTTTTCTGTGGTTATATATGATCTTAATATATGATCTATGATTTTTGGGTAATGGTGGATACCTCAGTGAAAATGTCAACCCAGTGTGTGGCAGCCATTTTAAAAAAGCAAATTCCATGTTAGGAAAAAAGATTGAACATGAAGCTGCTAATATCATAATGCTGTCATGCGGCCCTATGATGGGGCTGTATTCACAGTGCATAGTTCTGGTGGCCACATCTAAAAAAGAATATTGAAAAGGTTAAAAAAGTGGGGGCAACTAAAATGATAACAGAGCTGGACCAACTCCCCCATGAGGGAAAGTTACAAAATGTAGGGCTTTTAGCTGGGGAAAAGCTGTGTGGGGGACACAATATACAAATTTAATTATTTAATTAATTATTATTAATAATAGAGATGTATAGCATTTTGCATGGTGTGGGGAATGTAGATAGGGAGATGTTCTTTCAGAAGAACAGAACCCAGGAATATTCAATGAAGCTGCATTTTGGAAGATTCAGGGCAGACAAAAAGAAGTGCTTCACAAGATATGGCAATGGCCCCCAACTTGGATGACTTTAAAGGGGTTTAGAAAAATTATTGGAGGATAAGCATCTAGTTGTAAAATGTGAGAACTGGATGCTGGATTTAGATACATCTTTGGATAGATTCAGGAAGGGCCTTCTCACGAAACCACAGCTTATTGTTTATTCCTTCATGTCAGCTTGAATAGCTGCGAGACTCTTCTGATATCAATGAAACCAAGCGTGTATTTTTCATTGTATTTATTAGAATTTATGAAATCATATAAACTTATTAAAATATACTTTACATTTCAAAATCCAGGAAATTAAAAAGTTGCCTATAAAAAAATAAGCATCTACTACAAACAACAGCAGCTACAAAAACAGCTTAAGAAGGTGCAATAAAGTCGATGAAAGTAGTGCAAGGGCAATCCAGTTTAGCTCCCTGATATTTTGCAAAAATAGAGATCGCATATACAGTATTCAAAAGCATTTTTACACTGGTGGTTCCTTAACGTCAGAGACACTTTTTAAAGAACCAGATTCAAGAGTTGCTGCTTTATCATGACGACTGTCTACTGGCAATATAGCAACATATTGGTATTGGGTACATCAAGCAGAACCTCCAAAAGACAAAAAAGATACGCCATCTTTTCTGTGTATATTTGTATTATTAGGTCTATCTTATGTTGAACAGACCATAAACAATCTACTGTGCTGCTCATTCTGATACGTTCTCTTTGGACAAGCCACCACAGGTCACTATACTGTGACTAACCCATAACACCTTGGTAATTGCTGAGGAAAACTGGAAGGAGACACAGGAACAGTGCAATTCAAATCTACTTTCCCCTTTGCAAAGTATAATAGGTTAAAGATAATCCATTGGCATTTGTATGCATTAATGAAAGCTACATAGGATTAAAAATTATTATCACTTAAAAAGGCTGAAGAGACTTCTACAAGACTAGCACAGTGCTACATATGGAGTGCGCATATCAGGCAGTTGAAAGCTACCCTGAACTATTTTTTATTTAGTTTGAAGTATTTTAATGCTGCCCCTCAATTAATCCCAGGGTGGTTTGAAAAAGAAAAGAAAAAGAAAACATAATTTGAAAAACTAATTTCTCAGGAGCTTAGCACCATCCTAAACAGATCTTTTCTAAGTAATGCCAGTTTTGGATTAGGTCAGGCATAGGCAACCTTCGGCCCTCCAGATGTTTTGGATTACGATTCCCATCATCCCTGACCACTGGTTCTGTTAACTAGGGATCATGGGAGTTGTAGGCCAAAACATCTGGAGGGCCGAAGGTTGCCTATGCCTGTATTAGGTAATTGAGGATTAGCTAGATTTAATTTCCCACAGCAGCATTGGGGAACTTGTCCCCACTCACACCCCAGATGTTACTGGACTTCACCTCCCATTAGACCCAAAGAGCACAACCAATGGCCAGAAATGATGGGAGTTGCAGTCCACCAACATCTAGAGAGTCGCAGGTTCCCCACTCACCCTAGAGAAATATTGGAAACATGTTTGCAATGGAATAATAACCATATGCCATTTAACCAATGGTAAGGGAGCTTTACAGCAGAATCCTATTCATTACTCCCTGGCTAGTGTGTACAATACTGCAGCCTCAACAGACCAGTTCACTAAAGAAATGCACACCTGGCAATTGTCAGAAACACATTCTGACAATTTACCTGAGAACTGGTATCCATTCATAGTTTTGTACAAGGGGGTCACCAACCTTTGGGGGCCAGTGGACACCTTTGGAATTTAGAGCAAGTACTGTGGGGGCACCAGCCACAAAATGGCTGCCATGGGGATGTGACGTAACACAAAATGCCTTCCACACCAAAAAGGGCAGGAAATGAGACAAGACCACAGAATGGTGTGGTCATGCCCATTGATGGAAAGGAAGCACCCAGCTAGTGTGGCATTCACTGAGAGAGCTCTTTGCACCTCTCCAGAAGAGGAAGGAATGTGAATGCCCAAAGACGGCATGCAGTGAATACGGACCTGTTTGTAAGAGGACATGTTCAATGTAAGAGAGGCCAAGGCAGTATAAATAGAAACAACAAACAGTTTCTTATGCACTGTAGATTTTTGAAGGACCTGCTGTAGGTGCCATAGGAGGTAGTTGGGCACACTGGTGCCAGCCCAGGGCAGCACATTGGTGAACCCAGGCTTATGCCACGAAACAGTCAACTTATTAGCATGATACTAAACCTCATGAGTTGTTCTGGGTAGTTATTTTATCCTTTTAGAATTTCACAATTACTCCAATATAATCCTATTCTTCTACTTCTGCGACTTTTCTTACTTCTATTGCTGTCCTTGTGTCCTTGTTGCTTTGCTATAGTACAGTAAGCCCACAACTTACGTGCACATTTTGCTTTATGGGCTTGGCAATCAATATTTTTTAAGGGGGGTGAAAATGGAGTGATGTCCGGGAAAATGACTAGCAATCCCACCTGCCATTGAACCCAATGTGTTTTGACTATACACTATTTTGGCTATGGGCGCAATTGTGAAATGTAATTCCTGTGTATGTTGAAGTCTCACTGTACTATTCTTCCTGTGGGTTATTTGGTTCCCTTTTATGACTGTTACTTTTATGAGAATCATGAAAATGTAATTAAAAGCCAAAGGGTACCTAATAATGCAGTACCAGAGATAAATCTGCATTACAGTAGCACCCCGATTCTAAATAAATCAGCTTAAAAGTGCCATTTGTCTAAATACAGTCAAACCTCGGTTGTTGAACGTAATCTGTTCCAGAAGCCCGTACGGCTTCCAAAACTTTCGACATCCGAATCGTGGCTTCCAATTGGTCATAAGAGCTTCCTGCACTCAGCAGAAGCTGCGTCAGACGTTCGGCTTCCCAAAAACATTCGAAAACTGGAACATTTTGGTGTTCGGAAGCTGAATCGTTCAAAAACGGAGCTGTTCGGGAACTGAGGTACTTATTTTCAAGTAAAAGTGCCTATGTGCACTTAGTTGGCAATTAAGTCCCACTAAATATATTGGGTCTTGCTTCTAAATAAGCATGCATATAACTGGGTCATTCAATTAGCAAGGTCACTTTCAACTCACATAAATGGGATGAAATGCTGGGTTCATGAAATCAAAACAAATATGAACCAAAAATCAGACCAACCCTTTGAAAGAGAACAGAACCCAAACCTTACCTGAAGGGATCTGTTAAACCTGAACAGGACTCTAAATTAAGTATAGAAGTTCAAGATAAGGGATCCATGCATTCATTTTTAGTGTGATAACACTCACAGGTCAACACTATCAGGCCAAAAGGAATCATGAGCATGTGAAATCTGTATTGGGAAGATTTTTACACATCTTGGGCTTGTCCTGAGATTTGTCCTCTTAAAAGATTAGGCTGTTCAATAGTATAAAAAAGTCTAGTACTCTAAGCGTGCAAATTAAACATTACACTCTTGTATCAAGTGTTCTATTTCTACTGTAGGCATACTTTAGGGAAGTGCCACTTCATAATACTTACAGACAATGGCTGATACTTAAGATACAATAAACGAATTTTCTGTATATCCCATGAACTGAAACAATTCCAGAGGTGTGCTGAACTGGGATTAAACAAAAACAGTGAGATGGATTCAAGTTACCCGTATTGCTTAAAGAGGACAACATGGACATTTTCTTTTCTTTTTTACATGAAAATAAATCATGTCTATCCTGTCCAATGGATTTCCTGATCACCTGGAACAGGAATAGCATATTCATGCTATGAGGAGTATGAGGCTGCCATGTGCCCATGTCTCTTCCCTCCATCTCCAAGTAATATTAAGGCTGCAATCCTTACTTGCACACTTACTTGGAAGTAAGTCCAGTAAGGCTTGTTTCCATGTGGACATGTATAGGCACACACAGTTAACCAAGATAGAAAACAGCATTGGTAACTAGATGGATAACATGTCTGAACTGATGTCAAGGCAGTTTCCTGGCTCCCTATGCCTCAAGGACCCCAATCCTCAAGATCAGCTGCAGCAATAAATAAATAAAAAATGGGGTGGTTGAGTTGGTGGGTAAAATACCCTTGACCTTCAGCCCTGGCTGGATTGAGAAGCAGGTATTCAGATATGGCAGTGAACTTGCTCCTTCCTGGCCCCATTTTGGCTTGCTCTGATAGATGTAGCACTTTGCTTACCAGAGTAAGCCTCCTAGAACTCTGTGGGACTTCCATCTGCAATACTAGCCCTATACTTCTTCCTGTTCAGAGAACTGGGAAGCATTTAACAGTACTTAGGAGGTCATGGCTCAAAAAGGCAGTTGGGATGGGGGGAAAGAGATTTTGAGAACTTGATTAGATTCATGTGAGTATTTTTCTAAGCACTTGCCTTTTCCATGCTCTGAGCACAGCCCACCACACTGCATCAAAGGAGACACCAGAGTTTTTGGAGCAACTTGTTTTAGAAGTCTGGCTACATAGGACAGCTGCTCATGGGAGAAGCTGAGTACTGTATTTATTTAGCATTCCAAAGTATCCTCCACCCACAACAGGCAATGAAGGCTGGAGAGACCTTTCCCTTCTCTTTTTCTACCCTCTCAAGAAGGAGAAAGAGCTCTAGGAAAATAAACAAGAACAGCTCGTCGGAGGAAAGAAGTCATATCATTTTAAAACCTAGCTAGGCTCACAGTGACTGTGTCTTTGGAAAGAAGCGGTTTCTCGTATTGGAAATATTTCCAGGCTCGTTGGTCAGACTTCCCCACAGTTGCAAGTGAGGAAGCTGTGCAGTGCAAGTGACTAAGCTGTTTTTTTATAGACTAACAACAACTTTGTGCAATATTCTTACTGTACAGTCGTACCTTGGAAGTAGAACGGAATCCATTTCGGAAGTCTGTTCAACTACCAAAACATTCGGAAACCAAAGCACGGCTTCTGATTGGCTGCAAGAAACTCCAGCAGCCAATCGGAAGCCCCGTCGGATGTTTGGCTTCCAAAAATAGTTAGCAAACTGGAACAGTCACTGCTGGGTTTGCAGTGTTTGGGAGCCAAAACGTTTGGGAACTAAGCTGTTCCAAAACCAAGGTACAACTGTATATTCAGAGAGTACTGACATGTATAACATGTTTTTATCCTGAATACTGAATATGCATTAGGAATTTTATTTATCACAATTATGTGCGCAATCAAAGTGACGTCTGGTGCTCTTACTAAAATACAATCCACATACTAAAGTACATTGACACTAGGAAGTTCTGGGGTGACTGGATTTGTGTTTCAATGAATGCTTCATGATATGCTTTTCACATTAGCTAGCTGAAAATAAGGTGCATTCAGGGAAATGCTAGCCTAATCTGTTGCATATTGTACTTGGTTTTACTGATGTTTCCATCTTGACTTTTCAATAACAGAATTCTAAATGAAAATAGAAATGGGGTAGCATCCAGGTTTAGGGGTAAACTACATGAAAACAACACCATTTGTGTTTTAAAGAAAAATCGGCTCTGAGGGATGAGATTTGGAATCTCCTGAACATTGTTCTATTTTTATATCTGGTGATGAAGACACCAATGTAACTATGCATGGGAACTTGGCTTGGGTTACACCAAACAGGAAATGTTAGCAATGAACAAGCAGTGAGGAGAAAGAAAGATACAAAACGCTGATCACACTGATACCATCTCTGTGGTTTAGCTGACCATATTACACACAGACATGCTGCTCTCAAAAATGCAACTCTAACACAGTCAAATGTGAGTGCGGGCAACACCTGCAGAACAAGTCTTGTTCGTTGTAAAACCCTGATTCATCCAGATTCTAGTTCATGTGAACATTTTATGACTATACATACATTTCAGACATTTTCATGTTATGTTGTACACATCCATCGCAACTACTGCAATACAATGTCATTTCATGTCTGAGCAAGGTTTGGCTTTCTGTTTTTGCACCAATACAGTGGTACCTCGGAAGTCGAACGGAATCCGTTCTGGAAGTCCATTCGACTTCCAAAATGTTCGGAAACCAAGGTGCAGCTTCCAATTGGCTGCAGGAAGTGGCGGAAGCCACATCGGATGTTTGGGTTCCAAAGGACGTTCACAAACCAGAACACTCACTTCCGGGTTTGTGGTGTTTGGGAGCCAAAACGTTCAAGTCGCAAGGCATTCGTCCACCAAGGTATGACTGTACCAAGAAAGATCTCTATGCAAAGACCTGCTGCCCCTGAGTTCTCCACTATAGTGAATGGGATGTCTATGACAAGCCCACAAATCCAGGGCAATAGATCAGGCCGCTTGTTGTTTTGTGTTGCTACAGTATATGTAAACACTGTTCCAGAATTATTATGATAGGCAAAAACCACTTATGCAAAAATGCTTGGATTTAAGTTGATAGACACATCAATCCTGAGAATGTATACTAACATAATTTGCAATGGCATGGGGCAGTGTTGATGCATCATCAGCGTACCAGCTTATTGTGGGTCTCTGGAATGCAGTAGCTTCTGGTGCATCCCACTCTTAGTATATAGGGGCTTAAACTGTCCACCATCCTTAAACCCAAAATTCTGGCAAAACTGACAAGTAGGTGCTACTTTAATTGCATAGTTAAACACTCCGTCTACTCAGGCACAATGTAATAATATAAAAGATATATATTGCTATAAATACATTTTAAGATCTGCTTCACCAAAATATAGAAAAATAACTATGCCAAAGCAACAACTAGTAGAAATAACAAAACAAAACGGGAACATTACCGGATTGAAACATGAACTGGGCACACGCTTCAGCCCTACCTGTGCAGGCACAAGTCTCCCTCTTTGCCAGAGAGAAGTGCCTGGTGCCAGAGTTGGCACATGGGAGCACCATCTCCACGAAAAGGAAAGGTGGCGGCGAATTATTTAAAATAAATACTCAAGTGCTTTGCTCTCTTTCAGCAGTGAAATAACACCCCACCTGTCAAATTTCATTTCCTGTACTTTTTTTCGAGTTTTGATGCCACTTCCGAATGACCGTTCCGGAACTGCTAGCTACTACGCAAAGGGCACCTCCGACTGTCCACCACGTAGGCAAATGATTGAGGAAAAGGATTTGGAAGATAAAAGCAAACACCACGTCCATTGTTTTCATTATAGCAACAGGACCAGCTTTCTCTATCTGTAGTGCTTTTGTAAGGAATATTTGGCCACCAAGACCCAACACTCCAATTAATACCAAGAGAAATCTATCTATGCCACAGTTGGGTAAACTCCACTCACCCATTACGAAAAGTGCTATTAGGCAAACTATTAACCCAATTACTGCATAATACCAAATGGACAAAAAATAATGCACTGATTTCCCCACCTTCCTTAGTATAACAAAAGTTGAGGCGGCAGCTACGGCACTTGAAACAGCTGCTATTGTTCCTTTCAGGCGATCTCTGTACTCTTCTTCTATTCCAGCAACTCTGGATCCAAACAGAAAAGGTGGTCTTGCAATAAGCACCACTCCGGTGATTGTAAACAGAGTGAAAAGAATATCCCAAGGACTATACTTCTCCTTGAGAAATATCCAGGCCAGTAGTGACGTAAAAACGGGGCTGCTGAAAGTAATGACTGTAGCGTCAGCAAGAGGCATCACTTGGAAAGCATAATAGAGAAGAATCATTGCACCAGAGCCAAGCAATCCTCGAAAGAAAAGAACGAGTCGTTTGCCTTCTGGTCCCAGAAATCCTGTTCTAAAATGAAAGAAAGAGAGATGTAACTCATGGCTTAAGGTTTCCATATTCATGCATCAATAGGACTTGCAGTGCATTTCACAGGATGTTAAATAACACTATGATTTTTTCCAACGCTGACACTACTAGGACACTTTCACGTTCCAATAGTGTCCCCAACTTTGATGCATTTTGATCAAATGGTTATAAAGACTCTTTGGCATTCTGCTCTTAGTTCGTAGCTAGTAGCCTGAGATGCAGCAGCTGGGCGACTTGAGGAACAACTTGTTATTTCCAGGACACATGGAGACCAGCCAGCCAGCCAGCATGTGAAAGGGCACCAGCAGACATCAGGGCAGGTTGTTATCAAAGGCTCCTTTGGGTCATTTTATTGGGTGGCAGGAAGACTATGAATTTTAAGCTTGTAGTTGCATGGGGCAGCTTGTTGGGCTTTTCATTTTTGGAGCAACTATCAGTATTCTAAGTATTCCTATTTTTATTATACTTTTTAGAATGTTTTTGGCAGTTTCCATGGTCTTCAACTAGTCCAGACCCAAGACTCACCTCTGACTTCTAACCTGTACCATGGGACCCACTTTCACATACAGTATTCACTTTTGACTTATACTAACAGTGCTAAAAAGGTACATTATTAATCCTAAAAATGGCAATTCATTACCTTAGCATTAGAACTATATGAAAACCAGTGATTTTTACACTTGTTCTGAGCCAAAAGGCTGAGAAGCTATTGAAAACCAGTGGGTTCTTTTTTTAAAAGACTCACAATTTCAGTGAAGCATCTGAGCATGTTTGTTTTTCCATATATAATGATAACAGGTATTCCAGTGACTCTACAGTGGATGACGACTGTATTCACTGTACACCCTCACACCCTTAAAATCTGCTTATTAGCTTGTTTTCTGGTGAACTATAAAAGCAAAGACTGCTGTGCTGAGCTCTACGTTTGTGTGTTGTAGACTAGATTTTAGGGTATTTGAGGGAATCACAGCGGCTTCTGTTCTGGAGAACTGAAGACACTTCTGCATTCTAATCACTGCAACAGACACTTCTGCATTCTGGTCCCCAGCAAACATCGATTATGCAAGAAGTCTAGAAAGCCACAGGAATAGATCGGAACGTGGATGGAGCCCCCATTCCAGAGAGTTCCCTTACTATGGGCATAGCTACAGGAAGGCGGGGCATACATTTGGCTAGAAATATCTTCCTCTTGCCTTTCTCCTGCCACTTTGCAGCACTCATTGAAATTGATAAAATGAGTGCCCCATCATAATGATGTGTTCTAGCCCAAACACTACATGCAGTGCTCTTTTGGTTTGGTCAGCTGTAGCTGGAGTCCAAAATGGCAGAAGCAGCATTGCGACCCACAGATTGAAGACCTACATGTTTGCCTTGAATCCCTGAATAATTAGAATGGGGGGTGATGAGAGCAACCTTAGTTATTTTTGTTCACATAAGCATTTCTCATAATCTCTTCAGGCCTCTAGCCTCACAGAGAGTGGGAGGCAAGGTTGGTGAGCTCATTAGTCTTCTGCCCTGGGAAGGCTTTTCTCTGCCCCTCCTTATATTGTTTCCCTTGCTGATTTATGGCATTTTGTTGAATCCTTACTGAATACTTGGTCCAAAAAGCGGTATACAGTTGTACCTCAGCTCCTGAACACCTTGGAAGTCGAATGTTCTGGCTCCTGAACAATTGAAAACCGGGAGTGTTCCAGTTTTCGAACGTTCTTTTGGAAGCCAAATGGCCGAAGGGGCTTTTGTGGTTTCTGATTGGCTACAGGAGCCAATCAGAAACCACAAAAGCCCCTTCGGCCATTTGGCTTCCCTTCGGCTACAGGAGCCAATCAGAAGCTGTGCTTTGGTTTCCGAACGTTTCAGAAGTCAAACAGACTTCCAGAACAGATTACGGTCGACTTCCGTGGTTTGACTGTATAAATAAATGGCAATAATAATAATAACAACCAAAACAACAACAATAAACAATCCAAAGTGCATTTTTTCTTAGCCTTGCCTCATACAAAGGAGGCATAATACTCACCTGTAGTATATTAAACCAGGAAGGACAAATGTCATTTGGAAAACACATCTAATGGCACTGACTTCCACTGAATGCACACCTTCAATTTTCTTGAGGAATAAAGATGCCACAGAGAAGAGAAAGGCAGACAGCAGCGTATAGAACAGGCCAAGCCCTGGACAGGTCCTTTTCCCCTTTATTCCTGGAACAAAACAATTTCCAGTTAGCAATTAACAATTTAGCAGTAATTTCTTCAACTGAATTTGAAACGGTTCTTAAAAAAAAAATGTCTACTTTGAGGAGGGAAAGAAACAAAAGAAATACATTTAGTGCAATTGAAGGTATACGGTTGGTTTTTTTAAAAAAAGTTAACAAAAAATTTTGACATGATGGTATGGACTATAATTTTACTCTTTCAAAAAGTTCTATGTTTAT
This sequence comes from Podarcis erhardii, assembly GCF_964252035.2. Classification (NCBI taxonomy): domain Eukaryota; kingdom Metazoa; phylum Chordata; class Lepidosauria; order Squamata; family Lacertidae; genus Podarcis; species Podarcis erhardii. The sequence goes on from NC_138509.1 coordinate 37,362,932, forward strand.
CTGCATGTTGCATTTTTTCAACTTTTTTTTTTTAAGTAGTCTCAGAGTAGGATGTATAAATCCATGCACCATGTTTGCAAAATAGGTCCATTTACCACATTCATTACATAGCCCAACCATTCTGATAAATTTTGGCATCAAGAAATATTAACCTGCATTCCCGAGGCTATATGAACGAAAATTACCGCAGGCTCAAGCATCTATTCCAGTGTTTTCCCAAACATTGTTGGGTAATACTTAAGAAACCAACTTTACATCTTATTTGTATTAGGAAAAATCTTGAGTTTTTAAAGCAAATGTAAAATATTAGTTTTCTTATTTAACTGTAATGAATAAAGATATAACTTACACCCACTAAATATGGTTATTTCTACTTGTTTCATTATATATACAGTGTGATACCCTATTATTTTACAATGAGCTGGCTACTTAGAAGAAGTTATCCTGTTGTGCAAATATCTTAACTCTAGTATCCCAATAATATGAACATAACTCTGGGTAGAGGTGGTAGAATGCCACCAGAGTTTCTTTCCCACATTTATATCCAAAACAAATATAATGCTGTTTTGTTAAAAAAATAATATAAAAAAGAACCTTGAATCCTGGAACTGTTAGCTGTGTAGGGATATCATCTAAGAAGATTAGAGAGGCAACAGAGTTATCTTCAGAAGAAAGCAGTGGTTTGGCAGGGCATTTCTGTCGGTTGCTAAGCAACTTGGAATCGCAACCTGGAAGCTGATAAGCAACCTGGAAGCTGAGAATCAATGTTTTCTAACATTCAACTGCTGTGAATCCAAGGTGACAGAATATGCACAGACATGCTTTGGCTGCCTTGGTCCCAGGATTTCAACTGCTAAAGTCAACTTCTGAGCAGCAGCTGTCTCTCTGTTTTGAAAGGGCTGAAATCTCCAAGCGCTGGACACACTGAGGTTAGGCTTAATGTGAGAATGTACTTGGTATGAGTACTTACAGGTAGGTAGCCATGTTGGTCTGCCGTAGTCGAAACAAAATAAAAAAATTCTTTGCAGTAGCACCTTAGAGACCAACTAAAATCTCATACCCAGGCTTCCTCAAACTCGGCCCTCCAGATGTTTTGAGACAACAATTCCCATTGTCCCTGACCACTGGTCCTGCAAGCTAGGGATCATGGGAATTGTAGGCCAAAAACATCTGGAGGGCCGAGTCTGAGGAAGCCTGCTCATACCAATAACAAACTTAGTTGGTCTCTAAGGTGCTACTGGAAAGTATTTTTTTATTTGGTATGAGGAGTTGGACATGGATTTTACCACGGTTAAGTAGACAGGGTCCTTTTAACAGCCTGCCTGCATGAAGGTGCAAACAACTCTCTTCTCGATAAAATCAATTCCTGGGAATAAAATCTGAGCACTTCTACTTTTAGCCGATTATTTTGAATCTAAAAGTCATCTGGTTAAGTTTCCCACTTAACACAACACTTTCCTCGTTTTGTCCTAGAAGAGGAATCTACTTATGGAATTCTCTGGAGGCATTCCATGGAGCAGAAGGGGAGAAATTTGGTTCAATTTGCATCTAAAGGCAAACTGTATCAAATTCGCACTTCCTAAAACAATGAAAGAATCAAAACATTGGCATCCTCCAAAATTCACGCTCATCCAGAATTTGCTGTGTAGTTCTCCAACCAAAGAATGCTTATGCATATATTAGGGGGGAAAGTGTGCATACAAATGAATATATTAGTGAAAATAACATGCAAAAATTCATAACATTAGGAGAAATTGATTGCAAAAATGTGCTTTATCATCACTTCTGAGTAAACTGGAATTTTAAATATGCTTTAGTACAGCCTTCACCAACCTAGTGTCCTCCAGATGTTTTGGACTACAACTCCCATCAACACAACTGACTGGGGCTGATGGGGGTTGTAGTCCAAAGCATCTCAAGGGCACCAGGTAGGTGAAGACTGCTTTAGTATGTAAGAATATAGGAAAAGTTATGCCATAACAGACCCATTGCACATAAGGATGGAAGATTACAACACTGGATCATGTAGCAACAGGATGTAAAAAGGATCCAACCAAGCTACTTAAAAAAAACAACTGAAATCAATACAAATAGCTTGGGGTTCATCCTATGACGTTGCATATTCTCATCTTGTGAAATCCACCATCTCCTCTCGCAATCTCCCTATCTCAGATTCTCTTCCTATTTCCCTAATCTATCTCGAAAAGCCCTTTCATTTTCTAGCCGTTTTTCTTCCTGTTTATCTGTGAAGATGTCCTCCTTCACCTCCACATATTCCTAAACACCAGTTCTAGCTCATGTTCAGAACTTTCTCTTTGTTTTCAGTCTACTCCAAAATTCTAGACTGCCACGGGCAAACTTGGCACAACGTATAGGTTCTTCACAACACATTTATCTTCAAAATCCCCAGAAGTTCTTAATACGGCGATTTAATGTGACCACATACTGTTGTGGTGGAAAGGCAACCAATAAATGAAATGAAATGAAAGTTACATCTACATGGGTTTAACTTTCACTGCATTTCACTGGCTTTCTATCAGACCAGTACAGTGGTACCTCAGGTTACAGACGCTTCAGGTTGCATACGCTTCAGGTTACAGACTCCGCTAACCGAGAAATAGTGCTTCAGGTTAAGAACTTTGCTTCAGGATGAGAACACAAATCATGCAGCAGCGGCAGCGGGAGGCCCCATTAGCCAAAGTGGTGCTTCAGGTTAAGAACAGTTTCAGGTTAAGTACGGACCTCCGGAACGAATTAAGTACTTAACCTGAGGTACCACTGTACTTGAAGCACCTGGGCAGTAGTTAGTAACAAACAACACCTGGGCCTCTAATTTGTGCATAATCTTATGCATGTCTATTCAGATTTAAATCCCACTGAGCTGAATGGCCCTTACTCCCATGTATGTGTGTTTAAAAAGACTGCAGCATTAATACAGGAGAATCCCCAGTTATGTGAGGGTTCTGTTCCTGGCCGCTGAATGGATCACTGGGATATGTGTAAGTGAGGGTTCCCCCGTTCTGCCCCTATCCAACCCCCTTTCGGCACTGCAAATGGTGTGTGTGTCAGTGGAAGCGCATGTGCTGATTGTGCACCAGTGGGGAGACACCTGTACAGGAAGAGGCAAAATCTGAAGAACACATTTGGCAGGGGGGGTTGGTTTCAAAATATCATCTGTGGCAGGTATATAAGCAAACTCCAGTAACAATGAACTAAACAGGCTGCTCACTCTCTTTCAGAAAAGCTCCAGAGAAGGGGCCTCTGTGACATATTGGAACAGAAAAGAATAGATTTCAAAGGATGCTAAATCTCAAGGCATATTACTGCTTGAGGTAAAGCATACACATCTCTGTTTAATCATAATGGGTTTTAATCTAAAGTGTTATTAGAAGAACAAACGTGCCATTCTCTCTCTGAACCTACAGTGTAGCTGTTGGCAGAGCTTCACAACATTAGCCAATACAGACCGATATAGATTTGATCCCTTAATTGCATTATTGCCCCAGTTTGCTCTTGTTGTCCAATACAGTCCCACATTAATGGAAATTTTTGTCTGAAATATTGGATTAAAATAAGGAGATTCAGAATGGACTGAAGCGGAAGAAGGAAAAAAAGCCATGCTGATCTACAGAGTGAAGAATAAGAACAAAATATCAAGTTTCGGTGTAGTAGTCTACTTTGATTACCTAAAAGATAAAAGTGCCAGAATTCTGCACAGACTTCGTATATGACACTAATTCTCTGAAGTTGTTGCTATATAAAAGGATGTTTAGGGATGCTGGAAAAGCGAACCTCTGCATTATTAACGAAACACCAAACTTTCATATTATGAATGGAAGGTATCATAGTCAATTGTACTTTCTTTCTCTTTCTTTTTTTTTAAAAAAAAATCTGGGCTGGTATTCCAGACTAGCAAAGCAAACACTGTAGAAACGAATGACCTTCTTACTGCAATTAAAAAGAAAGAAAAATATTATAGGTTTTAGAGCATCTGTCCTTTCAATGTAAACTTTAAGAACAGAATAAGATAACATTCCTCTCTTCTTCAAGCACTTTCTTGGCGAATGGCTCCAACTCATTGGCAGAGCACATATCTTGCATGCAAAGGTGCCTCTAGGTAGATCTGGGAAATATGCCTGCTGAAACCCCGGGGGAACTGCTGCCAGTCAGTGTCAACAATACTGAGCTAGATGGATCAATGGTCTGACTTTGTATAAAGCAGCTTCCCATGTCCCTATGTTCTCAAAGCACAGTAGGTTTCCATTCAGCACTGACAAAACAGTGACAAAAAGGTGTTCAGTGCCAAAGCACAGCAAACAGTGACACCCACAATATCTCTGCTGGGTATATCAAGTTTTAAGACACAGTGTTATTCTATCAGTATTCCATTTGCCTAATGCTGTTTTATGGCTAGCTCCGCTCTCAAGAGAAGGATTAAAATGGAGAACTGAAATTACAATAAATAATTACAATAAATAACCACCCTTCTGAGTAATACCCCTCCCCACCTTCTCACTATATAGAAGGGTCTGGAAACTTCTGTTTCAGTGTATCTGAAGAAGTGTGCATGCACACGAAAGCTCATACCAAGAACTGACTTAGTTGGTCTTTAAGGTGCTACTGGAAGGAATTTGTTTTGTTTTGACTATGGCAGACCAACACGGCTACCTATCTGTAACTACAATAAATAGGTATTCTATATGGAGGAGCATTCAACCACACGAATCCTCATCCACCTGAAGTTTGAAGTGGCACAATCCAGACAACATCCAAAATAAGTAGGTCCCCAAAACGGGATGATCCTACAACCTACTCAACAGCTTCCAGAATGTATCAACGCCCATGCTGGATCAGGCCAGTGGCCCATTTAGTCCAGTATCCTGTTGTCACGGTGGCCAACCTGATGCCTATGGGAAACCTGTAAGTCGGACCTAAACACAACAGCACTCTCCTCTCCTGCAGTTTCCAGCAACTGGTATTCAAAAACATTGCCTCCAACTATGGAAAAAGAGTATAGCCATCCTGACTTATAGTCACTGATAGCCTTTACCTCCCTGAATTTGTCTAATCCTTTACATTATTGACAGACGCTTCAAAACACTGTGTGCAAGACCAGTGTCTCTGACTGTCATAGGAACTTACCACTAGAAATGCAAAATAATATTAAAGACTCTCTTGATTTGGAAAAGTGGTTGTGGCAGCAGCAGGGGGAAAACAAAATAGTTCATGTGTTATCTAGGTCTCTAGACAATCCTTTGCTTTGTAACATCTCGCCAACTCGTATAAACTTGGAATAAAACTTCTACATAGCAGATTTATCCGCAAGCTTAATCCTACAAACTATGATCGCTCTTGCTGAAAGCACTGTTACTAGCAGCTCACAAAATGCTAGGTTGACAAATCACCACTCTTTAAAACAAAAATGGTTATGTTCTGAGTGCCTCCCTTATGGCTCCAAGGGGTAGATAATTTTATAATTAAATATTAACATAGCTTTTCAATGTATGATTAAAATAAAGAATATTAGATGGCTTTTCCATTGCCAGCCTGATTAAACATGATAGTTACATATGTTGATGTAATTATTGTGTACATTAGCAAGAGAGTGTGCAAGTACAAATTATGCTGTAGAACAAAATATCCTTTGTTGCAGAATATATTTCATACTACAGTACTTCAGGTCAAGAGAGAAAGAGAGACATAGTATAGGACCACCAATAGTTTAGTTACCCCTTTACAAAATATAACCACCCTTGTGTTTTCATACACAAGCTACATATCTTCCTATATACATAAAAACGTCAGGCTATCTACACGCGCATCCCACTTTGGTGGATTTGTTGTACCCCATCACAACCAACCCTGGATTTACATGAAGTCAGGGTGCAGTAGGGGAGCTAAAGAGAAGGCAGGTTGCACAACAGCAGTGGCCATGACATGGGAGAGAGAAGAGAGGGATACTGAGAGGGGGCAATTGGTGATTTCAAGTAGTGGCAGAAGTCAGAGTAAAGCAGGGATGGAAGGAAGAGGGAAATTGTGGTTTTAAACAACAGCAGAGGTTTGAATGAAGTACCTTCATACAATGGAATATGTGAGGGTTCCGCATCCTTTATCTCTCTCACATGAGGAAGCTGAGGAATGGAAGAAGGAGAAGTCTAAGTACAGCGAGAAGGGAGAAATGGGGTTGGGAAGGTGAAAAGCAAGTTTGTCCTTATACGAGGAAGGGGAAGTTCTATCTTAAAATGTGGGGGAATAATAATAATAATAATAATAATAGTATTTATACCCCTCCCTCCCTGGCCAGAACTGGGCTCAGGGCAGCTAACACCAAATATATAATACATTAAAGCACAAAATCAAATGATGGGCCAGAGAAAGCAGAGACACAGCCCCTAGTACTCTATAATAATTAAAATGCAATTCCCCAATTCCTTACTCAATATCATACACATCGATTTTTACACATAAGCACAGGATTTTGAAAATTGGAAGAAAAGTAAAGCTTATTAAGGAATAGACAAGCTGTACTAAGTGATCGTAGGAGGGCAAAGGTGTTAGAGACCAGCGATGGGAAAGGTTTCTCTTTACCTTTTCAACTTGCCACCATGATGTGTTCGGTAAAAGCACTAACCTGCCTTGACAGGGCGCTGGCAAATTCTAGGTTAAGCCCTTGCGCCCTAACTCTTAAAAGTTTTAAAACAAAGGTGAAACGGAATCCCTAAAATCTTTTTTTCCCCTTTTTTTAAAAAAAGAGAGCCGCACGTGCATGGCACTGTATATAAACAGAACCACAAATCAAAGAACCAAGGAGGACCCAGAGAGAACAAGAATTGTTGTTGTTGTTGTTGTTGTGACTACCTTAAGCGGATGTATTCAAGGTTAGCAAGGATTTGGGCAGAGCCTAAAAGGCGCAGCTCGCGGGCACCTCGCGTGGAGAGAGGCAAGATGCAGCCGGCCTTGCCACGAGGGCGCGCCGACTCACCCCGAGGGCGCACCAGAGCACTGAGACGCCCGCCGGTCTGAGCCTCCGCCCGAGGCCGAGAAGAGGCGCGCAAGGCGCGCGGCGTTGCGCCTCCTCGCCCTGCCCGTTGCCAGCTCGCCACCCTCCTCTCTCCCCGCCCCGCCTGCCCTCACCCACCGGGCGTCCCGCGTCTCCAAGGGAAACTTCCTCGGCAGCAGCCGCCGTCGCCGAGGCTGGCAGCGCCCGCTGCCGCTTCCAGGTCGTGCACCTGGCAGAGCCCGCCATCCTCGCCGTTCCTGTCGTGGTCCCCGGGAGGAGGGGGATCTTCTGCCTCCCGCCGCCCTCCTCCTCCTCCGGCGGCGGCGGCGGCATCCTCCTCGCCGCCCTGGCGCTGCACCATGAGGACCGCTCCTCCGGCTCCGGCTTTGCCACAAACTGCTCGCCGGCTCTGTCCGGCGAGGAGCCGGCAACTTCGGTGCGCGTGCGCGGCATGCCGGCCGTGACACCGCCCCCCGCCTGCTTGCCTGCCTGCCTGCCTCGCCTGCTCTGCGCCGGCCGGGCGGCCTGCTTCCCCGCCGAGGGGGATGTTTACATGTCCCGGCGTGAACTGCGGCGACCTCCGCGGGGAAGGTGGCAGCCGCGAAGGCTCCGTCAGGCCGCGGCGCGAAGCCCCCTCTCCCCCATTTCCCCCGCTCTACCGAGAGCCGCGCGATAAATACAGCTCTTCCCAAGCTTCCCCTCAAATAATATTTTGGTGGAGGGAGAAACTCATGCCAGAAATCATGTGTTGAGGTTGTTCCTGGATTACCGAAATATCCCTTCGTGTGGTTAGCCAAGAGAAGCTAGGCTTCCTGCGGTTTAAGTCTCGCTTCTGCCCTTATCTCACTCAGTAGGTGACCTTAGGCAAGCCCCCTCAGTTCTCTCAAGACCTCCAGGTATAGGGCGGAATATAAATTCAATAAATAAATTAAATAAGTAATGAGATACATACTAACAGCGAACTTGCTTTAAAAAGAATTGTTCGGAGGTATGAAATAACGTGCGAAGCGCTTTGAACACTATGTGTGGTGTGCATTTATATGTTGTTATTATTATTTAAAGTATTTGTTCCCAGGAAGCAATGGGTGGGTTATTTGCATTTGCTACAGCTACAGCTGAAAATAGTACTTTTAGGCATGTGCCTGAAGGGAAGGGCTTGAGCAGTGCCAGATTTACGTATAAGCTAAACAAGCTATAGTTTAGGGCCCCACTCTCTTGGGGGGCCCCCAAAAAATTAAAGGAAAAAACAAACAAACCTGGATGCACATTTCCAAAATATAAGATTAAAATAAAATAAAACCTTAATACAGCAACAGTGGCAAATAGCTTTAGATACCTATTAGGTCCATAAATTACCATATAACATATATTCAACACAAAAAAACAGTGACAATTTGTTATTGACAAAGGGCAGCTAGACATATAAAGGGCTCCATTACCTTCAGCAGTTTAGGGACTCATCAAACCTAAATCCAGCCCTGGGCTTGAGCATGCTCAGTGATGCATTTTGAAAAGCAGACCACCACCTCCCTCCAAGTATAAGCCATTTTTCGAACTATTCAAACCGCCGGTTCTCACAATACAGTGGTACCTCTGGATACGAACGGGAGCCGTTCCGGAGCCCCGTTGGCATCTAGAAGCAAACGTAACTAGCGACGGCACATCTGTGCATGCGCGCGCTGCTTTTTGCCGCTTCTGCGCATGCGTGTGACGTCATTTTGAGCATCTGTGCATGCGCAAGCAGCGAAACCCAGAAGTAACGCGCTCAACCCGAAGCGCATTCAACCCGAGGTAAGACTGTACAGGCCTTGGAACTGTCTCTGACTGGCCTTGGTTTTGTGCAGCAGCTATATCAGGAAAGCTGCTCAGTCAAGCCTGGCTGTCATCAGAAATATGCAGTAATAGGAACAGGGGGATTCATAGGAAGCAACCACCTCTTAGGAGCGCTTATATTCTTGTCCAGTAGTCCCTGCGTTTTGGCACATTGTAAAGATTTGTTGTGGAGCAGCCAAGTATGTAGCTAATCTTTGGGAAGTTAGCTCTTGAGCATGGGTAGGCAAACTAAGGCCCGGGGGCCGGATCTGGCCCAATCACCTTCTCAATCCGGCCCGTGGACAGTCTGGGAATCAGTGTGTTTTTACATGAGTTGAATGTGTCCTTTTATTTAAAATGCATCTCTGGGTAATTTGTGGGGCATAGGAATTAGTTCATTATTATTTTTTTCAAAATATAGTCTGCCGCCCCCGCAAGTTCTGAGGGACAGTGGATAGGCCCCCTGCTGAAAATGTTTGCTGACCCCTGCTCTTAAGGTTTGCAACACAGGGACAGGGGCATACCTAGGAGTTAGCTAGGCTGGCTGCTGCCAAGGACAGAGGTCCTGGGGAGCGCAGAAGGCACACTCCTCCACTCTGGTTTTGAGTGGCTAGGATCCCACCTGCCCATTTGCAAGCTCCCTGTTATGTACTGAAGTTCTCACCCTGGGCTAGCAGGGGGATACTGTAGATAGTTATGCAAATGAAGGATCAAAAGTGACATTCAGTGATTGGATAGTTTGTATGCAAATGAAGGATCTAAAGTGACGTTCAGTGATTGGATAGTTTTAGAAAGTTGCTACAGTAACGTACTGGAACTCTATATAAGCAGGCTGACTGAGCTCTTCAGTTCAGTTCTGTTCTGGCCTCTGAATAAACAAGAGCTGTTTGAAGAATCACTGTGTCGTCTGATATGTTCACCCACAACTTAACACTGGCGACACTGCACTGGGCAGCCAGGCTTCTCTGTGCGCCTCAACAGAGGAATCCAGTCACGTAAGGGGCCGGGGGGGGAGGTGCTGATATAGCTCCTTGCACCGGGGTGGAAACCCAAATAGGAAATTATAAAATGTTAGGTGCACTAATCCAGTTACTGGGGAAACAAAAGTTCCTGTGGGAGGCAATCAGCTATTTACCAGTACTTTATTGTGCTGTTTGCTAAACAGCAGGTCTGATTGCTCAGTATTATGAGTATACATAAAAACTAGTTGTATTACGGTATTTATGCAGTTTAAGCAGGGCGGGATTTAGATGAAGAGAGGCCCTAGGCTACTCCACTGGTGAGGCCCCTCCCCATCCCCCATCCTCACAACTAGAAGAAAATGGAAGAGTATTATAAACAAAATCGAGTGAAGCCAAGGGTGATAATAGGTATTTAAAATTCTACAATTCACAATTTCTCCTCTAAAGGACATAAGATATTATTGTTAAATACCATGGTGTTTTTAAAAAATGAATAAAATTAACACTGAAAAACTTTTGCCTATGGTCTGGTCAGGCCTGGTCCTCCTCTTATATACCTGCTGGGATTGACAAGCCCTCCCCTTAATCTCATAGCTCTCCTGTAGCTGCCTCTGATTGGTTATCATTTAACTCGCACAGGAAATAATTAGCATCACACGTCATGTGCATGGAAGTGGCCGAACCAATTAACCAACTAGAAGGATTACTGTTAATAGCTCCAGTTTTCCTATACTGTAACTTGATATTGCTGAATATGGGCAGGCCATTGTGTGTATATTTCAGCAGTTGAATGTACAAGTTTATGGCCATGCTGTAGTGTAGTGCTTATGCGACTGTGAATAAAAGCTGGATGGCTTCATTGTCTTGGGGTTTGGGGGGGAAGAGGTGACAAAACTGATTTCCAATAAGTGCCCCCCCCCCTTTATTTCCATAACAAGTCCTTGAGTCTGTACTCTGAACAGTGACACCAGGGACCTAGAAGGTGCAGGGCTTGTCAGCCCAACCCCTGCACAGTCTCATTTTAATTGCTTATATGTCAGCGGCTCCAGGAGAGTGGTAAACGAATGCTCTACTAAATAAGCCATGGGTTGCCCCCTCATTTTAAAAACAAAGCAACAGTACAATTTCAACTAGCTGAATAGTGTTACCTACACCCCTCAGTGGTGAGAGGTTTCAGGGGTCCCCACACATACCTTAGGTTTGGGTTTCTTAGAATAATGGTTATTGGAAACTTCTGTCATTTGTGTGATTTAAGACTTATTTACACATGCATACATTGAGCATAATACAAAAAGGCTTGCAGCATTAACACTTCAACATATCATGTTCTCGTATTTAGCTTTGCAGGTAGGCCCAGGTTCAAGAAAGACCCAAAAAGCAGGTTAGCTTTCCTTCTCCCCCTGCCCAGGCAGAGAACAAAAATATGGGCAAACCTCCACCTTCTTGCTCATTCAGGAAGGTGAGCTGATAACAAAAGAGCATGCACAAGTAAAGAACTTGCCAGGCCAGTTCCTATACCTTTGCTAATCCTCTAATCTGTTTTTTATAGTCCATGGAGGGTGTCCTTGAGAATTTTTTCAAACTACCCCCACAAACACATTACAATAGTCTTCCACTTCCTAGGGAAGTCTGAGATGATAACTATGAGAGGGGACTAGGGATTATTAACAGAGTATTCTCAACACTCTCATCAAATTACAGGATTCTTTGGGGCAGGAGGAATGCCATGAGAGGAAAACTGGTTTAAAACTGATGGAAATTTGTATTTTTGGTAGATGTTACTCCCATCTACATGTTTGTTGACAAACTCAGGGGAATTGAAATGTTTAATGAAGCAGGACACCCCTCAGGAGAAATTGTGCTGATTTTGGGGGCAGCAAGGCATATTTGTTTAATAATTCTGTTTTAATAATGTTGCCTCAAAACTATCCAAGGACATACATTAGGTATTTATAATTTCATGCACTGCCCTCTAGATCACTTTTAAAGAAAGAGTATTACATTAGTAGGGTTGCTGTATTCCAGTTCCCCAAACCCAGGCAGCCTAAAGTTGCATATTCATTGTAAACTTTCAACACAAAATAAGACATGAGTTAGAAAGCACATGTATTCCTATCTTTGATGCTATGTTGATTTTTTTTGTTTTTGTTCTTGAAAAGGGGGCATACTGCTGCCTAATCACACTCTAAAATACTAGATCTCTTATTTTTAAGGGTAGGTATCCCTTTTGCTCTGACAAAGAGAGAGAAATAGTTTCAAAAGAAACCAGAAAGTTCTACCACACGATCGATTTGTGGCTCATATATTTCCTAATGATATCTCTGCTTCCCTTTTATTTTATTTCTGTTTCCGTATTTATTTTATTTATATACCACCCAACTGTGAGGGTAGTAGGGAGGGGGCTATTGGTCCCCCCCATTTTTATTGTGTATATTGTGTTTTTATCTTGCATTTTTATGCTGTGAACTGTCCTGAGATCTTCAGATAAAGGGTGGTATACAATTTTTTCTCAAAGAATACCAAGCACAGTAGTTTGTTAAGAGTTGCTGGAAATTGTAACTCTGTGAGGTGTAAACTACAGTCCCCAAAGTTCTTTGAGGGAACTCATCTGTTCTGAATGTGTTTTGCATACACACGAAGACTCTCAGAAGCATGCCAGCCAGACTTAGTAACTTTTTCATGTGCATTTTGTTGACAAGTCCTAGAATATCTCGTCGTCTCTGCTTGACTTGTCTCATCAGATATTCTCCCCGAAATGTGGTTCAGGTGTGAACATCTGTCAAACATCTTCCACACTGAAGAGCAAAACAAAGAATTCTTGTAGCTTCTCTATGGTCTCCCTGTCTTCCTTCAACAATCACCCTACACATTGACTAACAGCAGCCTTCCTGGATTTTCTGCTTGTGATGTAAAGGAATCTGTTTTGTTTTGTTTGTTTTAAACTTTTCACAGTCGTGTTAGGAACACCGGAAGCTGCCTTATGCTGAATTAGACCATAGGTCCATATTCCTCAGTATTGTCTATGCCGAACCACAACCCTTCTCCCATTTATTGACAACATAAACTTCCATTTTCTAAACAAAACAAATTCCTTCCAGTAGCACCTTAAAGACCAACTAAGTCAGTTCTTGGTATGAGCTTTCGTGTGCATGCACACTTCTTCAGATACCTTGGTATGAGCTTTCGTGTGCATGCACACTTCTTCAGATTAAGGTGCTACTGGAAGGAATTTGTTTTGTTTTGACTATGGCAGACCAACACGGCTACCTATCTGTTCCATTTTCTAGACATCGTAATTTTAATTATGCATACCTATAAAAAGACAATAACATATTTACTTTATAACCTTGTTATTACTTAGGAGGTAATGTCCAGCACATCTACTCAGATGTAAGCCCCAATGGAGCTTACTCCCAGGTAAGTGTCTATCGAACTGCAGTCTTCTAAAAAATATTGGGTTGCTTCTGCTGACACCAGGTACTGTGCTCTTGAGGAATAGGATCTGTTTCATAAGCCTAGGCTAATGTGAAAAGGGCTGAGCCATTTCAGGGCTGTGCTTGTTTTTGCCAAGATATACAAAGCATCCAATTTCATACTGGCCAAGCAGCCAATAAAACTGCCAAAGATGTGTCATGTCACAAAGTTCAGAAACACTTGTCCACTTTGATCCTATTTTTTGGACAATACGGTTAGACCTTCAGAAAATGTAGATGTGCTTTTTACAAACAAATATTTACTCTAATGACAAATTAACATAAAATATATTTTATAAATAAAAAGGGGGGGGGGAGTGCTGTACCCAACTAATTTTACAAGTTGGACCTGTAACAAAATGTTGCCATGTGGAATCCAACCGCTCCATTTCCCCTCCCTCTGGTTTTCCAATAATAAGCAATAGATGCCCACTGAGCATACCAATTATCACTGGACTCATTTGATTTTTTCCCCTTGGGAAGCTTCCCCCAATCCCTGTAAATACTTTTGTACTTCTGAAAAACCTCATGGTTCCCCTAAGTCTGCTGATAACTAATGTTTTGTCATATTGCTTCTAAAAAGAATGGCACTCAGAAAATTGAGGTCACTATTAGTACAGTGGTACCTCGGGTTACAGACACTTCGGGTTACAGACGCTTCAGGTTACAGACTCCGTTAACCCAGAAATAGTACCTCGGGTTAAGAGCTTTGTTTCAGGATGAGAACAGAAATCGTGGTGCGGGAGTGCAGCAGCAGCAGTGGGAGGCCCCATTAGCTAAAGTGGTGCTTCAGGTTAAGAACAGTTTCAGGTTAAGAACGGACCTTCAGAACGAATTAAGTTCTTAACCCGAGGTACCACTGTATATAGAGCTGGATCTGCAACAAACTCTGGTGTTCTGGTTTAATTCCATTCACCCTCCACATACAGCAATAGTGCTCTATTGCCACTGAGCATACTCAGTTCTCATTGGGCTGTTTAGTGCAGGGGTCGGCAAAGTTTTTGTGACTTGGGCCGGTTCACTGTCCCGCAGACGCCGTGGTGGGCCAGAGTGCGAGCGCACACACGTGCGCAAACACTATTTCCTGCATGGAGCTTCCTGCAGCCAATGGGAATCCTGCCAGTGTCACAGAAGGTGGTCCCCGCTCTGCTCCACGCTGGTTTAGCACGGCACACGGGAGCTGACCGAGTGGGTGGCGGGGTTCCCCGAGCAGGTGGCGGGGGTCCATGGGCCAGTTAAACGACCCCCCATGGGCCGCCTGTGGCCCATAGGCCTTAGGTTGCCAACCTCTAGTTTAGTGTATGGTCTGAAAGCACGAGTCCACCATCTTGTCAAAGCTTGGTAGGTCTGGGGCTCATCAGAGCCTAGATGGATGACTGCCTAGTAATCAGATGTACACCATCCTGGGTTCCATGATGAAAGAAAGGTGGATTTATTTTAAGAAAATAAATGTGTATTTGTAGTTCTGAAAAGCTTTCACCCCTCATTTGTGCGAGGGAGTGGCATTTTGGCTACATAAGCACTGGCACAGCCTGAGCATCAAAAACAGAGCAAATAATGAGGAAATGCCGTGGCTTGGTGGTAGAGAATCAGCTTTCCATGCAGGAGGTCCCAGGTTCAAACCTGTCTTCTCCAGGTAGTTAAAGACTGCTATTTGAAATGCTGGAGAGCTGCTGCCAATCTGTGTAGAGTAGACAATACTAAGCTTGATAGACCAAGGCTCTGACTCATTATAAGGCAGCTTCCTATGTTCTTCATGTCTTCCTGCCATGGCTTTCCACAAAAGATCCTGGTACAGTAATTTATAGACACTGCAAATTCACTGTTAGCCACCCCTAATTCCCCTTACATAAATACAACTCACAGGATCCCTTGAACAAGTTTATGGCAGTAAGGTACCAATGTTTCTGCGTTTCTTCACAGAAATACATATATTTGCATTTGCCTACACCTGAATATTTTTTCTGTGGCAATAGGCATTTGACAGTAAAAGTGAAGGTAGGTTTTTGTGAGGAGGTGATGCACTCTTTTTCTCTCCCCCCCCCCCTTTGCCCTATACCCTGGAATAAAGGATCGAATCTGAGTCAATATTTTCAGGGTGCCTGCTGCTTGGAATGTGGCAAGGCAACAGTTCAGGATTTGGACTTTGGATTGGAAATGCAAGCCTCTGAGTCACATTTAATATCGGAGTGTATCAGCAGCTTTAATAAATTGTGAAAAGGTGACCATCTCATTAACATGTGAAAAACAAATGCAAGCATTGTCCATTTCCACTTACGGTATTTACAAGGTGAGTTATCCTGGGATACCAGCCCCTGAACTGCTTTATTCCAGGAATGAATCAAAGTTTAAAATGAGTTTTAAACACATCCTGGCTAGAAAAGAGGCTTTAGAGCTGCTTCTCTTTTACCCTGGATTACATGAACATATAAAGAATAGTACTGAGAAGTTAGTTGTACAACTAAGTAGTTAGCTGGGAAGTCAATTGTATAGCTAGTTATAAGTACATTGCAGAAAATCTGATCTAGTTTTTATGGTATAATGTGTAGTTCCAATATTTCTTGAAGCAAATACACACACACATACACTCATATATGTACATATGCCACATAGAATGCAACTCCTGATACTGGGCAACTCACACCTGCGAGTCCCCGTCCCACCCCTCACCCCCCGTGGATTCAAATGCAACTGAGGGTTTACACTTGCTGTTTGCCTTGGAAGAGAACTTTTCTTCCAATGGAAACAGCAGGCACGAGAGCCGGACAGTATCCGGACTGCAGCAGGAGGGCAAATGGTTAAACCCCACTGCCTCCCCTGAGTCTCAATCTCGATTGGTTTGGGTCCCCCACACCTCCTATGTACTATTTAAAAGCCATTCATGCACACGCTAATCTCATCTAGTTTGGCCATGGCTGATTGCCATGTTTGATGTGGGCAGCAGATTTCCCCATCTGACCTATCAGGTCAGATTCACAATGACTCAGATCCCCCTCCCCAACTCCTACTGTGAGTCATCTTCAGCTGCCTTGCATTCTCTTTATCCGTAACACAGTATCAACCAGAGGTTAGATGCTGCCTTGATATTTTCAGTTCTGGAAGTATGATTCTATCCTCTCCTCTCCCATCCCTCTTTCCTTTTGTAATAGAAACTCTTCTGTGGGCAGTGGGGTGGGCAGCAATGCATCTCAAGCACTAAGCGCCCCCCCCTAGGTTTGAGATGCTGTTTCTTCGCCTACATGCCCACTTTTCTGTTCTTCCTGGGCTGCCTCTTTCCCCCTAGCCCCACCCCAACTCCCCTCTGTGGCTCAGCAGCCTTGAACCTTGACCCTGCGTTTCTTGAAGCGGAAATGAAAATGGATTACCTTGGTCTTCACTCTGTACACCACTGTCTTCTCCACCCCCACCACCCACCACTTCCCTGCCTTGAGGGCCGCCCTCCCCAAACCCTTAAGCTGGTCTTAGCTATGAGGAAAGGCTACAACATTTGGGATTTCTTACTTTAGGACACACAGGTGAGTTGGAGAGGCATAACAGATGTGTGCGAAGTTGTACATGGTGTGGCTGGGGAGAAATTTTCTCCCTTTCTCATTATTCTAGGACCTCAGACCATCCAATGGAGCTGAATGTTGGAAGGAGAGGAAACAGAAGTCATGTTGTACCAGTAGATCTCCTATATATGTAACAGTGAACTATCACGTTACCAGGGGATTGTAAAGTGCTCCTTGTACCTACTTCTGCCAGCCAGTTTCCTGTTTACAGCAGTTTCAAACATATTTCCTGCTGTGACTTGGCAATATCCCAGTCAGGTGGATGGGCACGCCTGAGCTTGAAGCGTAGCTGTTCTCACACATAACTGTTCTTATCACTTTGTCGTGTAATGCCCTCAATGACCTTTAACTATTGAAATTAAAATTCTGTTCTATTGAAAGGACATTAAAAGAAACTGGTGCAATCTTGGAACCGTTTATGACCTGAACAAATGTACATTATTGAACTTGGAGCATGTTAATGGACCTACCATTGCATACTTTGTTTACATGTATGGATAGATGAAATATTCAATTGACTGAGCATAAACCAGGGAAGAAATTTGATTAGAACTAGACACAGATCGGATGGGCACATGGATTTTCGCATTCCACTATCCTTTGCCCTTCTAGTAGCAATTTAGTGAATGCTGCTTCGACAATTTGCACACATGCACGAGAGACTTATTTATAGAACCAATATATAACAGAGTATGAAAGGAGCTGTATGTTGTTTATTTATCTCACACTTCCTCTCACAACAACCACACAATAACCCTGTGAGGTTGGATAGACTGAGAGAGTGTCCAGACCAGCCTTTTTCAACCTTGGGTCCCCAGATGCTGTTGGACTAAACTCCCATCATCCCTGACCATAAGTCCTGATAGCTGGGGATGATGGAAGTTGTAGTCCAACAGCAGCTGATGTGTAACTTTTGAATAAATGTATTATTTTTTTATTTTTTAAAAAAACATCCACACAAAAATGAAGAGTGTTCATGTTTAGCATATGTAATTACAAATCTGAACATGTAGGTGCCGTGCTCATATTCATAGTACATGTGGATATTCTCTGCTGAAATGCCAACTCTACTAAATATGTGACTCAGCTCTCAAGATGTCAAGATCATATGACTGAGATTTTGGGTGTAGGAGTCACAAGAGCAATGAGATAATCCAGTTTGTTATAGTTGAAAGCTCCATACAAAAAAAGTTAAAGCGCTTATGACTAAATGAGTGCAAGCCAATTTAAGCAAAGGAAATTCTGGAGCCCTGGAAAGGTTGGCACATGATATGTCCTGATAGTATCGGACAGACACTGAGGTACAAAGCCTACTTTCCAGCAAAGACTGCCACATTCTTTTATTTGATTTTTGATGACATATGTGGTATAAATCTCCCAGGGACATTGTTCAGGCAATTGCTTTGCTTATTTATTTCACTATTAACCTTGACCTGGTGTACACTTACATAAGGAGAGTAATTATATTTTCTGGCACAAGAAATATGGGAGGTGTTTTATGGAGAGACTTTGCTCACTCTGGTTGGCTGTGGATATCTTAAACCTTCATAAGGAGTTTTATGAAATCAGTTTGTAATGATTAGGGTTCCCTGCCTTCTGCTGTAACAACCGTCTCTCAGAAACGATTTCCCTATCTTTGTTTATAGGGGTTAATTAAATGGATAGCCATGCACAGTTCTGTTCCTCTTCTACTATACATGTGGATACAATTTCTTTTTATTATTGATTGGGTCGCGATGGCACATGCTTATTGAACAGCTTAGTTTCAGTAGTCTGGATCCTCATATAAGTTAAGGAAGACCATGGGAAGTTTCTCATCCTGTCCCTGTTCCCTCCAGTCACAAGCACCTTCAGCAAAGCTTTTTTGGAGTTTGGGAGATGGTTCCTTAACAATGTGTGATGAGGCATGGGTGAGGGAGGGCTTTTGGGGAAGGGGGATATCACTCCAAATCAGACTTAGATCCTAAGATATGCATATGTTTTGAGTAAGGGACTTCCAACCTTCCATGGTGACTTTGGGATGTGTGTGCAGATGGATGGGGGAAAGGGAATGGGGAACTTCTATGAACTGCCTGAAGTCAACTATCTTAGGTTCTAATCCAGTGCATCAAGTAGGTTTGAGAACCTTTGGTCCTCCAGAGATTATTGGACTCCAGCACCTATTGGCTTCAACCACCATGCCCAATGAGCAGGGATGGCATAGTCCAACAACATCTGGAGGGCAACAGGTTCCCCACCATTGATCTGCAGCATATCATCACATACGAATAGGCAAAACAAAGGTATTTGTCAAACATAAACATTTGGAAGATTCCTGTTGGACTGGCCAATGTCCATCTAGTCCAGAATTTGGTTTCCTTTGGTAGTACCCAGATGGCTGCTTCAAGGGGGCTTACAAGTATGACACAAAGGCCCTACATTGCCCCCATCATCTGATATTGAGAGTAAGAACATTACAAGAGCCCTGTTGGATCAGACCAAAGGCTCATCCAGTGCAGTATTCTGTTCTCACAGTGGTCAACCAGAGGTTGAACGCCTTCATTTGCTGAAGTGTGTTAAACTTGCACAAAGGAGAGGGCATTTTTCTGTAATGAGGCCTTAACTTTGGAACACTCTCCCTACTGAAGTGGAACAGGATGTCAATGTTACATCTTTTCAGTGCCAGGTTAAAACTTGTTTGCTCAGGCATTTAAAATATTTGATTTTGGTCTGCTTATGCTTTCTCTTCCACCCCACCCTATTATTTGGGTTTCAGAAGAGAAAAAAATAAACTGATTGCCTAATAATGCATATAATTTCATCTAGACTGCATCAGATTTTGTGCTCAGCGGCTGCAGTGGGCTATGCCACACATACAGATTATGGCTAGAAAGGGCCGTAGCTTAGTGGTATCAGAGTATGTGGTTTTTTGTGTGCAGAAGGTCCCAAATTCAATCCCCAACATCTCCAGATTGGGCTGGGGAAGGCTCCCATTTGAAACCCTGGAAAGCCTCAAGCAACAGCCAGGGTTTATGATGTGTGGATGCATACCCACCCCAGCTGCATCTGAGAGCCACTTTTTCAATTTGCCACAATGACTTTACAGCATCACTCTCACATAGTGTTGATCAAAATGCTTCTATTGTCACCAATAGGGAAGCCCTAAAGAGAACTCACCAACTGTCACTGTAGACAATACCGAGATAGGTGGACCATTAGAGCAACGTTCTTACGGAGTATAAAATAGCTTCCTATATTCATGTGCTGCCCATGTGAACTAGCAGCAATCAGCTTAGGAACCAGCATTGCTCTGGTGTGGGTTGTGAGTTTCAGATGTGCTCATTCAGTGTGCTTGATACTTGACAAATGTTCTGGGTATTCAGTGCTACTCAGAATAGGCTCATTGGGTGGTATTAAACTAAATAAATGCATGAGTGGAAAAACTTTTGTTTGTGCAACAGGACTTTCCCTCCCCCTCTCCTTCCTCCATGCACATCCCACCAGCCCCAGATTTGCTCCAAAGGGTAGCAAGAACTCCCAGAAGAGATTTAAGGAGCACACAGGGAGAGAAGGGGGGTGGGAAAGTCCTACAAAGTGCTACTTAGCACAGCATTGAAGATGGCTCATTTAAATTAATAAACATGACTAACTTAGGTTCATTCATTTAAATGGATCTACTCTGACTAGATGACTACAGACCTTTATCTGGAAACACCAGTAGTCTAGAGCAGATCTCCATGGGAACATACCAAACGCATGGGTTGGTGCTTTGCCACACCAGAAATGTGGGGAAAGTCCTCTGGAAAGGATGGTACAATCAACGCAGGGCAATTGTACACCGGCAACACACTTTGGAAAGTTCCAGTTCAGTGACTGCCAGGTCTTAGGCATTGCCCTCACTCTAGGGTTGGGGTCATGGTGAGTCTTGATAGAAAAGAAGAAAATCATTATCACGATGTCTTTCTTTAAATCCTTGATGAGGTCTATAGTACTAGACAGCCTTCAGTTGTAGAGTGGGCTTTCTAGAAGATAGATTGATTTTAATACTACAGTGCAGAGCAAAAACAAGGTCTGGAAGGCATTGGTTATATAAAAAGTATACCGAAAGGGAGTTTAAACAGCTGCCTGGCTCTGCCCTTTTACCAGAAATCAAATGTTTTGACTACGAATGAATACCTAATGAAACAACTGAAGTAAACCCCACAGGCTATGTCTACAAAAAGGCTATTATATCTGATGCAATATAATATATGATATATATGATGTGATCTAACATTCCAAGGTGTGGGGTACCACAGAATTTTAATTGTGCTTTGAGGATGACCATATATACGAGATAAACTGCCATGCTAGGTAACTGTGATGCTACAAACCTTTAATATGTAACTGGAGATGGATGGGATATAAATTTAGTTGGCATTCTTAACCTGCAGTCTTTTGCACAGAGATCATGTGGAAAAACAGAGAACAGCCAGTGCCATCTGCTGTTTACAAGTAGGAGCTACAAACTAATAATGGAATTAAGAACAGGCCATTAAAGAGAGTTTCTGCCTCCTTCCTCACTGTTGCATTTTTTGTGTTACAAAGAGCTGTGTGACAAACGTGCACTTTTCAGAAAAACAACAAATTTACACTATTTGTCAACTAATACATAGCAACTGGGGGATGTGGTATTACATGTGTGTGCAAACACAGATAACTGATTCTATGTGAACATGGCATAAGTCATGGTAACTTATACAGTCATACCTCAAGTTGAAGTTGCTTCAGGTTAAGCATTTTCGGGTTGCACTCGGGTTTTGCCGCTCGCACAGACAGTCAAAATGACATCACACGCAGAAGTGACGAATCGCAGCCCGCACACACACAGATGCACAGACACAGGTTGCGTTCGCTTCAGGATGCAAACAGGGCTCTGGAATGGATCCCGTTCGTATCCAGAGGCACCACTGTATATGAAAAGATATGGCCATCCTTCATAAAATCCTGAAAACCACCAAGACAACCTTGAACAATTATACAATTGTAATTATACAATTGTAATTATACAATTGTAATTATACAATTGTAATTTCGAAGGACTGCATCTGTACCAGGAAACTGACAAGACTTGCCTCATGTAGATGGTAACACATGAGAGTTATCCATCTTTCTCTAAAAGGCACTTATCTAGTCATTTAATGAGGCAAACAAGAAACTTGTCACAGTAGAGAAGCAGGGTGCAACACCACAATGGGAATTTCCTTGACTTTGCTCACGGCCCATGAAGAGGTAGGCAGCTGCACATTGCTGATATAAAACAAGCAAGGAAAACATGGTAGTCACAAGATACTCACATGCACTGTTGACACTGGTGTGATGTTGCTATCTGTTAGGGTGGCACTGAGGCAAGGGAGAAGGGCTACCCCTATGCTGTCCACATAATCAGTTATCAGAAACCAATATATTCAATATATTCAATATATATCCACACATGCTTATACAAATCAAGGACTACAGTACTTTATAATTCATTTTGAATCAAAAGGGAAGCTGTGCTGCAAACTGCTTGAAACGGCAAGAAATTAGGAGCCGACCTTTCCCCTAAATATCTGTGCACCCCGGACAAGGGGGAAAGACATGAATCAGAGATTCTGGTACAAAATCCCCTCAGATACAGGCTAAATTAATCCACAGAACAGGAAGAGCAAAACCACAAAATGTCCAAAGCTCCCTGTCCTGTCATTACTGGGGGAAAGGTTAGACAGAGCGTCACTATGAGCATCGGAAAGCAGAACTAGAATCCGGTGCTGACCAAGGTTTGACCGGGGGTCAAGTAGCGTGACAACCGCTTGCTGATTGGCTGATTCTCGCTGACAATATTGTGAATCCTTCCTGATTGTCTCATGATCAATGATTTGCTGTGTTCTGCTCAGGTATAAAGACCTCTGGAATTCTGTCAATCGGGGTCCCCAGTTCTTTGGAAAATATTCCAACTGGGTACCTTATTGCCTGGCAATAAACCTCACCTTCTTATTCTCCATTGCTGTCTGGCTGATCTATTTTTAACACAATGCGAGTACCTCTTTGCTTCATTACAGATATTTCCAGCTGGTGACGAATTATAGTTGGTTCTTGGATCAAGGAATCATTCCCACTAGACGTTTACTGCTTACTCATGAAATATATGAGAAAATGAATGTTCTTCCAATGTTCCGTGTACTTAGAAGATGTGACTTGGTGTTATTGCGAGTTTGCAGGTTTCCTACAGGCAACTGGTTGGCCACTATGAGAACAGGAGGCTGTGTTAGATGTGCCATTGGCCTGACTGCACCTGCAGGGCTCTTCTTATGCTTTTATCATTTGGAAAGATAACAGCCTGGGTAAGTTATTATAGCAACGTCGCATTAACATACGATTGACTGATATTTAAAGTTGTATCCTTTCCTCTCCAGCAGAGATCCAAATGCAAAGAGCCCCCTCTGAGCTGCATTTAGCAAAATGAAAATTTGTCATTGCATATTGCTCAACTGTCCCGATTCTACCGGGGCAGCCATGGAATTAGAAAAGCCACCACAGTTTCTGAGCTAATCCTGGGGGGCTCAGATTTCTCCCTGCCAGCAGACAGAGGCCATGGAAGCAGCCCCTGAGGCAGCAGCAGTGTTGGGAAGGCGGCATGCTGTTTCTTTTCATCCACTCAGGCCAAGCATGGCATGCTGACTTCGCATCTGTGGTGGCACTTTTCACAGAGATGAGGAATTGCCTCACACGCTGCCAGTTTCCAGCTATCCCAGCCCTAGTGGACTAGGCCACAATGGCTATTATTCTTGACAGGAAGCGCTACTGAGGGAATTCCTAACTCAGGGGCTTAAAGTACGCGTGCGGACCAATCTCGTGAGGAATCTGCACTTGGGAATGGACAGCCTGGGTGTCGCAAGTGGGACTTAGAGATATGCCTCCTTATCTGGGTGCTGGGAAGGGACTTCGGGAGAGGCTTTGCTCACAGCTGTCAACTTTTCCCTTTTTTAAGGGAAATTCCCTTATTCTGAATAGGATTCCTTGCAAGAAAAGGGAAAAGTTGACAGCTATGTTCGCTTATGCTGTCAGGCTAAATCAAGGGTCCTGAGAGGGAGGTGTGGACATGTAGCCAAGCCGCAAAATGTTTATTCCCCTCTCTCTTTCCGTCATCTTTCTCCAACCCTGGTAAGCAGCGGCAGTTTGGTGCACATTTCTGCCCAAGCTACCTGACCCATGCAGCAACGCCGCACCAAAAAACAGTGTCCCAGTTTTCTTCTCAGAAGTGTTGGAGGGCTAGCCATTCCCGCCAATTGACCAGTCAATTGACTGGTCCCTCCAGCCTAATTTGTAGTAAGCAGCTTAATCTATTGGACAGTGGATGCTGGTCCATATGGGCAAATGGATTCCTGCCCCACCAGCCTCAGTGTGCCCTCAGCTGGCCCCCAGCTGCCTGCCTTCTTGCATACTATAAGTCTAATGCCTATCAGCTTCCTCCTCCTTAGTCTCCATGTTAGCCCTTGTAGAATTCAGCAGGGAGGAGGATGGAGACAAACTATAATTAGCTGGCCTTGCCTGTCATTGTCTCTGCCTCTACTTACTGTTGGTCTCCCTGCCTTTCACCCTGCAAGTCCATCAATGGGCACCATTCCATAATCTGGATACTGAAGATTATTAATTAGAATTTTTTCAGGCCCTGCCAACCTTCCAGCAGCATGAAAGTAACTCATTGTACAGAAACTAGCTTTGCACTGGACATAGCAAGAGATGTTTAAGGTATCCTGCTGCTGCTGTCTTATGTCTTTGGGATTTTTACTCGACTAGTAACCTGCATTTCAACCTTTGCTACTGACTTTCCCTCCCCCTTGTTAACCCACCCTAACTTTTATTCCCGCGACTCTTTTGCCTGCTTGCTTCTGCCAGTTCCATTCTGCATCTGGCATGTTTTGGGTGCATGTCCCACGGCACCTTGAAATGAGTTGCATGCTGGTTGCTGTTGTTGTCAAAGATGCCTTGTACACAGTGGACATTGTGTGCGATTGCATCAAGAACAGGGCGATCTAAAATGTTCTTGGCGACTTCACTGGCCTGCTCCCCGAATGTCTTGTTACCACTTCCCATAGTTCAGTTAGTCATTTTGTCCCTTGTAATTCTGTCTGTCAGCATAGTAGGCAAGGGGGAAACTGCAGGGGGTCGGGAGTTTCTAGATTAAATCAATCTTAGTTCCCTGGTCTGTTTCCCCTCCCTGTGCTGCTGTTGGACTGATTTCAAAAGAAAACTTTCAATGAGTTTCAGATTTCACAAGAGGCAACTGGAAGAAAAAAGCCTTCCCATTCCCAGGCATCTATAGGTATGCAAAAGTGTTCCTTGACAATAGGCATCTAATTCTAATATCTTTGTTAGCGCTGGGACATGACATCTTGTTCTTCTCAGTGCACGAGAAATAACAGTCAGGTTTTCATTTCATTTCCGTTTGTTTGTTTGTTTGTTTGTTTGTTTGTTTGTTTGTTTGTTTGTAGCAAGCAGAAATGGAGTAGATTATTCATTCATTTATTTAAAATAATAATAAACTGCTGAATCCAAAAACTCTCTAAGTGGTGTACAACTAAACTGATAGATTATTTAGATTAAACCATGCATATATCTGCTATGTCATTATGAAAAACATTCTTTAAAAAGAATTAAAAGCTTGTAACTCTATTTGGTGTTTCATTGGATTTTCACCCTCTTTCACGATTTGTTCTCATCTTGATCAGCCCATTCACTTTGCTACTGCTGCTTGTTGAGACGAAACGGTGTTTTTGACAGCCTGGTCCTTCTAAGTTACTAAGCCATGGCAGTGATGAGAGAGGATTCCTCTCAGGTTGCAAATACTCTCCCCTCTGATTTACTTGGTTGACCAGGGGAAAACCTGTGCAAATCTTTTAAGGGCAGGGGTAGGGTTCTCAATCCTCTGCAGCAATGTTGATGTTTCTGCCAGTAGAGAGGGATTTTAAAATGATCTTACTCAAAAATCTCTTTGCCAATGTAAAAATGACATTGGCTGCGATTCTCACTCATCTTATAAATGTCAGCCACCCTCATTTTATTTCCTGTAATATGATGAATGACTTAAATAGCATGAAACTGGCTCCAAGGTAATTTAAGCCTCATGTCCCACAGAGGAATTTACGGTCTTCAAACAAAAACATCTTGAGGGTCCCAGGCCACAGAGAGGTTAGGCTGGCCTCAACTAGAGCCAGGGCTTTTTCGGCTGTGGCTCCGATCTGGTGGAACGCTCTGTCACAAGAGACTAGGGCCCTGCGGGACTTGACATCTTTCCGCAGGGCCTGCAAGACAGAGCTGTTCCACCAGGCCTTTGGCCAGGACACAGCCTGACTCCCTCCTTTGGCAATCTTCACAGAACTCTAGCCCAATTGTTGCCATCAATTTGATTTGAATTAATTTTATAATGAAATGATTTTAGAATGTTGTATTATTTTATTGTTGTTAGCCACCCTGAGCCCGGCTTCGGCTGAGGAGGGCGGGATATAAATAAAAATTTATTATTATTTATCATTTATTATTTTTTCTTATTATTTATTTATTTAATTATTATTATTATTATTAATTATTATTATTATTATTATTATTATTATTATTATTATTATTATTATGTATTGGCCAAGATGAGAAGCAGAAGAGGCTGAGTAAAGCTTGCTTTGAATCGGGTTACTCTAAGGAGTTTATACAAGGGAGAGACAGAGAGGGAATTATTATGGTTTCCTAATTCCTGGTGCAAAGTTGGCACAAGTAGATGTTTGCCAAACAGCCTACAATATTGTGCTTTCCCTGTGTGTTTGGGAATGGGTTTGGGTTTAGGGTTATGCATTCCATGCTCCTCAAATGAGTTCACCAGTATGATGATGTCAACTTTCCTCTTAATGACCTCCTCCAGAGACAAGATCTTGGTGTCTTCTGAGCAGCTGAGAATAATTATCCATAGCTAACAGCACCAGAAAAGATGCCTTATTCATCTCTTCCAGTGGGGTTACTTGTCTGTCAAAACTTCTGTAGCTGAATTCAGCTGAAGTTCTTGTTTAACTTGGTTTGCAGGATGTTTGAATGCATTAGCCAAAATGTTAAAATCATTGGCATCTCTAAAACCATTTCCTAGCACCTCCCAGACTCCTCTGGGTGTTTTCTTTCAAAACTTGAACCTGCCTCTGGATTGTGCAACATTTGACAAATAACAGGCATTAGTAGAGCAGACCTGCCCTCTTTATTCAGAACATCACAGCATCAATTAGGGGCTAGTTTAAAACTCTGCTGTTCCTGCAAGCTGGATTGGAGCAGTGGCAGATCTTTGAAGCTTGTTCTTTACCAGATCTGTTTTAGTAACTTTTAGGGAAATTATCATTTTTTATTGATGATATTTTATGTCCTTGATATCGAAGATCAGTATGAAGAATAATCTGGAGAAACCCAATAGATTGTTAACAGAAGGCAGTCAGATACGAAAAGCATTTTGAAAAGCCAACTGGTGTCATGTAGTCAGTAGAGTACAGTGGTACCTCAGGTTAAGTACTTAATTCGTTCCGGAGGTCTGTTCTTAACCTGAAACTGTTCTTAACCTGAAGCACCACTTTAGCTAATGGGGCCTCCTGTTGCCGCTGCACCACTGGAGCCCGATTTCTGTTCTTATCCTGAAGCACTATTTTTGGCTTAGTGGAGTGTGTAACCTGAAGCGTATGTAACCTGAAGCGTATGTAACCCGAGGTACAACTGTATTGAGCTTGGCAGAGGCTACTGTATGTGAGTTCAGATCCCTCTCCAGCTACTAAGCTCACTGTGTAGCCCTCGCCAAGTCACTGGTTATTTCCATGTTATATCTGTATCACAGATTCTTTTTGGAGCACTTACTGGGTCTCCATGTCTTAAGTTTTAACTTAGAAGGAGTTCAGTCCTGTTTTCTTAGATTTATATTTGGCACATCAAGATGTGTTGCCGATGCTGCTTTTGGAAACTGCACTTAGCTTGGATGTATTCCATTCACTTTTGGCTCCACTGCTCTTTTGCTTCCTCCCAGTTCCTTTGTTTTCCAGGTGATGAGAGACTTTCATAAGGTTGCCTAGATGAAGGAATTACTGCAAAATGTTGTTACAGTGGTACCTTGGTTCTCAAACTTAATCTATTCCAGAAGTCCGTTCCAAAACCAAAGCGTTCCAAAACCAAGGCACGCTTTCCCATATAAAGTAATGCAAAATGGATTAATCTGTTCCAGGGTTTTAAAAAGCAATTTAACATGAATTTTACTATCTAACGAGACCATTGATCGACAAAATGAAAGCAATAAATAATGTACTGCAGTCACATCAATCAATCTGTAGCTGAACTGGGCTCCATACAGTCACAAAAACAAAAGAGCCGAAAAAATGCAAAATAAGTAGCAAAAACAGACAGACCTCAGCGTAACACTCAAAACAGAAGTGTGGCACTCAAATCGGAAGCGTAACACTCAAAACAGAGCATGCTCGGCTTCGGAAAAAGTTAACAAACTGGAACACTTACTTCTGGGTTTGCAGTGTTTGGGTTCCAAGTTGTTTGAGTACCAAGGCATTTGAGAACGAAGGTACCACTGTACTTGAGTTTTCACCTTCTTATTGTCTATAGCCTATAAGCAAGTCAAGTGTGGCTTTAATGCTTGCATCCATCCCAAGTAAAGCGGTATATCAAACTATCTGTAGTTCCCTGGTTTTTGTTTAAAAAGGCATATATAAACACCATTTGGCACCAACTCTACCTTCTTGTGATGACAAGGGCAGTATTTGTTATTTATAGGAACTTGGATATATGTTCCCCATAAAAGCTTTTGAGGGTTAGGCATTTAAAGGTGCCAGATAAAAGGCTTTCCTGCATTTAGGAACAGATAACCATTTCAGATAAGGCATCCCATTCTTAGAAGTGGAATTTGGCAAACCCAGCAACTGAGAGCAAGGCTTCTTGGCCCCATGCCATACACTCTTGTAGGTTAATTGCTGTTAGTCTCTGTTTGACAATACATTTGGCTTGCTTCTAAGCTATAGATAAGTGCAAATTTTTGAAGAATGGCTGTGATTTGGTTCAATTCACTTTGCATTTGAAGGTAAATTCACATTTAAAAGCAGACTGAATCAAGTTGCTTTCCCATCCCTAGGGAGGGGTGGTGATGGCATTGGAATTGCACTACCTCTGTTCCAAAACTTCAAAAAATACCTGGAGGCACCAGTTGCCCTTCTCCACACTCTCATCCTTAGGTAATGGTATAAAGACTGTGAGTATGTGATGAGTTATAGTAACCTTTGGTGTAGCTTCAGGTAAATTAATGGTATCTCACCAGGGATGAATTTGTCCTGTGTTACTTAATTTGTGTTTCAGATTAAAAGAGCATCATAAATTACCATAGCACAATGGAGCAAATCTCAATTAACACAATTAATTTAGGGAAGGCTCTCTTTTATGGCAGTAGCATACTTAAGTTGATTGGATTCACAGACTGTAGGAAAGGACAACTCAGATGATGAAAAAGGAAAAGCAAAAATTTGTAATTTTA
Organism: Podarcis erhardii; assembly: GCF_964252035.2. Lineage (NCBI taxonomy): Eukaryota > Metazoa > Chordata > Lepidosauria > Squamata > Lacertidae > Podarcis > Podarcis erhardii. The sequence continues at coordinate 37,392,274 of NC_138509.1, forward strand.
TAGCTTAAATTAAAAAAAAAGATGACATAGGGAAGGGAAGAGAAGCAGATGGAAGTTATGTGAGGTTTGGAGAAAGTGGACAGAAAGATACAACATTCTCCATCCCTCATAGCACCAGCAGAACCGATCAACAGGGGAGACAAAATAAAATACTTTTTCAGACAAATAATTAATGCATGAAATTTATAACCCCAAGATGTGTTATTTTTAACTTTTTTTGCTTTTAACTTTTTATTATTTTATTGTTTGGTTTTATGTTTTCATATTGCTGCAAAACACTGTAATACAGCGGCATATAAATACTTTTATAAATAAAATAATTATGCACTGGCTCACATTGTTTTAAAAGGTCATTAGACAAATTCAGAGAGCATGGCTATTGGACACAACAAAATGTGGCACTGTTGAGTCTGGGTTGAAGTTTCTAGATATCCTACCCATCCTCCCCATAAAAAAGGGTTTGCAGAGTCATCTGACACTGGGAATTGTATGTAAGACTAGATGGACCTTTTGTTGGGAGACTGATATGGAGAGAGGAGACCTTGCTTAACATCATCTATTTGAGCTTAGGAACTTCCTGACTCATCATAGCTCATGGCTGGGAAGCCACTATCCACTGGTGGAGGAAGAGGAGTGGGGGGGGAGCCCACCGCCCCTGGCAGTGCGATCCTGGTAGAGTGCCATCGTGGCTGTCCCCCCGCCCGCGCTGCGTGCCATGCCCCTGCGGGCAGTGTGCCACGCCCCCAGGATGTGCACCAGCCCCACCCCCACCCCCACCTGCTCTCCGCCCCCCGGTGCCAGAGCATGAAGCTCCACCACTGTCACTATCCCTTAACTACAAATTGACGCAAATGTATTGAATATCTCCAGAAAAAGTTGAATGGGGTTCTGTGTTTAATCTCTCCTATCCTGTGAAAAATTCATTTCTTAAATACACTGATGTCAAATTATTTGGAACAGATGGGTAAAATCTTAGCTCCTTTATGGGAGTTAAAAAAGGCATGTGGAATTCACTAACCTTATGCACACATATCATTTAAAAATTAATACAGCAATAGATAAGAGAGCTAGGGGTATATGATAAAATTCCATCAATAGGACTATTATGGCTAAGACATTAAAGTGAGGCATATCAAAGTGAAGTTGCTACATTAAAAAAAATTGATCTGTAGTTTGCATCCATTAATAACTTTCTGCATTGCTTATCATTTCAGGAACATTTGGTCCTTGCATGTGATCTGTCAATCAAAAGCAAAACCATCAGGGAGCACCAAAAAGCCATTACAGCTTCAAACATCAGTGTGGAAGCAAAAAAATAACATATACTGCACTAGCAGAAAAATCTGTTGTTGCTTCTCTTAAGTATTACTTTGGAGGAAATTATTAACATAATAATGATTAACCATGTTATATTTAACCACGATCCTGTCCATAAAAATAAGTGATGATTCTCTAGAGGCCTATGAAGGAATGTGGTTCAGTATCCATAATGAACAGTGAAATTATTATCTTTCTCAAAGTCAATGTAGAAAGCTGCCTATTCAACCTTTACTCTCCTGCACTTTAAAGATAGCTCAAATATCATGAATCCTGTGCTAAAAATATCCCATTCCTTGTGTTGCTCACTGAAAAGCTATATGTGATATTTTCTGTACTGGGAATATCCGTAGAGATCTTTTAATGCTGAAAATTGCAGTTTGAATTTTGCACTATATCTGGAGATAACTGGAAATTCTCAGTGATAACACAATATCCCAATTTTTAGCTTCTGATTAAAATTGCATGAGGCTGAGAAACCCCTTTGAAGATACAATTTGATGTCCAAATTATGTATACTTTCAAAACTGATCCCAAGAATCCCAGGAGCGTGTTGAATCAGTAAGCACAGTGGAACCCAAGAAATAGCAAACGTGCAGAGAAAATTGTGGCCACAGCTGTGTCATTCCATTGCCCCTAAAATCCATGTATATTTACTTGTGTTCAAGGGTAGCATCCAGCTAAATAGTGCAAGGACTTTGGGCTGTGCAAAGGCATTTCCCCTCCCTCTCCTCTCATTGCAGCCCTTCCGTGTCCCCCTACATATGTTCTGGGATTTCCAACCCTCACAAGGTCCCATTAAACCCTTCAGCCTTGTGCAAGATCTCACAAGGGGCTACAATAAGTGGGAAGCAGAAGCTCCACCCCCACTTAACCATTCTGGAGCCCCTGTGTCCCCAAAGGCACCCCATTTACAGGACACGTGGAGCGGCAGCTACTGGAGGGAAAGTCAGCCAGAAATCAGTCCTCTAGAGGAAATGCTGTCTATCATGGCTATGATCCACCTGTAAGGATAGGGATGCTGATTTTTGGCCTCATGGTTTTCTAAAAACCACAGGGAAGGCTCAGCAACCAATCAAGGGTCAGAACAGAAAAGTTAGAATGACATTCCTCTTTGGTTTCCTAAATTTCCTGCATTTATCTCTGCATCTTCATTTGTGTGCTCTAACAACAAACATTTCTGGGAGTGGGGTGAGTTAAAGACTCATATGACCATAAGCTCAAATATAACTGCATGTCTAGGTGCTTGTATGATGTTACTCTTAATAGTGCTGAGATGACAACATCCACAGAGACTGGTGGTAACAGACCTTGAACCCAACTTTGATGGGGGTCCAATTAGGGCCCATTTGTAGCAACTAGTTATTTCAGTCTTCTTTAGTCTAGACTCTTCAAGAATTTGCCCTAAAAGGACGTGCTCAATTCTTTTTTTAGGTGATGAGATTAATGACATTGCTGCCTATTGAAAAACAGTCAGAGAAAGCACAATGGGGGGGGGGCAGTCTTGAGGTGGCAAAATCATTCTGTTGCATTGTATTTCCCCCAACAGATACACTTAAACAGTGAGCAAGGGTGTGATTCTGTACCCACTTACCAAGGAATAAGCCCCACTGAACTTAGTGGGACTTGCTTCCTAATAGATGTGCATAGTATTATACTGAATCCATCTGTGGCTGTGTGCAACACAATACCCTTGCTGGTTCTTAACTCCTTTTTTTGAAGCTGCAGCCATTGAGCAAGTGTATACTTGTAAATTGACATCCAAGAGTCTCCATTTTAAAACCAGGATTTGGTGTTGTGTGTCCTGTCTCTGCTTTCTGATTTTCTCATGACTTAAACACAGCGGGGGGGGGGGGGGAGAGAGAGAGAGAGAGAGCTAGCTCTAGGAGACCCTGTAATGTCTGCCATGTTATTCCAGGAACTATTCGCTTGAGAATATGTTTGCATCAATACCGTGCCAGGAATTTGGAGGGCTGTCTTTGAAGCACAGTTCTGTGAAAAGAACTGTCGCAGTGACAGCACTGTGGGACAAAACATCTGATAACTGTTTAGTGAGTGGCTCATGCTGCATTCCTGCTAATTAGCAAGGTGACAGGTTTTCTTCTCCAGAACTGTCGCTCTGCTTTAATTCAGGGTGCATCAGACACTCCCAACTGTAGCTGGCATATTGTCAAGTTCAGTCCTTCTCGGTACATGACTGGGGACATTTCATTTCATGTTAGATTCATGATTTTTCTTTCTCTCTGTTGAAAGAAGAGTTGCATCCCCAGCATCTTGATTAAAGACTGTGTTAACTAGCCACGTAAACAGGGCAAACAGGAACGGCATCTCAGGATATCCCAAAATAACATCCCAGTATATTCTGAAATAGTACCACTGAGTGCTGCTGTTTGGAAGGAAGGAAGGAAGGAAGGGCAGTTTATAATGGGTTACCAGACCTTCGGGGCTGGCCCAAAGTCTCCAGGTTTGCCTGGCTCCCTCCAGGTAGCAGTGGGAAGTCTTGAATGTCCAGGTGTGTGAGAATGCCTTTATTTTTTATTTTTTTTAATTAAGACATTTCTGCACGCAGCTTGCACATTTCAGCCTGGCAGGAGCTGGCTGCAAATTATTGCATATACTTTTTTTTGCTGGTGGTGGGAACTGCCCTTCTCTGCTGTCTCCCAGTTAACCTCCATCTCCAGGGTTCAATAGAGGAAGGGAGCACAGAGGAAGAAAGATCTGGGCCCACTCCTATGACATCACCAGGGGCTGTCCCTAAGTCTCAGGTTTAGGCCGAGAAATTTCAGGGTCTGCGATGCCCCTGACCTGGCAACCCTATGATTATGACAGCGGGACTTGCTTCTGAATAAACACTGCATATTTTTCATTAAAATGAAAAGCCTTAGAAATATGGATTAATGATAAATATTTAACTAGTAATTTACTAAGAGGTTCTGTGCAAAAGTAATATTTGCTTGAACTTCACCCACAGTATCTTGAGCTCCTCCCACAGTATGGATATGTAAGGAATTATTGGAAGCAAAAAGAGCAGAATTCAACAGGATTTTTCCCCCCAATGTAAGTCATGGAAAGTGGGGTGCCACACACTCATTTCCTCCATTTCTATGGAGCTGTGTTGTACCCAAAGATATCCATATTTAGAGTTTGGGAGCTATGCACTTCAAGTGGCTAGAAAAGTCCAACAGTGTCATAACATAGGTCCAGGTTCATTTCCAGCTACTTCACGAGTCAATGGCAGTTGTTCTTCGCAGCCCTTCACAAGCTGCAAGGAAGCTCAGGCAGGGGAAAGCGAGGACTTATGAGACATAAATATTCGCAGTGCTCCATAGTAGGGTCTGGGGAGTTCACTGCATCCCACAGTACCATGAAATCCTGTGTCTGCCAACTTGAAAGGCAGAGTGGGAACGACCTGGAAGTGTGTCCCTGCCTTGGACGATCCTCTATTACCGGCGTGATTTGTGGTTGGCTCCTCCTTAATCTGGACAATTGGCTTTAATCAAGAAGCGCTCCTGGACTGACATATGCTAATGGGCTGCAATCAATCAGCTGCCAAAAGGACTGGGCTTGGCTCTCTGAATGTATTTGAATGTTTTTTAGAAGCTTGAGAAACCCCTACAACAGCCGGGAAAGGAAGAGGGAGGACAAGGTGCTTTGTGCTTTCTTATGGTTTTCAAATGCTCTTTCCTTTTCTTGACCTCCCCTGCATAATGAAAGAGACGTGTGTAGCCACTGCTTTGTTATTCTGTCTGATACTTGGAAAAAGAGGGGGGGGGTTGATTTATGCTAAGGAATTTAATAAGGTTTTGGTATGTCCTCCCCCTCGGTCGAGGCTAAATGGACTTTATCTGCAACTGTTTCTGGACTGGAGTGTTGCCGGAGGAATGCGGGGGGTGGGGGATGAACTGCAGCCGAACAGATGTGGTAAAGAGACTGAATTTGAGGAAAGATCTTGCTCTTAACTGTGCCGAGAAAGAACTCCAGAGCGGAATTTAATGGCAGAGCCTGGATGTACACCCTGTGAGTTATTAATGGCTGTGGCCCATACGCTAGTCTGTAAACAGCGGAAGGAATGGGATGTGACTTTGTACCATCCAGATAAACACTGCAAAGAACTAAACAATGGAAGATAGTAATGAACTCTCCCAGCACACCAGGTCTGGAACAAAAATGTATATGAAGGACTACACACATGAACTGGATTTTATATTTGTAAGATGTAGCAGAGATGCTGTTTGTAAGGGGGGGAAGCAGTCAGCTGGAAGAATGGTTTAACGGCAAGCGAAGGATGACAACTGGACACTAAATAAGAAATGATGCATCTACGGGAAGAAATGATTGCCATATGTTTGAAACAGGAGCAGGAAACCCGATTTTAAGAAATTGTATTAAAATAATGTAATTAGACTTGATTTGCATAATTTTGAAAAATAATAAAAAGAATGATAAAAAAAGAAAACAGCTCTTCAAACTTAAAAATAATAATAATAAACCACATAGATCCAGGTCTAGTGTTACATTTGCGGCATCCTCACAGTGGACCTCAATGTCCCTAGGAAACTACTGAATTGGCGCAAAAGTACGTTAAAAAAATGACATAATTCTGAAACAAAAAACCATTTGGAATATGAAAGAAAATGTAAACGTTTTATTTGGCAGTTTTCAAATAGGTGAAGAATGGAAAATTACATCTTGTTGGATCCCCCGCCCCCCCCCCAAGATAGATGGAGTTTCACTACATATTTACAGAGCACTGGATCCAGACTACCTGCATACACACGATATATTTTAAGGACCCCCACCCCCGGGCAAAGAATCCTGTGAGCTGTAGTTTGTTAAGGATGCTGGGAATTGTAGCTCTGTGAAAGATAAACTGCAGTTCCCAGGATTCTTGGGTGAGGGGAATGTGCTTTAAATGTGCTCTAAATGTATGGTGTGTATGCAACCTTAGTCATGTTTAGACTAGACCCACTGGGATCAGTGGGACTTGAGTTACTCATCACTGTACTATGTGCCATTGATATCAATGGGTCTACTTTAAGCATGACTAAATTTGGATCCAAGCCATTGTGACTGCAAAGAATAATTAATGATTTAATTTGTCTTTTCTTAAAAAAAAAAAAAAGCAATTCCCAACAGCACTAGACGTGACATTTACGGATGAAGATACTTGTAGTATTTGATTCTAGCAATCTGATCCGTTAAAGGCATTCCGCAGACTGGAAGTAAAGAGAATCATCATCATGCATTTAGTTCATTAGGTCCTTGTTATCATTGGAGGAAGCCTCACAACAAATTCCAAAAATCTCTGTGTGTCACGCACTTAGGTCCACTATGATATGTTTATAAATCACTGTATTCCCTTTAAAGCTTGAGGCAAAGAGAAAATCTTGCTTGTCGACAAAAACGTGTGTGAAAGATCTTGGAGCTTGTATATTTAATTCCTGAAACTTCACAAATTTGGCCTTTCCTGCCTCCCAGAAATAGACTTGAGTAAATGAATAATCACTTCCAAGAATAGCATATTGATAATTCTTTATCTGAAGTGGCTGGAATACCATTGACCCTCTCGACGGCATCCTTTGTAAATCCAGAAATTTCGAACCTCCCCATTTCATTACTTTGGAATCACCAATGAATCTTGTTAGACAAACGTAAATGTCATCTTTCACAGTGAAGTGCTTCACAGCATAAACATCCTCCATATCTGGAATGTCAACAGGGTCAACAAATTTGTTTGTTCCTTTGTTCCACTGATAGATGACAGGGTGCTGAGAACTACTGGACAGGATCAAGTGAGGTTTGCCAGCTATTTCAAGGTACTCCACATCAGTATCTCTATACCACTCATGCAAAGACTGGTCAGAATAAAATCCGATTCCATTCCATTTGTAAACAGTGGTGATTCCAGCTTTTGAACTGTCTGCAATTGCAAAATACCATTCTTTCGCCATCGTGAATATTTCAATGTCATTAGGCTTTCTGATTTTGAGAATCTCAATATCCTGAATTTTAGTGAATTTATTTGCATTAACGTCTCTTTTGTATATATGGGAGCCGCCGAAGAGTTGGGCAACTATGATGTACAGGTTTCTCTCGACAATGACAGGCTTGCATACAACCACTGACGTCCCTGGATAAAAAAAGTATAAAAGAGATAAAAGATTGCTTCATCATCAACTGGCATTTAGATCAGGTAGCAACACAATGTCTATGGAGACGAATCATTCATACCTGTAATGTTGTCAAAATTTCTAAAAGTCCCTTCCACGTGGTCCCATTGAAGGAAGATACACTTTCCAGTAAAAGGCTGGGCAATGACAACAAATTCATCATTCTCAAACGAGAATGTGTCCACCGATAGTGACTGATAAGGCAGCTTCCGAAAAACAACAAATTCTGCAAAAAGGGCACACCAAAAGGAGACATACTTAATAATAATAATAATAATAATAATAATAATAATAATAATAATAATAATAATAATAGGTTTCCAGACATAGGTGCCGGCTCCCTGGGGCCCTGGGTGCTCAAGCACCCACAAAATTCTCCATGAAGGGGCTGGGCACCAACAAATTTTCACTCCAGGGCCATGCACACTGCTTGGCACCCACATCCCCAAGCACCCACAGTCACGGGGCCAAGCTGGCACTCCTGTTCCCAGACAGTAGTTACTTTCTAAAGTCCCTTATTTCTGTTAACCTGGGCAAAGTACCTAACGCAGGAAGTTTCAATGCTGTTACTCAGTTCTTTACTGGAATGAATGGTTGTTGAGTGGAAGCAAAGCTTCATGGGTGTTTGGTGGTTGTTGTTGTTTTAAAAAAGCTCAAGAACTGAAGAATTACCAGAGTAATCCAAAGTATCACCTGGGAGGAGCTGGGAGGGGGCAGTTAACACACAGTCTGGTGGACAAGGTGTCACGCCAGCAGAAAACCTGCATACTAGCAGAACCATGTCCACATGCCAGTGGGCAGCTTAGCAGGCCCAAAATGAGGTGTTCTAAAGGCAGGGAATGGGCATGGGGAGGGAAGGAATCATTCTAATTACAGTGGTACCTTAGTTCCCAAACGGCATAGTTGTCGAATAAATCGGCTCCCAAACACCGCAAACCTGGAAGTTTTTTCAGAAGCCGAAGGTCTGACATGGCTTCTGCAACTTCTGCTTGAGTATAGGAAGCTCCTGCAGCCAATTGGAAGTCGTGCCTTGGTTTTCGAATGGTTTCTGGAGTCGAATGGACTCCCAGAGCGGATTAAGTTTGAGAACTGAGGTACTACTGTACATGCAGTCCCCTATTAGGTGCTAGGCATGCCCCAGAATCTAAAGGCGAGGCTTGAAGAGGGTTAGTAGAGCTGGGACACATGTCCCATGGGGTGTGCCATACATCCCCATTCTATAGCATATGGCGAGAGTGACTTGTAAAATATGCCATAAATGAAGTAAACGGAAGGCAGTTAGAACACTCACCTGTAATAATGCAATCAAATTCATTGGGAGAGAGGCTGTTGATTTTTCGCTTCTTATATTCCGGAGGACTTTCACAATAAATGTCCTCTACTGTTGCATTTGTTCTGCTCACCCACGCAACCAACCACTTTAATTTGCAGTCACATTTGAATGCATTACCTCTAAGGTCCCTGTCGGAAGGAGAAAGGAGGGGCGGGGGTTGTAGGTGCAGTACAAGTGCTTTTGAAACATTCGTTTTCCATTTCTTACTTATCAATCAATCAACACTTTATTACGGTCATAGAGCAGCATAAGGAGGGAGCATTTCTTACTTATTTGCAGATATGATTGTAAGTGTGTTCAAATATTGCAACCCCCTTTTCATCTAGCTAAGTCTCACTGCTCTCAGTATGGGCTCTTGATGCGTTACTTTCTCATTTTATTCCACTCATAACTATTATTTTATTTAATCTGTAAAATTTATATACAGCTTGATTGCAAAAAAAATCTTCAAAGCGGAATAAAAGGAATAAAATAATTAGTTAAAAGAGTTAAAACATTCTCTATTATTGAAACGTGGGTGGGCTTATCTAAACAAATATGCTTTTAGCAGGTGCCGAAAATAGTATAGTGAAGGCATCTGCTTGATATCAACAGGCAAGGAGTTCCAAAGTTCCACATTATAGATCCTAGTAAACGTAGCTTATACTCTGCAAGCACAGGGATGCTCCTGGCTGCCACTGAAAATGTCCTCCCCTCTCCAAGCCTCATCTCTACTCCAGGTATGCCTTGGTTTGCTCTCCACTAAAACCCTGGTGACTATGCCCTCCTAATAGTGCAGCAATAAAACTGCCAGCACATTTGCAAAGCTAAGCAGGGTCTGGTCTGGTTTCAAATTGGATGGGGTACAGTGTAAGCCAACCTCACAATGCCTAGGACAGAAATGCCTCATACTGAATGCAACTGACGTGTAGAAAGGACTTTATTAAGTGAAAACAGATGTTAATATGCATCTTTGTTATACATGAAAATCTTTTAATAAAAATAAACTTTTTAAAAAATGGATGGAGGACTGCATGTTGGGATTCCAGCATTGCAGGGGTTTGGACTAGATGACCCTCAGGGTCCCTTCCAACTCTATATGATTTTATTATTCTCTGACAAGGGAGGTTTGATGGCACACAGTCTACCCCATTTTTCAACTTTCCCTGTATATAATCAGGGTGTTTTCGACTGTGTCTCAAATCTCAACTTTCAGCTGTGGAATTGCACAAACAATGTTAATACCCTTGACAGTGTTCCAATCACTGTCTTCATCAATTGGAAAGGTTTGGTTCAAAACAAAGTAATTTGTTTGCTATGCAGCCAATTGAACAATTAGGCAGCAGCCTCGTCCTTGCTAGTGCTTGCTGTGTTTCTATGTTGTTATACATTTTTGAAGCTTTAAAAAATTGGTTGGTTGGAGAGATGTTTGGTAACAGGCAAAATATATCTCCTAATGAAACCAGTTGGTGCCTGAATGTAAATTGACAATGCAACTGGCAGCAATGGTTTTAATGCATCTGTCACACCACGCCCACTTAATGAGTGGCCAGACCTGTACTTATTCTGTAATAATTACTAGTGAGCATTGATCTCTTGTCTTTCAAATCATAGTGTTAAAATGAAGAAACTTTCTTACACATTTGTTAAAGAATCCAAGCCTTTGAATATGTCTTTTGGGAGGGTTTGGAGATTATTGTTTGCAAGACTCCTGCAAAAGAAAATGTTTTATTCTTAGCACAAGATCATCCTTTCATTCATTTCTAATCTGTTTCAGCAAATACTTCTACGGCAAATAATTAAGGAGTGCTATGCAAATGCCAAGAAGTGTTTTTCTTTAAAGGATTATTTGTCAGAGCAACTTATTTAACAGTTCTTTGTTAAAATATCATGTCTGCACTGCCGATTGCTCTCCAAAACAATTGTTGAATGTGAAGATTTCCCATGCCTTGTCCATATTTTGACAAACTCTGTGACTTTTTTCTTTCTTTTAATTGTTCTGAAGATGCAAAGTTATTTTATTTATCTTATTTAATATATCCCACCCCTCAACTGAAAAACAACAACAACCCAAAACAAGCCAGGGTGTTATGTACTGAGTTGAATAGGATCCAAACTGCAGCAGTCTGATTGGTCCTAGAACAATAGGATCCAAATTGCAGCAGTCTGATTGGTCCGAGAACAATAGGATTCAGAATGCAGCAGCCTGATTGGTCCTAGAACAATGCAGCAGTATGATTGGTTGGCAGGAACCACCCAATCATGCTCCAGATATAAGTGAATCCACAACCTGATTGGCTTACAGTAGAATTCCAGAATTAGCCAATCATGTGCAGCCCATTGTGTAAATAATGTATATAAAGCAGATACTTTGAGGGGACTTTCATTCATTCCTCCTCACCACTATGAGCTGAATAAAGAGCATGAAATCACTTTGCGACTCTATTTCACAGGGTGACTTGCACAATATTAAGCAAAAACCACCAACAACCAATGTCAAGAAAGAGTTTTCATCACATGCATTAATACAAATTTCTGCCCCCTTTCTGCACGCCAAGTGATATTCAACAAATCAAAGCTGTGACTTTTTAAAAAATACTTTTTTGTTGAAAACAAATTGTCTGAAGCATATTTAGTATTAAATGACTCTCTGCTGTCAAGAAGCCAATTTATAATGATATTTTTAATAGCTGCTTGAATCATTATACTTCTATGTAAAAGTTCATTTGAATGAAACTAGTGTGCCAGGAACTAAATTAATCAGATGCTGTAATTTCACAGAACAGTTTAATAGGCATCATTATCACAAATTTATTTGCTGTGCTGTACAGGAATATAATGGCCCAGTACAGACCTAATGCTGAACTATGGATTAGTGTTACATGCACAAACTGTATTGAGCCTCAAACTCATGTGCTTCTCCCTCCTCTCACAGGGCATTAAAGAAGAGATCAGAAATCTCTATTTCTACTTTTAAATTAGCTAGAGTTACTCTTTATGTCTGAAATGAATGAAGATACTTGTTAAACTATGGTTTGTTTAATCTTGGCTTCTTTGAACACGCCATAGTTTTAGTCAACGTAATAAGGAACCTCGTTTGCTGGAAGTGAAAGCTTCTGATCTCTTTGTTGTGACCATGGTGGAAAAGAAGGAAAGGAGGGGCCCAAGGATTCCACCCCCCGCTTAGTAGTTCATAGATAGGGATGGAGAATATGTGGCCTTCCAGATGTTTTTCAACTACCATGTCCATTGTCCCAGCTGATTGGCTATGCTGGCTGGGGCTGATGAGAACTGGAGGCCAAAAACATCTGGAGGACCACAGGATTACTGATTACATCTATATACATTGTACTTGAACATATCTGATAATATATTTATGGGATGAAGCAGGGATTGAACTGGCCACAAGTCCTGTTCCATAATCAAATGTCATCCCACTGGAAATGTGATTCCCCCTTCTCAATACTGTCTTCTTTAGATCTTTTAAAGATTTTTTTTTTCACTTGAACGTTTGAAAGAAGATGAGGCATCAGGATATGCCTATTTTTTTAGCTTCTTGGACTGTGCCAGTTAGTTTCATTGACCAATATGAGCCTAATTTTATGATGTTTACACACACACAGTATTATTATTGCTGGTTTTAAATCATACACTACCCTGTGATCATTGAATGTATGTATGTGATGTAGTTATAAATTTAGCAGCTACAATAAAAATTTCATTTTATGATAGTATATATTGTTTTACTGTCCCATTTTCTGTGGATTGTTTTTATGTACACCACTTAGAAATGTGAATAACTAAGCGGTATATAAATGTCTTAAATAAATAATATTGTTTTCATATCAAAATTTTCCATTATTTTATATTATTTATGCATGATTCAAATAAAAAAAAAAAGACTTTGAACTACATATGCCAGGGGTGGGGTTGGGGGTGGTAGTTCTAGTGCATTCCCATATTCTGAAAGTAACCTTATTTGGAGAAAGCATTTTTCACGTATAATTTACAGTATAGATAAATTTGGTTTCTGCTAATGGTGGTAATTTGACTGTGAAATTTTGTTTTGTACTAGCACTTCTCCCTTTAGATTCAATCCAAAAGATATGAACCCCATGCACAACACTGACACCCCACGCTTGTTGATTTGCACAATTTTCATTTTAGGGTGAAGTTTTAAAAGTATTTCTGTGGCTAAGTTGCTGGTGGATGGAGAAGAAGAAAATGTGCTATTTTATTGTGTGTTATTCACTTTTCTCCGAATTGCAAACCATGAAGCATGCCAAGAGATTGATAGTTTCATTCATGTATGCAAAAGACCTTATGCATAAACTTTAATGCCTGGATCACACTGGCTGAGATCCAAAGAGTTACTTTAGGATTACCCAAGGATTTGGGCATACCCAGTGGAACTGTTTAATTTCCCCCACTGCATGGCACACCTCCACAATATCACAAATTGCTTTTGAACCTTCTTTAAATTTAAAATCTTGCCATGAAGGGCAATTCAGGGGGTGAAACAAAAGTCAAGCTCAAAGCTTCCTTGTATATGCAAAGCAGTTTCTTGATTCCTTGGATCCAAGCTGCAGATACTAACACTACTCACAGAACATGATTTGAATTATTAAATGATACATTAGGCAATTGCCTGTTTAATTGTATAATCAATTGATTAATGGCAAAACAGGTAATCAACCCCCGAAACCTTTAGCTGGTTAACATCTTCAAAAGAAATATGTCATTGACATAGTTCTGTAAAGATGGCAAGGAATAAAACAAACACTTTTACTTACAGGTGAATTAAAGATTTCAGTCCTCGGAAGGAAGTGTTTGAAAGAGACTTGATGTTGTTGTTCTCTATAAACCTGCAATGGGTCATAAAGGCAGCTTGGTCAAAGGAATCTCTCTATCTCAAGTACACAACCACTCTCAAGAAATCTTTCACATTATTTTTTCAACTCACAAATATTCTAGATGAGGAAGGCCCATGAAGGCATCACCGCTAATGACATCAAATGTATTTGCTGTAAATAACCTGTATAAAGAAATATAAAGCAAAAAATAACTAAACAGTGACATGCTGTTGGAACAGATGTTTAAAAGCCACCTTGCTGGTTCTTGGTTAAAGTTAAAAATGAAGAACCATAGATCTCAGGAGGCATATTCTATCACCTGCATAAGAACAACCCAAGGGAAATATTGTAATACAAAAGCAGACAACGCCCAGATCCTAAGAGGGAAAACTGAACCTTTGGGAACATTAGAACCTTTGGGAAATAGGCTAGTAGTAATCTATAAATGTGTGGCTATTTGAAATGATGGCGTTTCCCAATGGTTTCTCACTATTGCTCATTGTGCATTTGATATCATTACCTGTGCATTCAAAAATATACTGTGGCCTTGCTTGGATGTTCAAAGTTTTGATTCTGGCACGTGAAGTCTGCATAAGTGGCCCCAATTCCAGAGCTTCATCTGTGCTCTCAGATGCACATGGGAGCTTTTGAATGGACAGGCTTTCCGATTTACTTGCCATATTCCTCAAAGAACAACATCTCCCCCGGAAAAATTATCACCCTGCTTGTCATATGTCCGCTTTGGCGAAAGTCTTATGGCAGCCCTAAGTAAGCTGCTATCCTATGCTTACTTTCCAGAAAGGATGCCCTATTCAATGCTTTTTTCAATAAGGCCTACTTCTGAGTATTGCACTATAAAATGAATGGAGAAACTCTTTCAGATCCACATATGTTTCTGAACCCACAAGGAATCAAGAGATCAGTGTGTAATTTAACTGTTTCTCAATGGTAAATATGGCTACTATGGTAAATATTTTTCATGTTATCTGCAGCAGTGGTCCATGTGGCTGTGCAGGCGAGGCTTAATGAAATATCTCTGTTCATGCAAGCTTCCAGGTGGTTTCCCTCTTGCATGACAGTTCCATGTGGCTGTTCAGGGATGCCCTCCAACTCTCTTGAAAGGCTTTTTAGGGGGCAGGACAGAATGGGAAAAGTTTCTTGTATAAGCTGCCTTCCACATGGGTAACCGTTAGAAGCAACTCAATGTACGGTTCAGTCTTTAAAACTGCAGCTTAAACATTGTTTTTATGCTTAACATACATTTAGCAATGTGATAAAATGCAAACATTAAATGACAGTATAATGTAATTTATGTAATTTAATGCAATGGAGCTTCAACATGCATAAAGGAATTTCTGAACTTAAAATTGATCTATATGACAAGGGTTTGGAATAATTAATTTTTTTTACCTTTAAAATTTTCTGGGACCACAAGTATTTAGTAATTGCTCTTATTTGGAGAAAACCTTGTCTGATATGATTGACATAGCATCTTCTACAGGACTTGGAGGAAGTGAAACTTGGCCCCATATGCCAGTTGGGTGACCGACAGCACCTGAAAGCTTATACTTCTTAGGACTGCCATATACTTCTTAGGACTAGCAGCTCCCAAGTGCCCAGCTACAGACCCTCTCTCACTGCCTCCACCACTGCGACTGAGACGCCCATGGGACGCCCCTGGAACGGGGTCACTTTTTTAACAAACTACGGGCAGCTAGGCTGCTGCACCGCCTTCCTCCCTCCCCCTCCCTCTGTCCCCCCTCTCTGGCCAAGGGAAGTGACCTCTTGTCACTTCTACTGCTGCTGGGGTGCAGCCTCCCCTGGAATATTTTAAAAGGGGGGAGCACAGAAAACTGAAAAAAAAAATCAGGTTGCCATACGTTCTGGAAATTCCGGAGTTCTCTTAACATTCAAAAAATTCCCCCCTGGACGCCATTTTAGACATCTGATTTCTGTACGTGTCCAGAATTTTCCGGATGTATGGCAAGTCTAATACTACTCCCCACCCTCTTCAGCAAAAATTATTCCAGGAAGAGGAAGGTGTCATGGCCAAAGGGTCCTCTGTTCCCAAGACTAGCAATGAATGAGTGTTTACTTTCAAGTAAATTCCCTCCCAGATAGGGATGAGAGAGAAATTTGATTCTGTTTGCATTTAAAGCTGAATCTATCAAAATTCTCACTTTCTGAGGCAATATAAGAACTGAAACATAACCATCCATCAAAATCCACACTCACTTGAATTTTGCAAAAATGCATATATTAGGGCACAGTGCACATAAAAAACGACTATATTAGTGAAAATAAAATGCAAAAGCATATTAAATTGTAATAAAATTTTCACAAAAATGTGAACATTAATTAAAAATGTGTTTGTTAAGAGAAATTCATGCCAAAATGCTGAAGAATTTTCATGAGGATTTTTTAATTTTAAAAAATGCAAGCTGTTTCAGCACTGTAGAGAACTGAATTTAAGACTAGAAAAATGAGAAACTAAGCAAACCAAAATGGACAGGTTCTTCTATCCCTACTCTCAGGTAGGATTTTGCCCTAACTGTTAATCATCTATGACTGCAGTAGCAGATCAACTACTAGTAGTCAACCGACAGCTACTAGCAACAATTCTTGCTGTCAAACAACCATGAATATTTTAGAGACATTTACAGAATATTGGGGGGGGGGGCATGTTTTGTTTATTTGCTCTTTCACCTATTTCTATCCCTTTAAAACACATTCTTTCCCTCAAAGAATTCTGGGCACTGTAGTTAGTTAAGGGATGCTGGGAATTGTAACTTTGATGAGTAAACTACAGTACCCAGAAATCTTTGAAGAAAAGAATATGCACAGCCTATGATTCTGTAGCCCTATTCAGGCACTGCCACACATGCAATCTGAATTGTGAAGCAGAGGCATGCTCCCTGGCCCCATGCCTTCTGCCTCATTGCTATGGCTAACTTTGTCAGCCACCATGGGTTGGGGTCAGAACTTCTGCAGTGGGGGGCCTTCTCAGGTAGGGTCATCGCATGATCTAGAACACTGACCTTCCGGGGTTCTCAATCACAAAGTGAGCCCCTACACAAGTCGAAAAGGGACCTCACTGCAGACATTCAGCCCTCTGTGTGTGAGAGGCAAAGAAGCCAGTGACAGGAGGAGCTATGGAGCACAGTCCCCCCCCCCAACTGGATTTGCATGTGAGGAACACAGGAATAGGGCTCATGATTCAATAGATTAGCTAGTAGGGGACATTCTGTATGGGGATTTGTATATATTCTAGGCTCACAATGGGTCAAACGTGTATGACTAATTTCTATAATTCATTTTGACTGAGGAGTCCACAGAAATAATTATTATTATGTCTCTACAGATGCTGGAGCAGAAAGAGCAAGTTGAATAGACCTCTTGAGGGCAGTAGAACCAGAGGGGCAAGGAAACAAGTAAAAACAGAGGGAAATGTCCATTTTTCCAGCTGGAATGATTTGTATGCCTATATCCTGAGAGTAATGAATGCCTGACTCAGTGCTTTTTTCCATTTGGAAAGCCTTGCTGGGACTGAAAGGCCACATGTGCCCAAACCCTTCTGTGGGTGCACTGGCTGGGCCTTCCCTTGTTTCCTGTTTGCTTCCAGATTATTGGTATATTGGGGTGGGATTCAATCACATTCTAGCAAGTTCAGCTTGCGCAGTTAAAACTGTTTTGGACCTCTTGTGTGACAAGCCTGCCTCCCCCACAAAACTGGACTTTGCACAATAAGGAAAGTGATAAGGGAAAGCACCAGAAAGTGTGAGATAACACTAGCTTGATGCAACGTCATCTAGCCTCCCAGCAAACCGATCAGGATCAATCAATAAACAGGTCAACTGGAAGTGACCACAGGTCCTTGCTCTGCATTGGAGACCACACCGAAAGGTCTCCTACATTTCATGAGCAGCTAACTGAGTGATGCAGAGCAGTGCAAGTGGAAGAGGAATGGGCTCAGTGAAGCTCCACTGTGCTCTAAGAAACTCCCTCAATCCTTGTCACCATTTCTGTTCTGAACATGTTGCAGGCGAAGCCGTGTTCTGCCTACCAGTTTAGCTTGATTGTAGTCAGGGCTCACTGTTTGGATCACATTCTGGAGCGACCTGTTCTGTGGGGACCCTTCTGTGTTCACCCATGGGTTGTGTGGGGTGATCTGTGCAGGGTTGGTATGCAGATGGTCTAATCTTACAATGGGAGGTTAGTTCTGACAATCTTTTGGAATCCTTCCAGCTCTATGTGTCCTTTGGGCTCTTTCAGGAGATCACAGAGCAAATGCTTCTAAGCATGCAGATTGGCTGCCTATGTATGTTGCATTACGTACTTCCAGCGCAGCCCTTGGCAGTGTGCTTCCTACCCTCCTGGCTATATCTTCTACCTATTACTCGGGAAATGCATCCCACTTGGCAGACTTCAAGCTACAATCTCTGTAAGGTATCATCACATTTCTCTATACTGTATACTATAGGATTTGAAAGCCACAATGTTTATGTTACCTGTAAAGGACCTAAACCTATTCTCTTTTGACCAGTGACCTGCCCTTCCAAAATAACTCCAACAGGTAACGGTCTAACTGAACAGAAATAATTTTAGTTAAGAAGACCTGTATGGCATAAGCTCTAGAAGAAGAAAAAATAGTTAAGATGAGAATTGATGTGTAACTGGGGGTCATATGTTTGGCCTTCTCTGGTACACAACTGGTTCCCTCCCCAGCTGAAATGAAACGTGAAATAAACATTCTAAACTAGGTTGCGGTGTGATGCCCAGAACAGTTTTTCCAGTATGCAAATATGCTCACTAGCCCAGAAAGGTTGGTGACTCCTAGAATCCTAGAAGTGTAGAGCTGGAAGGGACCACGAGGGTCATCTCATCCAATCCCCTGCAATGCAGGAATCTTTTGCCCAACGCGGGGCTCGAACCCATGGCCCTGAGATTAAGATTGTTACAGTTATCTTGCATTGCTCAAACACCACTGTTATTACAATGCACATACACCTGGAGCTGAAATCTGTACTTCTAGGTTTGTAAGGGAGCTTCTGGGTTCTCAGTGTTTCAAAAGCACGGAGTAGGTTTGTTTATACTGAAATGTATATGCTGCTTTTCCACCTGCAAAAGGGCCTTCAGAGCAAGTACACTGTGAGCCAAGGAAACGTGCTGCCTCGCTGAAAAGCCTGCTGAGATGGGCGACCTCGCATGTTCTTTGCACCACATAGCCGGATGGCAGTGCAGGTGGTGTCTCACAACTAAATGGCAAACTCATGATGTGCCTTTCCCTTTATGGGCACACAAACGACCAAATACAAAAACCGTAACCGTCTCTTTTCCCCAGCACAGATGATGTGTGAATTTTGCCCCCCCCCTCTCTCTTTCTCTCTCTCTCTCTCTCTCTCTTGTAATATGCTCTTACTCCAAAAAAGCTTGTGTGGGATAATGTGTACAGGGGCAACATAAAGGTTTCCATGGTAACTATATTTACTCATTTGTCCTGGATTCAAAACCGTACTCACTGTGCGCATGCCTTCTTATCAGCTCCCTTGACAGTAGACAAGAACAGGAAGGGTCATAGCGTCAACTATCAGGGCATCAGCATTTGAACTGAATAGATGTAATGTTCCAACAGAAGGTAATGCTTAGTAGCCAAACAAAATTATGCCCTGGGCTGACTCATCTTGTTTATGCTACCATCATGTACACACACACAATTTTCTTTTTTAAAAAATGAGTGAAAAGATTTCTCGACAGGTTTCTGAACCAAATCAGTCATATGTATGGGCCATCCTTTATAGGTGTCTCTATTTCACACAAAGTATACATTCAAAACAGACATATTTCTGAGCTATCCCTACTGCACAAAACATCAACTGACTTCAGTTTTTCTCCAGGTCTCTGTTGTGATGGAGAACAGGGGACAAATCCAGTCCCTACCTAAAGAAATATCTGTGGGAAATGCTAAACCTCTACCGAAGCAAACATTACGGGTTTTGCTTACAGAATTGTCCCATTGAAATTCAGGTCTCGATTCTGAAAACAGCCAGTCTATTTAGTCAGCAACAACTCTTAGACTTTAACATCCACCAATACCAAATTTTAAAAGTGTGGGGAATTAATAATTACGACCCATTAGTACAGTCAGGCCTTTGAAGTACAATACATGTGATTTAGGAACGCAATGTGGGAACATAATTATAATCAGGCATCTAAATTTAGCCTAGCCAAATAATATTGCCAAGTAAGCACAATGAAGATAATAATGATAAAGATAACAGCAATTAACAAATATTAAAGAGGAAGATAAAGTTATATATATATATATATATATATATATATATATATATATATATATATATATACAACTAGGCATGACACACCTTTAATTACCTTTACTGGAATCGCTAGGGTGCATTTTGTTACATAACTGATCTGCACTATTTCTTATAGAACAAGTACTAAAGCCCCGTTACTTTAGATACACATGTTTCATAACAAGTAACAATGATATAAATCTTTCTCACAGAAGTTGCAGAGATGGTGAGAAGACAAAACTCCTTTCTGGGATTTTAGTAAAAGCCGATCTCACAAAGGAACTAGAAGGAAAAGAAAACAGACCTTATGTTAACGTGAGCTCCCTGAATAGTTATTTACCACTTCAAAGGACCATTTCTTGTCATCATCACTAGGATTTACATTATTTCCACAAAAAAGGGGGAAATGGATGCTACAAGTTTCAGAAAAAGAAATAAATTAGATGTTCTAGCTGCATTCAGAGAGAACAACATTAAGCACATCCCCCCTCAACGCCCGGCTCCCGGGTTTTGAATGCTGTAGGTATTCACGACTGCAGACACCCCTCAGTCTGCACTGAAAACACCACACATGCTGGCTCAATTTTTAAACAGAAATTAAAAGAACCAAATGCTTACAGCCCTTACAGTGAGGTAACGTCAGGTGGAACGCTGCGCGGAATAGCTCTGGCATTTTCACATAAAGCATTATCTTTGGTACAAATACACCAAGCTGGACATGTTGTCTTCCCTGTCTTGCTCCCTTCAGTCAGCAACAGTACAGAGAAAAAGCATAGGAAAGAAGCAGTTCTTCTAAAGGGTTTGCTGGCATTTCCCATTCTTTTGATCCACTCTGGTTCCAGCCAGTTGAAAGAATGATATCCCAAAACATGAACAGGGTTTTTCCCCCCGCACCTTTTTATTCAGCCGTTGAATGTCTTTCTTGTTAAGACACAGCAATATATTTCTCTCTCTCTCTCTTTCTCCAGCTCTTTTCTGTCTCTTTCCCCTGAATGTTTCCTCTCTCTCTCTTTCTCTTTTTGTAGCTGGAAAACCTGCAGCTGAGCTGTATGTTTCTTTCTATTCACTCAAGCAGCGTATTGCTCTCAGAGAGGGAACCTGCGAGGTGCTGTGAAGGCAGGGAGGAGGAAAATCCAACCAGCTGTAGAAGCAGAAGAGGGCTTGCATCACCGCAAAGAAACACTGAGCACAACACAGCTTTAGGTTGCAAAGTGACGCAACTGAGAAAATACACGGCACTCTCCCTTTCTCTCTCGTCTGAGGGGAGGCCCTCTTCTTGTTACCAAAAATAGCACAACACTATGCTTTGCTGGTGGGTGGGTGCGTGGGCGTGAGGTGGATTGTGTGTGTGTGTGCGTGTGTGTGGTGGGGAGATCGGTCATCATCTTTGACTGGATCCCTCCACCTGTGTAAAAATGTCCTTTGGGAATTGGGGCTCCCTCCCCTTGTTTCTTCTTTGCATATGCCAAGCGACAGCAAAAAGAGGAAATTGAGTGACACGGTCCAAAGCCATCACAGCAAAAGGAACAGTTGTCTTATGGGTTTGCTTTTCTCGCACAAGCTCGGGTCACAGCTAGACAAACAGGCACACATGGAGCCTATTACCAAGAATGCCTACAACTGTCATTTGAGAAAGAAAATGCTCTTTTGCTCTCAGACAAAATCCTTTTTTAAACCTCCCTTGCATCTTTGTCTTGCTAATGTACAGCAGCCAGCCTTTGAAGCAAACCAATTTGCATATTATTTTGAAAACTTGTTTATTTGCTGCGGTAGGCTGTGTCATCCTTAGAAAGAGGCAAAGGAGTGGGGTTTAATCTACGTAAAGTTGCTGCCTCAGCATCTGTTTCTGAAGCCAAGGCTTCGCCCTAGCCTAGGACATCTGAATATATGCAAGTGCCCCTGAGCATGTTGGGTGTGTATTTTGCCTAACCACTGAAGAAGGAGCCTTCAGCACTGGGGATTGGAGAGGTTTCTCAAGGATGTTTTATCCAAGGCTTGAGCCCTTGTCTTACTTTTACCAGGAATTAAGCACTGTGACGTTGGCTGCTTAAAACTTACATTTGCTACATCACAGTTTAAGAAAAGGCAATGTCCACCCCACCCCCCAATTAGGACTAAGTTCTTATCTTCGCCATTATCCTATCATTGCTCTTATAAGTAGAAGATATTTAAAGCACTATTGGACTTTAGAACATTCTATGTGCAAGGAGCTGCAGATCAATAATAAATGTACTTAAACTTAACATCCCTTAATTTAAAATTCAAAACCAAAAAAGCAGAACATCAGTCCTTTGGAGATGGTTCTTGCCCTGGGCACTGCATCATTCATTAGAAGGATTTTTGATCTTTTGACACAGGGATCATTTTTACAGATTAGGCAAGTGTAGCATAGCTAACCTGCTGGCCAGGTGACAGAATCTGATGAACTGAGTACTGTATAAAATGAAGCTGTCACTGGGACTGGTAGAGTCTTCTCTGTCAGAGAAAGGGACAAATGATATGTGTTGGGCAGTTCCATGATTCTTCCTACTAATAGTGGGTTTTAAAAATAAATAAAAAATTACAAGCAGCCATGAAAGGCTAAAAATCAAGAGTGGAGCATCAGAGAGAGTAAGGTAGGGTGCTTAACCCTTTCCTTTCCCTGTATTCCCCCCCCCCCCCCGCAAAGCGAAAAGACCATGATTTTGAGCAGACAATTGCTGCTGCTCCTCTGCTCCTGATTTCAGCCACCTACAGCTGCACTTCTTTAAGAAAAACAGGCTGGGAGAAACAATTACGAAATTGCCCACCATTTGCCATTTGGTCCAGTGGAACAGCTGCTGCTGTAACTAAGCCTGTAACCAAGCCAAAGCACATGCAACTCAAATACTGTAATTGCACAGTATTTGCCCCAGCTTATCCTTTTGCTCTGCTGTTTCTCCTGTGCCAATTTTTAGACTGTAAGCTCTTTGGGGCAGGGACCTGTCCCCTTGCATACTCTAAAGCATTGTGCACACTTATGGGTGATGATGATGATGATGATATTGAAAGCACTTAAATAATCCTCTTGTCAGTTCGAACTTCAGGTGCATAATAACGACAAGAGAAAATGAATGGATCAATTTTGCCTTTAGTATAACTCCATTATTTCAGGTGCTAAGGGAAAATATTGGTTCATAGAATACCATAGCCGGTAAGCAGGCATCAATATAATTATTTTCCTCTATAAGAATAAAGTATATGGTTATGATTAGAAGTGTTGTAGGGGCACAGAATTTGAGAGGAATGTACATCACCAACAGAGAATGGTACAGGAAGTGCTATTATCAAGCTGAACGTCTAGTATCTGTAGGCCTGTATTAAGTGGATCTCATGCTGATGAACCTCATTTCCCCTCTTGAGATTGAGGCTAGGGGTAGTCCTATATAGAAAAGGGCCAAAACACCTTTCGTAGCGTGTTGACCCAAAGGTGAACTGTTCTGGGAGCTTTGCTAACACCATCTTGGTAGTCAAGACAACCCCACAATTAATTGGTAGTTGTTGTAGCAATGAGCTCATATATGCTTATATTCACTTGCTCTGATATAAGCTGATTGGCTTGCTCTGAGCCAGAAAGGGGAGCTAGCTGGAAGAGTTGGGTATTTGCCACCCATGCCCTCATCTGGGCAGGTGGAGCGATGGGAAGCCCTAGGCCATGTTATGTATGCTGCTTAGTGGATGAAGAACATACGCACTTGTGCTTGAGCACGGACAAGCCATGTCCTAGCTATGGTGTCCATCCTGGGTTCAGTGAGGAGAGCTGTCAGGCTGTAAGTCTACACCTTTTTTTAATAAGGCACTAGAACTGATCACTCTGGTGTTTTTGGCCTCCTCCTTTGGGATCCCTGCACCCAACTACTCCCATGAGCCCTCTGCTAGGGCTGTGGTTCAGAACACATAGGCATCACATGTATTACTATGGGGCTGTTAAGCAGTGGTTGCACAATCCATTGACTTGAGTACAACAACACATGATGGAAGCAAGTCCAACACTATGGCACGTAGGTAGTCGAGCTCTTGCCATCTTTTTTGGAGGTCGGTACTTGTATAGAATTGAGGTGGTGAAAGTGAACCTGTCAGTCATTCATGGCCAAGGGCAGGCAAGCTCCTTTAGGAAGACAGTGAGGTAGCAAGCAACTAGTAGTTGAGCAGAGAGAAATGACCAGGACATAAATAATCTCCCACTGTATAATGTTGCCCAAACAGAGAAAGTGTGCAACCATTCTGGAAACTCAGTAACAGGAAGTGGCCCAGGAATGGCCTTCTGCTGTCACTGGATCTGCCAAACTACCTGAAGTCCACTAAACTGACCAGCAGTCATTTCTGATGCAAGGAACAGAGTAATAAGTGCAGTGCTCAAATTATTGGTGAGGGGCTTTAACGAAACACCACCCCCTGACAATGGTGAGCTCCCCTTTACTGCAAACACTGATCCATGGGACTCCCTGCTTGATTACTTCAGTGTCTGACATGTAAATACATCAGCCAATGTCTGTTTTCAAACTGAAAATGTGCCTCTAATGAAAATAAGAGCCAGGACAATAGATTTGTTGTGGTACTAATGGCCTATTTTTTAAAATTGCAAACTCTGCTCAGCTCCCAATGACTCTGGATTCCCTTTAAGCCTGTTGTCTGAGTCTTAGGACAATGAGCTGTTGCAACTTTTCCTCATTTAACCCCTGCCCCACATGTGTCCAGCTTCTGCACACATCTCCCTATACCCATGCATTATGCAGTAGAACGCAATGCCTTTGTTCATATTTTCCAGCCCAGCACCACAAAGCCCAAAAGATTACTTCTCACAATCTGGTTTAACCACAAGTCTAAACATTACAATGGTTTATTTTTATTACAGGGCAATAAAAAATGAACTTATATTCCCATTCCTGCCAAGCCGGGTATCTGCTTTGTATTGTCATCAATCTGTTTATAAGATTATGTGGGTTGTATGGATTTTTTTTTAATGGCTCACTCAAGCTTTAGCTGTGGAAATCTGGTTTCCCAATTGTCAGTTCAATCACTGTGACCTCTCCAAATCTTTGGGGGAAGACAACCTTTCTGTTGAGGCCCGTGTCAAGATGCCTGGTTGATTTCCTCCTAGATTTCCTCTCCTTTCCTCTTTCTGCTGGAGAAACAGGTATGGATTGGATTGAATGCACCTAGGCACAGGTCACACTGGCAGCAGTTTACACAGGAATCCCTTGTGAGTGCTAAGGATCTACTGCCAGGCTCACTGTCATAGAGGGTCGCCACCTGCTCATTTATCAGCTGGACAGTTCAGGAATTACAGCTTTGTATCCATTTTGGTCTAACGTACATATTTTTTGCAAAGAACATTTCACCTAATATAACACAGTGGTGTGTGTTATTTTCACCAATATATGCTTTTTTATGCACCCTTTACCTGGTTTATGCGGGGTTTTTTGCACACATTGCTTGCCTGGAGAATCACATTGCAAAATTTGGACAATTGCGAATTTCAAAGGATGGCTGTTTTGCAGCTCCCACAATGTTTCAGAAACGTGCATTAGGTGCATTTGTCTTTGAATGCGAACTGAATCAAATTTCCCCTGAACATCCCTACCAGTGGTGAGTCAAGTGTGGTAGAGGAGGGAAGCTTCACCTGGATGGAAGGTGATGGACAAGAGGGGCCAGGTGAACATATGGAGCTCCAGGCAACTGTTGCCAGGGAGACTGGAATCTCGAGGACAGGAGAGTAGCAGATAAACAGTAGCGGAGGTACAAAGCTGAAAAGGGAATGTTGCTTTATTCCTTTAGAGTGGATTTATTTGGGGATGGGCAGAATGTGGTCAGAGGCTCGCAGCAGAGCTTGGCCTAGAGACAGGGATGGGGAACCTGACGCCCTTTAGAGCAGCCCTAGAGCAACATGGCCAATAGTGAAGGCGTTGGCTTCGATGACATCTAAAGGCCACAACACTGGCTAGGCGTGGACTGAGAGGTACAGCTTCACCTACAAAGGACCAGAATGGCTATGAGGAGAAAAGGGAACCAGCAGCTGGGCATGCATCATTGCAGGACCGTTGCATCATTGAGGAACCCAGCCAGCGCCAAGCATCACTCCATTAATACAGAAACCCAAAGTTCCAGCATATGGAAGAGTATAATGCATGCAGGATTCTGAAAATTGTCCTGTGTTTATGATGAATGGAACTTCAGACCTTGGCTGCAAAGGATGGAGGAACAGAAAGGAAAGCAGCACCCAGATCTATCCAGTCCCAGCCCCAGTGGTGTCTGTTTCTCCTCTAGGAGTGGTTGCAGAAATATAACATGAGCCGCTGGATCAGACAAAGGGGCTCTTTGACAGGCCAGCATTTGGCTTGCAACACTAGCTGTCAAGATGACTATGGGAAGCCCACAATCAGGTAGGCATTCAGCTGCCTTTCCGTGTTGTTTGTCCTCTCCTGAATCTGGTAGCGAGGGGTCAGACTCACCCAGCTTCCCTTTGCTGTTGATTTCCATGCCTGATGACAAGTCAGGAAAAGAAGGATGCTTTCTGCATGGACCATTCCTTGCACACATTTTCAGTAAACCAGTATGATCCCATTCTAAAGCTTGTGTAAGTACCTGTTCCCTTTAATACTTTTTCGTGGGATGTGTGTGTGTCAGATATAACAGAAACAGCTCAAAAAAGGTGCTTGCACAGAGGTTCCTCATAGCCTGGACTTTATCTTGCTCCATCATCATTTCAAGCTGATAGCAATCCATGGAGCAGGGCCAGGTTCTGGCAAATTCTAGGGTTGATTAGGGATGATCTCTTCAGCACTTTGGAAAGCAGTGTTTTTTTCTTTTGTGGAACGGCATACCGACAGCCAGGATTTTCACCGAACTGAAATAAGCCCTGCTTATTCTCCAGGCCAGTCTGATATTTTCAACCTCCAGTCCATTCTGATATTGTAGGTGGAGTTCAGCCAATGCATTAAATCAAGACCCCTTAAACCCAGGCTAAGAATAATGGTAGTGCACCTGAGCTTCTGGAGTACAATCCCATTGAAAAAGCCACTCACCACTGTATTTCCTCAATTTGAATTTTACTGTATTCATTTTGCATTCTGCTGCTCTTATTGTAATAGCTAGGTGGCTACTGTAGCCTGGCAACAAGAAGAATGCCGTCATGTACATTCTGCAAAACCTATTAAGACTTAAGCTTCCACCTCTCATCATGAATTTGAGCATTTGCCATACAGCCTCTTTGATGTACAAATCCTGACGAGGCATACCTTGGTTACTTCTTGCGGCAGGGTGGTCTGAAACAGCCATTAGAAACAAAAGAAGGTGGAGCGATGCCAGGCGACTCCTTGGAGACGTTAGCTCGCTCCTTTCAGTATTCCAATTCACCTCTTTGCCCGGAAGAAAGGAAAGATTTCCTCCCGCCCACCCAAAAGCAATCCTGTAAACTAGTAATTTCCGGGCCCAAGGCAAGTTCCCAAATAGATAAGTTTCCAAATGTATAAAATAGCAATTATCCCAGAACAGTTCCACTTGCGAAATGATTGGTAAAATCTGGGCTAAGCCAAAAACGAATGTATTCCTTTATGGGCAGTAAGTACTGCTGCTGAAATTCTAAACTGACACAGCACAGATAGACTGCTCTTGATATGTGGTGCTCTACAGTGAGTCAGCTCAGAAGCCGTGTTGCTGCTACCTAATCAGCAGTAGCTAGACAGAGTCACATGCCTTCAATTCATTCCTCCTGGCCAGCAGAACTCAAGGGAAGAATATGCTTTTAGGCAGAAAGCAAAGAGCCTGTTGCCTTCACTATGCTTCCCAGCAAGCTGACATACGGCTTTTCATTTACCATCTTGAGTACATACAATTACTCAAAACTGAAAAGACCCTATATAATATGAGACCCATTTCATGTCCCAGTATAGCTTGCTTCAAGTTATGTGCCCTCATCACTATTCCTTCTTTATAGTACTGTGTAAGAGATGGACTGTTACATTTGCATTATTTTAAATGGTTTTACTTTATTCCTACTTGTCTGGCATGTATTAAATTAAAATAATGATGAATAGTATCTAGAAGACATTAGAAGATTCTGATTGGCCAAACCTGTCACACAGTATTATTGGCTATCCTAGTGCTGTTTGGAATTAGGTGTTACGTGCATCTGAGAGTTAATATAATTGCTTTTGGCAACTGCTCTGCCAGCTGAACTATTTACAACACTAATGGAGGAATAAACACATCAAAGCAAGAAACACAGCCAAACCTCCCTCTTTGTATATAAGAATGTTTCAATTCACTTTGTTAGGGGTATTTTCTAGGGTTTCCAACTTATTTTAAAAGTGCTGTTGCGGATTCATCTGTCTTTTAACCAATTAACTGATTGGCTAACACTATATATATAAATTTGCATAATATCAAAAATTTGATGGAAGGACATTGGGTCATTTCTGAGATGGGAAAAAAGTGTGAGATAACTTAGAATTAGAAATAAAAGCTACCACCCATTAGTACGAGGAAAGGTGATATTTAATATCTTGCTTTTTCCATGTTCCATCACAGTATAATAACAGAACAAAATAGCCTTGGAAAATAAATTGGCATGTCCTTAAATTGCACTTAAATTGTATCCTCAGAGATTAAAATTGCCCACCATTGATTAATCTGCTGATTAAACTGGTGCTAATGAAGCCAATGCCTATTTTCTCAGATGAAATGAGTGTCATTCAGCAAAAGTGCCTGTGGCTGTAAATGTGACAGTCCAAGCGTAGGCAACATGGTGCTCTCTAGATATTGTGGACTAGGACTTCCATCAGGGCAGCCATCATGGCTGGTGGTGTGCAATTAAGGGAGTTGTGGTCCAAAACACCTGGAGGGTGCCATATTGGCTACCTCATGATAGTCTTTAAGGTGCCACAGAGTTGCTTTTGCGAAAATCAAGACACATGCCTATTGTTTCAATCCACCATCCTGAGTGCACAGAGAGCAGAATGGCTCCTAGAGTCCTTCAGTATAATGGCGAGCTCCCAACCTGAAACCTGTATCACAGCCCTTTGGTGGTCTACCTCCACTAACAATGCTCCTCTTTGTCATGGACTGGCCAGATGCCAAGTAGTGGGAGGAGGCACCAGCTGGGGAACCTCCAAGGGAACCCCCAGAGGAAGAAGGCTCAGAGCCTGGCAATAGGTGGTGTGACGACGATGAATGCTCAGAAGGTAGAAGAGGGGGACAATGGGAGGAGGAGGTGTTGGAAGCTGAAGAGGAAACAGGGTTTAGCGAGCAAGAAGAGACTATGGCAGACAGCAGTTCAGAATCAGAGGCAGGAGAGGAGTGGGGCCAGGAGACAGAGGAAGGCGGCTGAAAAATCTAGGGAGTCTGCCCCTGCTGTTGTGACAAGCTCCTCTCCCCCCTGGTTTCCCAGAACATGTAGAGAAATGAAGAGGGCAGGGCAACGAGAGGCAAGATGCGGAAGCCTTAGGCTGCTGGGGAAGGAACCAGGGATGGAGACTTAGAGTGGTGGGAAAATGGGGACCTTCAGTCCTCACAACTGCTTCACTGGGGCAAGATCTACTGGGAAGGGTTGCTGCGACCACTAGGACTGCACTGTTTTGTTTCTTTGAATAAAGAGTTAATGTCACTGACATTGGGTGCTTTAATGTTTTATCGCTGACCTACACCTGGCTCCAGCTCCTGACACCCTCCATCAGCAAGCCCCTATGAGTTTTCCTGGAGGTGGCAGAACTCCAACGTAGGGCCAGGCTGCAGAGTTAGGCTTCCTTTAAATGCCATGCAATGGCCCAGCTGTACTGTTGCCCGAGGGCACTGGGGGAAATTCATAGGATGGCTAGAAGGCCTGGCATTCCAGGTCTGAAAACAACAGCTAAAGAGTGGCCAAAGGAAAGTATCAGCAGTGGACTTTGTTGGGGTGCTCACAACTGTCTTGAGGGTGCTATGTGCTGGTGCCAACCCTCACCAGTACAACTTTCTCCCCAGCTTCTGCATGCCAAGGACCCAGGTAAAACCAGCTGCTGGAACATTTGAAGGAAAAGCATGGAGAGCTTCTGCTGAACGTGATCGTTCTACCTGAGCCTCGGGGTGCACATGGAATAACAATGCTGCACCATGCGTCAAGGCTACTGGTGAGGGAAGGGGTGCGTTAAACTGGGCCCTGTGGGAACTGCTTCACAGTGTTCAGCACTGAAGCCTTAGACGTTTCTACTCAGAAGCTGATTGCCATTGCTATGCTGCAAAAACAGTTACACAGCAAAGATTTTTGAGATCAGAAATTCTCCCTGTGAACCTCTGCTGGGATTCTGAGTTTACATTCCTAGTGATGCTCTTGTGAAGTGTTCTGTTGCAAATGCCAAATTCAGACCAACTGAGGCTCTGTTTTACCTCAGCCACAATAAACAAAATAAACCCTTTTGAAAGGGATTACTCTTCCTACTGGCGCAACCACTATGATCCACTGCCAGAAGAACATTTCGACTTCTTGCCAGATTAATTGGGGAGGCGAGGGGAACATAGCCTGGAGCTCTCCTGAGGCTTAACATGCATTAGGGTGGTGCAGGTCACATCTAATGTTTAAATTAGACATTTGTACTATGGATGATCCTCACTGGCTCTTTGATGTGGATTGTTCAAATTCCTGGGTACTAGAATTCTATCTATGCTGTGACACATACTTAATGCCAACTATGGAACAACTAAATCTTCTGTAATTTTTTTGTATCTTTCTCACTTGCAGCAAAAACAGGCTGTGGCAAGCTGACTTGACATGATCTTTGGGTGGAAGATATGACATATTGAAGCAGGGAATATATATCCAAACAGTGGCCTTTCCTTTGATATTCCCAAGCAGTGTTTTTTTCCTTAGAGAAAAGGGTGCTGGAATGCAAAAGACCCACCACAGAGCCCAACAAGGATCTCTTTGCGCTGAGGGGGGTAGTTCCCTTGCCAGCCAGAGGCTTTTTGAGGCTGCACTGCAGCTGATCAGCCTAGCAACTTCTCCCCACCCCTCTGCCTTGTGTGAGCCAGAGCATGGGGCATGGAGAGGCTTCTGTGCCTCAGCACATCAGCTTAAGGAGCCCCCACCCCAGGCCTCTCTGGCTCCGGAGCAGCTGGGGGCTTGCTCAGCTGAGGCACAGCTTTCTCATGTGTCAGCTATTAGCTGGGAGGCTGAAAAGCCTCAGCAAAGCCCCATTGTGCCTCTGGCTCACAAAAAGCTCACAGAGGATGTCCCCTTCAGGTTCTTGGGAGGGTCTACTCGTGAGCTGGAAGAACAGCGAGGCTTGCTGAGGCTGGTCAATCTCTCTCCAAAATTCCAAGGTCAGCTCAGAGGTGCTGGAATGCCGTTCTGGAGAGTTCCAGCTGAAAAAAAGCCCTGGACCCAAGGAAGGATAAAACCCATGAAGACTTATTTCTGAAACAGATTGGTCTAGAGATGGGCAAACATAACACTGTCAATCTGGGGCCACAGACCATCTTTAATACAAAACAAAACAACAGAAAATTATTTTGCACATTCTTAAGTCACAGATTCATGAATGACCTTTTTTTTTTTAAGGAAACAGAAGACAATATTTCAGCATTTTGTTTACACTGGTTGTTTTCAAATTAACTTCTTGAAAAAGCACAAAATTGTAACATAGTCCCTCTGTAACTGACTAACCTAAGAAATCTAGGACCTATTCAACCATTTGTCCCACCTATTATGAGTGCATTGAGTGTTTGCAGGCCATGTGCATCACCTTACTAATAAAAGTGTAAAAAATTGAGCCACCGAAGATTCAATACAAAGCTCAAATATGATTTCCCAATAAAATTCAATAAATTGAAGATGTCAGAACATTCCAGAGGAACAACACAAAAACAATGTCATAAGTAATATAACAATGCAGTTAGTATAATTAAAGTGTCCAATATGATACTGGGCTTTTTGGGGTGGTGGCCCCACGATTGTAGAGTATTAACCCATACAATATTAGGCAGGCTCCATTCCTGGATATTTCCAAAGAGAACCTTTAAAAGATCCTTGCTAGTTATCTGAAATCTTTTCTTTCAAAGTGCCATGGGGTCTCTGGTATCTCCTTTAGGACTTTTATTTCACCTAGAAATGAGGTAGATCATCAGCTGCCATTTGAAGTGTCTGGGGTGTGTGATGTGATTTTTAAATCCTGGGGAACCAACAGTTGGAACTTACAGGGCCATGATAACTGGCTGTTGATCACCTGTGCCATCATTATCTTATTTCACCAGAATCCAGCAGCTTTCTTTGCAGATTCTTTGCTCAAGGTCGTACCTGTACTGGAAAAAGTTCAAGAAAGAGAAAACTTAGGAACAAAAATCAATAGCAGAATATAGTGTTCTCTATTTTGGTTCTATTGAAATATTTTGCTGAAGTCATTCTAAGACACATTTAGATTAGAATAAGAAGAACCATCCAGACCCATGACTTTTGGACACAGGATTTTGATGTAAGATTCATGGCCATTGAGGATGTCCTACATGCAGATTTAAGACCAATCGATGGGGATGTTAGCTGTTAAAGCTCGCCTTAGTGAAAGATAGCGTAAAGGAACAACTGTTGAGACAGAGATGAACATTCACTATCTCCACTCAGCTATTTCCAGAAGGGTAGCTATGTTAGTCTCTTGCAGCAGAAAACAGGGAGTCTTGCGGAACCTTAAAGACTAACAAGTTTATTAAATGTGTTATCTTTTAAGTTGCCACAAGACTCTTTGGGGTTTCCAACTACCTGTTTTATCAGCGGTATGTGGGAAATGCACTGCCTTTAAAGGGAATAGATATGAGATAGCACCCTGGGGCATGCTTGCATTTTCCTGAAAAGTGACTCATCAACCTCTTCTTCATGGAAATCTTGGGACCAGTTTTAATTTATAGATATCTGAGATCACAGAGTATAAACAAGAAAATAAAAAGGAAACCCTAAAAGGTTCTCCATTACCAGTCTGATAGATAGCATACCTTATTATTTATCCAGCACTATTGGCTTTTTAAACATGGTTTTCACAAACACACACACAAAAATCTTATTTCTCAGCAGCTGAAATTGTCACTGTCTAGAATTTCACTATCTTGGAAGCTGCTTCTTGCCTACATATGTCTTGTATAACAAGTATAAGGAAGAATTATAAATCTTCTCTCCTTCTACGTGCACAAAATGTGATTCTGTTGGCCCAGTTGCTAGACCTATATCAAGATTCATTCATACAAAAATAGACTTTTAGTTCCTTGGGAGTGGGATGACAAAAGAGGAGAGGGAGGGACTGGCTTTTATCGCCTGGTATGTATAAATTATTTATTTTGAGTTATTTGAATAATTCACGTGATGCCACTTTTGCAAGCACTAAGTTGAGTTCCTTTAAAGAAAAATTACAACCATTATATAGTGGAATATATATTAGGGGTGTGCATTAGCTGTGCGTATACTCAAATAACAAGGCACATCAGGGTGATTCAGGGTAGCCTTTCATGTTACTGAGTTGGGTTACACCAAAGCAAGAGATCTCAAGGCGGATTAGGGAATTCCCAACCTTCCAAGTAGCTTTTCAACAAACACACAGCCTTTTCCTCCTCCCCTTTGCTGAGAAATGAAATCAAGATGTCTGGGAAAACACCCAGAGCTTGAGGGGAGAGAGAAGAAGTGGAATTGTGCCCCCTTCCCTGTCGCCATTTTGACAGAGAGGGGGAGGGATGTGGACTGTCATTCCCCTTTGAGTTTTGGCTGTGACAGCAGGGCATGAGACAGAGGTAAGAGACTGAGGTAGCCTGCTTCTTTCTCACATAGCTGTTTCCATAAAAACCATAGCTCTCTCCTTTTTTCATGGAGGATGCTTCCAGGAAGGGCGGGGGAGCAGTGAGAAAAATCATTCTCCCAGTTGTTGCTTTTTAAGATATAATGAAGGTAACATCACCCAGTCTGGACCTATTTGTCTGAAATTTGACAGGTTTTCCACCCAGGGGCACCTCCCTCATGTCTACAGTTTCCAAAGGGGAATGCACACCCGAAAATAGTAAAGCTTTTCATTTCAGAACAACCAATGCACCTTTATTTCTGAAATTCGACAGATTTCATCCCTTTAGTATGCTGGACCATGCCTAAAATGTGCACCCAATTCTGACAGATAACATTTTTTAAAATTTTTTTGAAAGTTCCCTGTATGAAAACGCATGAATGGGTATGCATGGAATTTGGCAGGCTCCATCCAAGTCGAAGGGGCTCATTTGCCTGCAAATTCCACCCACTTATGTTAAAAAGAAAAAGAAAAAACAACATGACCACCATCTTTAGGTTCCCCATTATAGTCAAAGGGAGCAAAACAGAGATTTGGATGAACAGAAATGAACCTGAATCGAACTGGAATGACAGAGCAGATCCAAAACAGATCAGGCTGCTTCCAAAAGCTACAGATACAGACACAAGGCAAATATTGTGGTTGCAGCACACCCTTAATACATATAAACATACAGAATTATTTCATTAAGAGACATCTGTGATCCATCCTTGAAAACATTCCATTTACTTGAGAATATACTTCAACAAGACTATGGCTGAATAAAATGTGGGTTCTGTGTGTCTGGCCTTTTTTGGATTGCAAGTTTTTGAAACATTTAGAATTGTTTACTGCTGAATGGGAACAAACATTGGTCAGGTTTTCTGCAGGATGATGTCTGTTCCAATTCAGCAGTAAACAGCCAGTTTTCCAGGGTAAGTGGTGGGGCCGGGAGAGAAAAACCTGTTCGCAACAGGAGTGGGAAACCTGCTTGTTTGTTTGTTTCATTGTATTGAATTAAAGTGATTTGGTTTGATTTGGAATAATTTGGAAAACTAATAAAAATAATTTGAAAGAAAAACCTCTCAGGCCTAGAAATCACGGGACAAACAGAAGTGGTGGGCGAGCCCTTAAAACTTGCATCAAATTCAGTGAAATTTCCCCTGACTCCTCAAGGTGTTCAGGGGTTCATCACTACCTTAACTGCAAATATGAGGGAATCCATAATGAGCAGAAATTCATTATTATTTTTGCTGCCTAATCTTAGAAGGGGCATGCTTATGATGATGAAGTGTCTGCCCTTCGCTACCGACCACCACAGCTGGGGGCGCCTCATACCACACATGGCGCCTTCTCGCAGGACCGAAAGGGAGGCGCTCTGCTCGGCGAGAAGGTGGCCGGCCTCCCCACTCAGCTGGGGCGGGCGGAGATTTGCAGGCCTGCCCTTCTGCTCGGAGAGGGAGCGAAGAAAGCCGCCCAAGTCAGCGGGGAGAGCGAGCGAGCGAGCGAGCGAGCGTTACCTCATGCGGACAAGGATCCGGCCCCGGAGAGTCGCCGCCTAGCGCGGCCAAAGCTTTCTCCAGCCGGCCCCCTGGGGCTGCGGACGCGGTTTCCGACGGGGCCTTTCTCTCTGAGGGACTCCTGCGCGGGAGGAGGATAGGCCTAAGCGCCTCGCTTCTTCCTCCCAGGCAAAGCGAACGGGCTGGAAGTCGGGGCGGCAGCCGGAGATGAAGCTCTCGAATGCGGTGAGTCGGAGCCCCTCGCCCCGGGGGAGGGAGAAGGAAACGGAGGCCCGTCGCCTCAGGGACCGGCTGGGAAGGCGCTCGCTGCGGGTCGGGCAGCAAAAATGAAAATAAGAATAATAGTCCCGAAGACTCTCCTGTGGGTGTGGGGACAGGAGGCAGGAGGGGAATCACATCTCTTAAGGCAGTTCCGACCCCGAAACTTGCATGCGTACGTCCACCACTCTCCGCATTTAAGGTTTGAATGTCGGAAGCTTACCACTTAAACGTTTTTTGTTTTTGTTTTTAAAAACCGCTGTTTATATATATGGGGTAAATTCTGCACTGGCTAGCAATGGGTATGGTGTAGGTTGATGGGCACAGGGTCACACTTGGACCGAGGAGGCCTGAAGTTTAATTCCGTGGAAAAGCAACTTATTTCTCATCAGTCTTATCTCACGAAGTTTAATTTGGGAATAAAGTCGTGGGTGCCTCCCAGCCGGCTTCTTGAAAGAAGGACAAAGTGCAAATGAAAAAAAGAGGATCTGGCTTTATTTTAAAATGGCTCTAATCTTGTTTTCTGTACTGATTCGGCAACATTTGCAGTGTAATATTTTGCTGCTGCTCGCAGATGAGGTCACGCACAAGGAAATGGTACAGTGGAGAGGGAGAACCAAATGGACCCTCCAGATGTTGTAAACTGTGGCTCCCCCCATCCCTGGCTTTTGCATCCTGGCTCTGGCTGATGGGAGTCCAAGAGCAGCTGGGGTGCCACAGGCTTTCCACCCCTGATATCTAGGATTGCAACCTCAGCCTTGTGTTTCTCAGCCTCACTAATTATCATAGTAAAGGTAAAGGGACCCCTGACCATTAGATCCAGTCATGACTCTGGGGTTGCGGCACTCATCTCGCTTTACTGGCCAAGGGAGCCGCCATACAGCTTCCGGGTCATGTGGCCAGCATGACTAAGCCGCTTCTGGCGAACCAGAGCAGCTCACGGAAACGCCGTTTACCTTCCCGCCGGAGCGGTACCTATTTATCTACTTGCACTTTGACGTGCTTTCGAACTGCTAGGTTGGCAGGAGCAGGGACCGAGCAACGGGAACTCACCCCGTTGCGGGGATTTGAACCGCTGACCTTCTGATCGGCAAGTCCTAGGCTCTGTGGTTTAACCCACAGCTCCACCCGGTCCTCTAATTATCGTAAGTGTTATGTAAACATGCTTGCTTGGGTTTTTTTTTTAAAAAGATTATTTACATACTGCTTTTTATCTAGTGATCCCAGGCCAGTTAAAAGACACACATAAAATAACTATTTTCCTCTGATTCAGTATTCACAATTGCTACTGCATATTAGAACTGTTTCTTCCATATACATATTTTGAAAGGACGGAAAAACATTCTTTTCTCGCCACTTTTAAACACTATGCCAAACACATTGTCACTGAAAAATGTTAAAGGGTGAGGTATTCTATGTGCCTTTAAAAGGTAAAGGTACCCCTGACCGTTAGGTCCAATCGCAGACGACTCCGGGGTTGCGGTGCTCATCTCGCTCCACAGGCCGAGGAACCGGCGTTTGTCTGCAGACAGCTTCCAGGTCATGTGGCCAGCATGACTAAATTCTAGTCTTGTTACAGTTTGTATATATCTTGTATTAAAATAGTATAGAAAAACATGCAGTTGTTATTAAGAATAATCTGCACTAAACTGCAAGAACATGTTAATTCCTGGAGCTGCAGATAAAGAATGACAACAGAAATAAGCTGTCACCACCAGAGATTTTATATATTTATAACTGCATTTATAACCCACCTTTCCTCCAATGAGTTCAAGGTGCCTCTCTTGCTTTCAGTTTAACATCATAACAACCCTGTGAAGTAGGTTAGGCTGAATGTCCCAAGGTCACACAGTGGGCTTCATACCAGAGTAGGGATTTGAACTCTGGCCTCTCAGAGCAGAAAGGTATTGCCAGGTATTACTGCAGTTATTCTCATAACAATGAATGCTGTCGGGCTACTTCATAGTAATTGTCTGTCCTAGTTACTCTGGTGATGCCCCGTACATAAGATGGCACTCTTGCATGCCATCCTTTTTTATGCAGAATAATTATCACATCTTGATTTTGCGCTGTCTCACAATTACAGATTAGAATCCCTCCTTTTTACTCATAAGCCTAAATGAAAGTTGGGGATCATTATATCCTTTTATTGCTCTTTGATCAGTGTATGGCATTTTCTAAACCAGGCGTGCAATTTATATATTAGAGAGTGACTTACTGAAAGGGGAAAAGTTCACTTTCTCCTAAATTGAGACCGAATGCTGGTGTGCATTGTGTGTAAGGAAGAAGTATTATGCAACCTTTAAAAGAACATTATGGATCCATCCTAGTTAATAAATTCCATATTTTCATTCTGACATATTTTTTCCTGTAAATTTATAATCATGGACATACTGTATGCTTCACTGGAGAGCCACTATTGCTGATTGTGTGAAGAGAAAAACTGGAAATAGGACTCTGTGAACCAGTCCTAGATGCTTCAGTGCCTGGCTTATGGTGTTGCCTTGTTCCATCATCTCTGTAACATTTCCTAGATAAGACAGAAGTAGAATCTAGTTCACTGTAGAGTTTACTTGGAGGACTTGGTTGAAAAGGTGTTAGGACCTGTCAGTCAGGGCATGAGTAGCCAATGTTGTACCTTCCAGATACTTTTGGATTCCACTCTAAAACCATAGCATAGCCAGTAGTCAGGAATTATGGGAGTTGTAGTCCAGCAGCCTCTGGAAGGCACCGTGTTAGCAACTCCTGGTTTTTCCATGGTGCTGGCAGGGTGTTGTGCAAAGACCTGAGAAAGTCAAAGATGGGCTAGCCACTGAAAGATGGGCAATAACATGTAGATGATACTAGGATCTTCTGATGCACTGGTGAATATATGTGTGCAGAGAGCCTCTTTACATCTTCTGCTCCTAGGTGAGAGGGAAGTTGGAGCATTCCCACATCACCTCTTATGTGCTCCTGAAGTGAAACTTCATTGGAAGAGACATGCAAGGATGTGTGGCTGCTGCTGTTGTGACAGTCCTCTTCAGTAGTCTCTGGAGTCAGAGACAATTGATGAAGTGCTGTTCTTATGGGGTGTGGTTTTCTAAGCAGAGGGGACAAGCAGAAATCTGTTTAGTTCCTCTCATCTTCTCTCTGTTTATGAAGCCAATAAGTAGTTTGGATCGGCTATCAAAACATGCTTCTTGTTCTTTTAAACTTAGTAAGAAATGATGGCAATTCTCTTTTAAATCAGTGTCTTGTGATACTTAAATTTACTAGATTCTGTGTCTTGTAATTCCCCTCCCAGATCCTTGGCCATGGAGGATATGACTCTGATTTTAGTGATGATGAAACAGCAGAGAAATCGGACCAGCAGAAAAATAGGTAATGCCTTTTACTAGTAGTATTATAAGGTCCTCCCTAGGAGTGTAAATGACAGACTCCTTCGTCTTCTTTCTCTCAAGCTTGACAGAGAGTGCTGTCTCCAATGAGGAGTGGGGTAGGGGAGAACTGCTGTGCTCAACTAGTGTCTCTGTGCCATCTCATTTCTTGCAGTTCTGTGCTTCATCTCTACAAGAACAGCACTGAGGCCTAGTTGGTCCCTTAGTTTGATTTTCCCTCTGCCACATCTCAGCAGGATTAATCAAGCTACTGAATGAGAGATCAAAGCAGTCAAAGCCAGGTGGCAGCAGGCTATGAAAGAATAAGACACCTGCTGGAAGGGAATGGAGTGCTCTTGCTGCTTGATTATTATATCCTATTACTCGTTTTTGTGGCAACTAAGGGTGCAGTCCTATGCACACTTACCTGGGAGTAAATCCCTAAACATGCCTAAATAATTTATTTATGTGGATTATTTATTAATCTAATGGTTAGTTGCCTTTCCTGTGCTGAAGACAGCATTCAAAAACAACAACACCAAAACCAGCTGGGGCTGTCTGTTTAACTTCAGGAGAGTAGATCAAAGAATATAACTTCCTTGCCCCAGCCTTGGCTGAATGTCAGTTCTAGTGCAACATTTTCTGCACACTGGGCTGGCCTAACTGTAGATGACACCAGCGCATTGCATAGAGTGCCAGACTTCCTGTCTCAGCTGTATAAATGTCTTGGAGAAAGAACTAGAGCGTCCCTGTTTAGAAGACATACATAAAGGCAGCTAAGCAACTCATTGGGTTGCATTCCAGGGATAGATCTTTCATCTCTACCAGCTGCTCAGAGCATCAGAAGTGTTGTAAACATGTAGATGTAAAGAAGTAGCAGACATTAAACTTGAAAATAAGAAAGTAGTTTCCTAGTTAACTCTTGTAATGTTTCTCAGATGTCAAGATAGAGATGCAATTTGATTTGCAGAGAAGAAACCTTAGTGAGCTTTTTTTGCATGGTAGTCCTTTAGGAGCGATTCCTATGGAGAACTAACACATAGTGCTAAATATCTAGAGATTTGCTAGAGTTTAAACCCATATGAAAGCTACATGTTCCAATCTGTAAGCCCTTGCTCCTGATCCCAGATGTCTGAGTACTACTTATTGTTATTTAGGAATGTGGACTTTGGGGTTTTTCTCATGGGCCAACACAGCTTCCTTTATCCAATAAGTTAGAGATCAGTGCCTGGAAAATCCAGGGTCAAGTCTGACTCCTGAGGATGATCCATTGGCCTTCCAATTGCTAATCCAGAAGCAATAGAGGGGTGTAGAGGAAGCCCATGCTGTAGCAGTGGGAGTTGCTGGCCCTGCTCTATACCATGGGGGGTGGGGGGGCGAATGAGTGGTGGTGTAGATCAACCTCCTACTTCCCATCCCTTCTCCAAGTGGTCCAACTAATTATTGACAGGGGGTAAGCTTTTCCTTTAACACTAAGTTGCTGCTCCGTTTATATGTATTTTCATCTAATAACCAATTCTGTGTGTTTCCCCTCCTGCATGATAAGGAATGAAGATGCATTACTCAAAAAGCCCTTCCAGAAAGAAAAACAGAGCAAGGTGGCCCACAGACAGGTGGCGACAGATGAATGGGACAGGTACTTTGCCATACTTGTGGAATGTTTTCAGAACAGCATTAAGCACATGGCATGTAGACAACTAGAATAACATTGTTGTCTTTACCAGGGAAGAAGCAAGAAATCAAAGATTTCATTTCCTAGCATTGGATGCTGTATCCTTTAAATTTGCGTTGATGAAGAAATAGTTAGTCTTAATTTTGAGAAGAGGAAACTTCATGAAAGAGACCTTTGTTTGAGAGGTTGCTTCCTTAGGTATAGGGTATAGGATTTCATTTCTCATGATCTAAGAGAGGAATTTGCTGAACAAAGTTAAGTACCAGCCATTAAATTTGCCACAAATATAATCTTGTTATATGTAAGTTTTTCTAGGAAGCACTCTTCCATTGCTACCACCTGCCAATCAGGGCCCTTGCCCATACCACCTGCTAGAACAATTTATTCCTTCTGAACTCCCAACAGAAACACCAACTTGACTGGACACAACCGGCCCACCCACACTCCTTCATATCATCTGGAGCAGAACTGACAATATGATGACCTGAGAGGGAGTCATTGAGTGAGATTGAGCTCTTTAGTGATACGTGTGCTGCTTTTCTTCTCCAGGAAGGTGACTGAAGGCTATTGGAGAGAGGAAAAGAGGCAAATGGATTGCAACTCCTCCTAGTGAGCCTCAGTGCCCTTTTCTTATTACAAGGAGAATTCAGCAGATGTAACTACTGCAGCAGGTTGAACAGTACCAGTTGCAGTCAGTAGGGCAGGTGGGGTAGCATCGCTCACCTGGCTTCTAAACAGTGAGCATCTCTGCCAGTTGCCAGGAGGAGAGCTCAGTGTGGGCACAGTGGTGGAGCCACTCTGACGCCATTATGCCCACAACCACACTTTGCATTGGGGAACCTGGTGAGCAGTGCCACTACACCACCACAAGTGCTATTGAGTCTGACTTAGAGGCTTCCTCAATTGATTAGAAGAACTAACTTGGACTCTCCTACTTCTGTTCTTGCTGTCTTTTAAGACAACAAACGTGTGGATGGAAGACAGGTAAGACTCCAAAGCTGGATTCTAGTCAATAATATACAGGCAGTGACCAATTCGCTCCAGACACCTCTTCAATGAAATACGGTGTTAATAGTTGAATAGTTTGTGTCTTTTGGTCGGTAAGCATATTCCATTGTTTTGCTTTACCTCATTTGGGGTAGCATTCCTTGTCTGTCATGAATCCAGCTGATGGGTGGATTGCTTTCTCTATTTACATGGAGCGAGGTGTCCTTAGTTCAGCTTCATATATATTAGGCCTGTGTCAGTAATAGTGTACAAAGTTCAACTGTCTATGCCTTGTCTTGTAATATTTAGTGCTATATCCTAGGGGCAGAGCTCTCTGTCTATATTTGTATACGTGCTGTGTAAGTTAGAAGCTTGATAAATGATTTATGATAGCATGGCTGAAAGCCTGTTGCTTTATTGACAAAGGAAGCAACACTTCTAGACGTCTTTTATGTAACCAGTTCTGGAACAATTCTAAAATAACTAAATATTCTGCCCCCACCCCTGCAGTTACTTGCCTGTATTTATTGTGCTGTCCTTGGTTAAAAATAACCAGCACAGAAGAAGCCTGTGTAAAAAAAAATTATAAGACATTATATCGGGAATTACCATATTATGAGTATTTTCCTTGTTCAGTATTTTCATCAGAAAACTACATCATGTGGTCATAGTGCTAATTTTGGCAAATGCACTGTGGTTGACACTTGTATGAAATGGTCCAAATTGGAACCTTCCAGTGTAGATTTTATTTTGGAATGGTAAAATTTTGTCACTAGATTTGCCAGTCTCCCCAACTTCTCTCTTGCAGAAATCTTTGTCTTGTTCCTTGAGTGGTCCTTCATATGCTGTATGAGCCATTTCCAAATTTGCTAGGTGTAGGCAGAGTTCTTTCAGCATAGGAACGATAGATTTCCAGTTATCTTATTTCTTATTTGGGAAGCAGGAAAATGCTGTCAGCAAATTCCTTAATTTTTGTCAGTATGCAAGACATAAGAAAATGGTCAATGACTATATTTTGTACTATGGTGGCAAGAAAGAAGATTTCAAACGTTCAGGGTGAGTACAAAATAATTACAGAAGTCTGTCTGCTTTCAGAAGTTACTAAGTCTGTAATCTTATGCATAAATAATAGAGAGCAAGTTAAAAGTGAAATCACCGAGGGCGTACTTTTGAGTAAATAGGAGTGGGCCGGGCAGAAGTAAACTCTGGATAATTCTGGAGTGCTTCACATGTTACAATTTACTTGCATCCATCCCATGTTGTTGTTTGTGTTGGGGAAAAGCAATACAATGATATAGTGCAGAGTGGGGGGGGGGGTCCCATCCCACAGCCATGTAAGATGAAGGCAGAACATCTCATTTGGTCTTGAAGAGTCCAGTGAGCCCTGCACAGAAGAGTAGAGGGATGGACGGGTTCCATGTTTTCACCAACTCAGTTGGGAGGCAGACTTAAGGCATTTTACAGCCAGCCAAACCTCCCTCCCCATTGGGTCAGGAGCAGAAGTTGCTTAAGACTTTCTTCCTT
Organism: Podarcis erhardii; assembly: GCF_964252035.2. Classification (NCBI taxonomy): domain Eukaryota; kingdom Metazoa; phylum Chordata; class Lepidosauria; order Squamata; family Lacertidae; genus Podarcis; species Podarcis erhardii. The sequence goes on from NC_138509.1 coordinate 37,435,341, forward strand.
GCTGAATTGCAAAGTGTTCCACCCTTTCAAATGCTGCATAAGGGCAGGGGCAAACATTGCTCATTGTGTATTTTGTATGCATTATGTGCCACTTTGGACACAGATTTTTCTGGAAAAGTGAGCTATAAAATGAAACTGAATGTGTTAGAGATTCTGAAAGGAAATGCAACAAATGAAGAGAGGTGATCTTTTTTAAAAAAATAATAATTTGATAACTGATTGATTTTTTTTTTTTTAACAGAGAAAATGACAAGACTGACCTTGACATTATAAGAGAAAACCACAGATTCTTGTGGAGAGAGGAAGATGAAGCTGACATGAACTGGTAACTTGGCCTGGGATTGATCTCATTTATTTCTCTCTTGTTAATTCATATGTTAATTCATACATAGTCTTTTTATGTAAAATGGCTTGATAAACTTAAGGAGTCTAATTGTATACTTTTGTGGCTAATACACTCATGATGCGAGTGAGTGGGAATTATTGTTGTGCATTGCCAATTAAAAGCAATCTAGTGATTTGTTTTTAATGCTACAAAACAAGGCATCTTCAAAGCTGTTTCTCAGCTGTGTGTTAGGCTGCAATTCTATGCACCAGATGTGCAGAACTTGTGGCTCTCTAGATGTTGTTGGGCTGTAGCTCCTCTCATTCTTTACCATTGGCTATCCCTTATCATGCTAGCCAGGACTGATGGGAGTTGTCCAACCGGCCCACCAATTCTCTACACCTCTACATTCACTATCCCCATTTAAACACAGGGTGGTTTCTGCATAAATGCATAGGATGTTAAAGTATTTAAAGAAAAGGTCATTGAATTGTGCTTTTTCTTTAATTTTCTGTGACAGCTGTACATTTATAAAACTACCTTGCTAGTATTCCTGCCTTTTTAATATAAGATAAAAAGATAGAAAAAAACTTCTATCTTTTGCCCACATTTGCGTTGTCTAACCAACTAACCCATAATAATGTCTCCGTCTTTCAGGGAGAAGAGGCTCAGCAAGAAATACTACGATAAATTATTCAAGGAGTACTGCATAGCAGATCTGACTAAATACAAAGAGAACAAGGTACATGCTGGACAAATTTTGTAACTCGGGGGGCTGTCTATGTTCATCCAAGTGAATGTAATCTCTCTTAAGGCCATGTATGCTATTGCAGAGACTATAGGTAGAAACATAGCCAGTATCTTAACACCTGTGGCCAATACAGTGGTACCTCGCAAGATGAACACCTCGCAAGACGGAAAACCCGCTAGACGAAAGGGTTTTCCGTTTTGGTTTTTTTTTAATGAACATTTATTAGCATTTTCAGAAAAAAAACACACAAAAACAACAATTAAACAGAAAAAATAACAAAAATACAAAATTTAAAAGAAAAAACAGTTAAAAACACATAAAATTCCAATTACTTATTTTCATTTAACTTATTTCTCAGACCTCCTCACACCTCCCCTTCTTGTATTCCAATTTAAATTATTAATTCAGCAAATCCTTATCCAAATTGAAACATCAATACTCAATCATTGTTGCTCATTCTTAAACATTTTTCCTAAAGTCGACCAAAATTTCCCTTCCACGGCTTTCTCCAGTTCCAAACAAATAGCAAAACAAAATAAAAACAAAGCAAGTTATAATTATATACCCTTTGGATTCCCAGACTCCACCCACCCCTTTCCCGGTTTCAGTCCCCAACAAGTGATCATCAGCTCAATATCTTGTTTAGCCTGGAGATCTCACATCCGAGGCTTTTAAATCTCTTTCATTTCCTCTCTGCCGACCTTTTTGATAGTCCTTAATGTTGAACCCCAGATTTCGGAGAGGCTTCGGCCCAACAGGATCCATATTTTTTCCAGCCAGCCCTCCATACTTAAAAATAGAGCCTATGGGGTACTCCAACATACTCCTTTCAAGTCCAAATGTCCCTAAAGCTCCAACTTCCACCTTGATCAAATTTATAATCCTTCGGTCTTCAGATCTCCACATGAGGGGATCTCTCAGTTTTAGGCTCACCAATTCAGGCCAGGCTTTCCACATCAAATTGTTATTCTCCTTTGTTGCCTTCATGTCAGGCCACAAATTGCAACTCTCATTTGATATCTGCGAAATTACAGCTCCTCCTTCCTTTTCTTCAGGAACAGCATATGTCTCCTTCTCCATATTCTCATAACTCTCAAGTTTCTCTATTTGTCCAGTTGTATGAGCTTCCTGCTTCGAATCCTTATCAACTTCAACAAAATTGTTTGCTGCTGAGACCAGAGTTATGACGCTTGTAGCCAAAACATCAATTTCACCTTGTAACTTTCCCAAGAGAACAAATGTTCTATCTTGTTCAGTCTGAATTTTAATAATAATAATAATAATAATAATTTATTATTTGTACCCCGCCCATCTGGCTGGGTTTCCCCAGCCACTCTGGGCGGCTTCCAACAGAGATAAAAAATACACTAAAATGTCACATATTAAAAACTTCCCTGAACAGGGCTGCCTTCAGATGTCTTCTGAATGTCAGGTAGTTGTCCATCGCCTTGACATCCGATGGGAGGGCATTCCACAGGGCGGGCGCCACCACCGAGAAGGCCCTCTGCCTGGTTCCCTGCAACTTGGCCTCTCGCAGTGAGGGAACCGCCAGAAGGCCCTCGGAGCTGGACCTCAGTGTCCGGGCAGAACGATGGGGGAGGAGACGCTCCTTCAGATATACTGGACCGAGGCCATTTAGGGCTTTAAAGGTCAGCACCAACACTTTGAATTGTGCTCGGAAACGTACTGGGAGCCAATGTAGGTCTTTCAAGACCGGTGTTATATGGTCTCGGCGGCCGCTCCCAGTCACCAGTCTAGCTGCCGCATTCTGTATTAGTTGTAGTTTCCGGGTCACCTTCAAAGGTAGCCCCACGTAGAGCGCATTGCAGTAGTCCAAGCGGGAGATAACCAGAGCATGTACCACTCTGGCGAGACAGTCCGCAGGCAGATAGGGTCTCAGCCTACGTACCAGATGGAGCTGGTAAACAGCTGCCCTGGATACAGATTTGACCTGTGCCTCCATGGACAGCTGTGAGTCCAAAATGACTCCCAGGCTGCGCACCTGGTCCTTCAGGGGCACAGTTACCCCATTCAGGACCAGGGAATCCTCCACACCTGCCCGCCTCCTGTCCCCCAAAAACAGTACTTCTGTCTTGTCAGGATTCAACCTCAATCTGTTAGCCGCCATCCATCCTCCAACCGCCTCCAGACACTCACACAGGACCTTTACCGCCTTCACTGGTTCTGATTTAAAAGAGAGGTAGAGCTGGGTATCATCTGCATACTGATGAACACCCAGCCCAAACCTCCTGATGATCGCTCCCAGCGGCTGCATGTAGATGTTGAAAAGCATGGGGGAGAGGACAGAACCCTGAGGCACCCCACAAGTGAGCGGCCAGGGGTCTGAACACTCATCCCCCACCACCACTTTCTGAACACGGCCCAGGAGGAAGGAGCGGAACCACTGTATGACAGTGCCCCCAGCTCCCTCCTCCCTCCTCCAGCCACTCTTGTAATGTCCTAAACCCCCTCTAGGGGGGATTTTAGTTTCTTAATGTTTTTCAGCTCAAATCCAATAGTCAATTTAATTTGTATCAGTCCTTCCTTATTCTCAACAAATTGTAACAAATATAACCAGTAGAAGCGACAGAAACAAAGTTCTCTTTTTCCCTCTGACAGCCAATTTGACAGCTGTCAAACTCCTCAGTACTTCATCAACAGGCTCTCTCGCGGGACACTCCCGGGTCCAGGTGTGTGTGTGTGTGTGTGTGTGTGAAACTTCAGCTCCCAAAGTTAATATTTTATCCTCCAGTAAAATTTCTTATAGTATCAAACCATGAAGGTTGAAGTCTTTTAAAAAAGGAAAGAAAGGATCCTCTCGACCTTAGATAGCAGGTTCTTTGCTTTAAATTATCTACAAAGAGGGGCGGGCGGACTTCCTTTTTAACCCTTCCCCGCTCGTTCCTAATTTAACAAAAAAAATTCTTTAATTTCCGAATTCCATCTTACTCACAGGTTTTTACTTTAAAGTCCAATTGTTCCAAGGAAAAAGTCAGCGCTCTCCGACAATGGCTTGCGGCTTCACTCCGCAGAAGGAGCAATGTACTCTCAGCACCGCGCCGCACCCCGTCCCCGTTCCGAAGCCTTTAAAAAGGCTCCTTCGCAGTTTGGGGGGGCGCAAATGGTGCCCGCTGAGTCACCAGGTTCACAGGCAACTGCGCCTGTGATTTTTAAGGATCCCCGCGTCGCCGCCGCGGACAAGACCCGATCCTGCGAAGCCAATTCCCTCCGGAGCTCGGAGGGAATCCGCCATTAGTCGATGGCGCTAACCCGGAAATCGAAAGGGTTTTCCGTTTTGGAGGCGCTTCGCAAAACGAATTTCCCTATGGGCTTGCTTCGCAAGACGAAAATGTCTTGCGAGTTCCTGCGGGTTTTCCCCCCCCCCCCTTTTCCTAAGCCCTAAGCCGCTTATCAGCTGATCCGCTAAAAGCCGCTAAACCGCTAATAGCGCTAATCCGCTAAGCTGTCAATGGGCTTGCTTTGCAAGACGAAAAAACCACTATACGAAGAGCCTCACGGAACGAATTAATTTCATCTTGCGAGGCACCACTGTAATAGGAACTGTAGATAGAATGTCCTGTTTTGCATGTAATCATAAGCCAAAGTATAGCCTAGTGTGAACACACAAGAATGCAGGTTCTCATGGAGGTGACTGTGGCTGTTTTATAGTATTAGAACTCATGGACATCCTATGAAGCTGAATGTTGCAAGATTCAGAACAGACAGAAGAAATTACGTACAGTGATACCTCGGGTTAAGAACTCAATTTGTTCTGGAGGTCCGTTCTTAACCTGAAACTGTTCTTAACCTGAGGTACCACTTTAGCTAATGGGGCCTCCTGCTGCCAGAGCACGATTTCTGTTCTCATCCTGAAGCAAAGTTCTTAACCCGAAGTACTATTTCTGGGTTAGCGGAGTCTGTAACCTGAAGCATCTGTAACCTGAGGTACCACTGTACTTCTTCACACAGTGCAGAGAGACACTATGGAATTCACCCTTACAAGCTGTAGTGATAGCCACCAATTTGGATGGCTTTAAAACAGGAATAGACAAATTCATGTGGAATATTGCTATCAGTGGCTACTACCCACAGTGGCTCTTGCTGTAGGTTACACTTTTTACCTGCTTGCACCTTGCTGAAAATGCAGAGGCTGAACAGGACTTTGGCACAGACAAAAGTAGACATAAGACTATTATGCATAACAGTGCTTTGTCTATTCCTTGTCATTTGATGATAAAAAGGGAGTATAGCTAGGTGGCCAGTATGTTGGATCTAGATCAGCAAATTGGAACTACCAACTTTTCTGTATAGTGTTATTTGCAGTCTGTCTTTCTTTTCAAAGCAGGGTTTTTTGGAGAGGGAATGCCCTAGAATGAAAGTATACATCGTAGTCTTATTCATTACACAGCTTTTTAAATGGGGTATGGTAGGGCGAAGACCCCAGGAATGCATATATCCTGTATTACTTCCCCAGAGTGCTCTTTTCACCTCTCTGTCCCCTACCTGCACAGACAATTCATACTATCTATATTTGTTACTGTCTGTTTTGCCAGTTCTGGAGAGGCTTGCAGGTACAGATCTGACCTGGCTAGTCATACAAAGGAGCCTGGGATTCCTGTAGGAGTTGGAGGCTCTCAGATAGGCCTTGATCCCAGCAGTCACCGTCACAGGTTTCCCCTGCTCCCAGGTAGTGTCATGCATCTAGCTGGGTATTTCACTGGCACCCCTGAAGCTCATGATCATCTCATTACCTGCTCTGCTCCTGGAACCATGAACAAGTTGTTGACCTCTGTGATAAGACATTTTGAAAAAGTTGGAATGGCCTTGTGTTTGGGTCAAGATTCAGGATGGACCGTGTCTTCTGAACAAATGAAAGGTTATCCTGCAACTTGCTGCAAGAGCTCCCATGTTCTTCATGTACAGTGGTGCCCCGCAAGACGAACGCCTCGCAAGACGGAAAACCCGCTAGACGAAAGGGTTTTCCGTTTTGGAGGCGCTTCGCAAAACGAATTTCCCTATGGGCTTGCTTCGCAAGATGAAATGTCTTGCGAGTTCCTGTGGGTTTTTCCCCCTTTTCCCCCCCTTTTCCCAAGCCGCTTATCAGCTGATCCGCTAAAAGCCGCTAAACTGCTAATAGCCCTAATCCGCTAAGCTGTCAATGGGCTTGCTTCGCAAGACGAAAAAACCACTATACGAAGAGCCTCACGGAACGGATTAATTTCGTCTTGCGAGGCACCACTGTATCCTTTGAGGAGAAAATTTAAATGGTACAGAGGAAGTACAAAAAGTTGGATTAAACACTTTGAACTTATAAAGTGGAGGAAGAGCAACCTTTAGAGTGACACCAGAAGCAATTCCAGGCAAGGGTGGATCTTACCAGTTCATATTTTAATCATTCCTATTTCTTGCCTACTAGCAGTTATCAGAGTCTATGAAATCCATTCTTACCATTTTCTGTGGAACACGTAGCTCAATATCATAATAATTCAGTGATAGTGAACTAGAAAAATAAAATCGCAATACCTGAGGCATAAGAGAAATATCTCAGTTGCACTGGATGCACTGAATGTCTAAGTGCAAAATACTTACTGCATGTCTTTTATTCTTCTAACAGTTTGGATTTAGATGGAGACATGAGAAAGAGGTTGTATCAGGAAAAGGCAAGTTGTTTTTTTTTTCTTTTTCTTATTGTGGTTTGAATTGTAACTTCTATGAGCAGAGTTCTGTTCAGAGAATGGAGCTTCGCGCTCCAGCCCCTGCCCCCAATTGTTGTTTGCCAGCTGATAAACCTTCTGTAACATTATGAGACTTAGTGTGGAAGGGTGCAGCTAGGAGGGGATTCTCCCTTGGTCTTTATGCTCACATAGGGAACTTTGAGATCCAAGCCTTTTTGAATGAATGTTTTTACTTGTTCTCTCTTACTTATTACATTGTCACATAATGAGTATTTTTTTCAAGATATACACGATAACATAAATTAGCTTATATCGTTCTGTCATGGCAGTTACCATCTCTAGAGTGCTTTAATGATCTGGGTGGAGAATAGCTGAGAAACAAGCTTAATTTCATTTACAGTGGTACCTCAGGTTAAGTACTTAATTCGTTCTGGAGGTGTGTACTTAACCTGAACCTGTTCTTAACCTGAAGCACCACTTTAGCTAATGGGCCCTCTTGCTGCTGCCGCGCTGCTGGAGCACGATTTCTGTTCTCATCCTGAAGCAAAGTTCTTAACCTGAAGCACTATTTCTGGGTTAGCAGAGTCTGTAACCTGAAGCGTATGTAACCTGAAGCGTATGTAACCTGAGGAACCACTGTAGTATGTATTGTTTCAAGAAGCATTTGCTAATTCAACCATAGGTAGTAAAGTAGACAGGGCAAGAGGACTGTTGATACTAACATGAGTTTTTTTGTATGTCTCACTCCTTGACAGTCCATCCAGTCTTTTCTCATGCCTGCCTATTGATGCAGGCTCTGGCTGGTAGAGTTTCCCTTTCCTGCTGCAGTTCCCTGTGCCCCCACAACTAAGTTGGGCCATCCTCTGGAGCTGTGTAGGTGGTGGCATTGGGGCTGCAGGGGTGAGGAGAGATTGGTAGAAGCCGCGAATGCAATATTCACCAGTGGGAGCTTCTGATGGCTTGGAACCATAGATACTTTGTAATTTATAGAAAGTTTGAAGATATAAATATATCTGATCAAGTTCCAATAAACGATGTATAGGAAGCACAGCTGTGCTATGGATAGCTTCTTGTGACAGTTTCTTGTTCTAGCAATGCAGTAGACCGCTAATATATATTCTGCATTTATTTATTGTTTCTCAGTTATTATTTCTGAAACCATAGGCTGTCTTCACAAAGACAGCTGCAGTTACCAGCAGCTATTAGCATAGATCAATAATATAGTTCACCACTAAGGGGCGCAAGCATTCAGCAATTTTGTAAACATTTCTAGATGCAGTTGTGTAATCTGTTTTGCAGAACTTACTCTTGCAAAACATGTTTTGTATATTATTTTATTAGCATTCTCAAATCAAACATTATTCTGATTTTGCATACATCTTAGCAAGGCAATAGAAGCTGTTTAAAGCTTCTCCCAGCCCAGTATGTAAGAAAAGCAAGCAGCAGTGACATTAATTTTAAAATGACATTTTCTTTTGAATTCTGGTTTGGCTTCTTAGCTATCATTTAATGAAACAAGTTGTGTTTTCCTTCCATAACCAGGAGGTTCATATCAAACATTTTCATTGTAGTTATTTTGATGCCAGATGTTCTTGGAGGAAACTGATTTTGTAGATCTATTTCAGTCAGGGTTGAGGTCCGCTTTTGGCACAGAAAGCTTTGGTCACCCTGTATGATGAACTCTCTTGGGAGAAAGACAGTTTTCCTTGACCACAGTGGCTTTCAATACCATTGACCATGGTATCCTTCTAGCATGGCTGTCGGAGTTAGGGTGGGGGGCACTCCTTTATGGTGATTCCCGTCCTACTTGGATGGTCATTTCCAGAGGGTGATGCTTGGGAAGGACCCATCTTCAGACCCGGGGAGCCTTCAATGTGGGGTTACTTCAGGGTTCATTTTTATCCTCCATGCTGTTTAATATTTACATAAAGCTGCTGAGTGGGGCTATCTGGAGGTTTGGAGTATGTTGTGAGCAAAGAGCTGATGACACACAGCTCTCCTCCTCCTTTCTATCTGCAGTGGATGTGCTGGACCACTGCCTTACATCAGTAATGGACTGGATGAGAGCCAAGAAACTGAAGCTCAATCCAGATAAGACTGAGGCACTGTTAGTGGGAGGTTCCTAGATGGATGGGAGGTTGCCTGCTCTTGATGGGGTTACACTCCCTCTGAAGGAACAGGTACGCAGCATGGGGCTACTTCTGGATCCTTTGAGGCTCAGGTGGCCTCGGTGGTGCAGAGTGCCTTCTGTCAGCTACAGCTGGTGGTTCAGCTACGCCCCAGATAACTACTGTTGCCTATGCTCTGGTATCCTCTAGGTTAGATTACTGCAGCACGTTATACGTAGGGCTGCTTCTGAAGATGGTTTGGAAACTTCAGCTGGTGCAGAATTCAGCACCCAGGTTGCTCACCAGGGCAAGGCAGTTTGAGCATATTACATCGATCTTGGCCCAACTGCACTGGCTGCCAGTTAGTTTCTGGGCCCAATTCAAAGTGATGTTTTTCACCTATAAATCCTTAAAACAGCTCAGGACCGCAATGCTTCAAAGACCACCTCTCCCCATATGAACTGACCCAGACCCTGCAATCGTCATCCAAGGCCCTTATTCATGTGCCTCCTCCATGAGAGGTCTGGAGGGCAGCAACACAAGAAAGGGCCTTTTCTGTGGTGGCTGCCTGTTTGTGCAATGCTCACCCTAGGGAGGCTCGCCTGGCGCCTTCATTATTTATCTTTAGGCACCAGGTGAAAACATTTCTCTATAACCAGGCCTTTGGCTGAGTAAACATTATATGGCCTTTTAAATGTGTTTGTGGGAGGGGAGTTATTGTTTCGTTTTTGTTTTACTATGTAATTTGTTTTTGCATTTTGCATTTTTATGTTGTGAAACACCCTATGATCTTCAGATGAAGGGTGGCATACAGATTTAATAAATAAATAGTTATACCAACCACAAACAGGAAATATTGCACCAAACCACTAGGATGTAGATGGAGCCCAATGACTCCAGCAAGTGAGTTAAGAGATACAGTACGGCTGAGGGTGAAACATTCAGAGATACGTGCCGATCAGCTGTCGGAGAAGATTCCTCCATACCACTAAACAAAGTGATCAGCCTAACCCTTAAGTGACTTAAATCCCCTCTTCCAAGGTTCACCAACAGCTGTTTTGTGCCACAGCAGCTCGAGCCTTTGAGGGTCCATAAATATATTTTGATTCCTCCCCTCTTAGATTAAGAGCTCTGTTGTGTCTAAAAATGAGCCTATTAATCCTTTGTCTCCCTTGTGCATATGACTTGAAGCATGGGCTACAATCCCAACCCATCACCATCAGCCAGAGTTTTAATGCTGGCATCAGATTGCTGTAGGTGTAAATTAAAACAAAATACACCGTATTGATTAAACAAACAAACAAACAAACCCTGATGTTTCCCGTTTGTGTGTTTTGTATAAATATTCAAATGTTCTTTTATCCAGGGTTGACTGTGTGTCTCTTAATTCATTTGGAGAAGTAAATGAGCAGCAGCATTCTGTGCTCTTTGGTTCCTGCTTTAGCATTACGGTTGGTTTTGCACAGCAGAAGTGAAGTATCTGAGGACACTGTCAATCCATTGGTTAGCAGCTTAGGCAGAACATTCTGAGGTTAATCTTTCAAAAACAGTTCTGGAGGTGAGCCTATTAATACAGATAGTTACCACTCGCTAGGCATGGGGATGTCTCATTTTCCGAGAGGCTGTATGTCTCTGGTACTACACACGGGGTTAGAAACGCAACAGAGCCAGTGAAATCAAACGAGATGTTGGGCTTTCATTCGTGGGACATGCCTTAACAAGGCTGCCACATGCTGTGCCCGTTTCGTTACTGAAGTACAGCATCCTAAGAAAGACGTGCACAGTACAGAGTCCAGCTATTCATCCCTATCGGGTTTTAAATGGTTTGTTCTGAATTGCAGCACATCCTTTACTCCAACACAACACTCCCCTCCATTGGAGGTTTTTAAGCAGAGGTTGTCTTAATGACCAGCTGTCATGGATGCCTTAGCTGAGATTCTGCTAGGTGACCCTTGGCGTGTGCCTTTCAACTCTGCAATTCTATGATTCTGTGGCGACCTGCTTTTGGAAAACTCGGGGAAGTTTCAACAGGTTAAAACGTGGCATAAAGTGGGGTTGGTGAGGTGGGGAGAGTTAACAAAAATAATTTAAAATGCACAAAGGAGTCACCCGGATCAGGGACATCAGTGCCAGTACCCAGGGGAGGCCTGGGAATGAGTTGGCACACAGCTGTTACTCCAGTGGTGCCGAGAAGGGCATGTGGGTCTGCGAGGGGCTTACCCTCAAGGAAAAGCCCTTGCAAAACCTCCCCACCCTGCTGGGTGAGAGGCAAAGCATTCTGCACAGCTGGGCCACCCACCCCCCTTCACTCCTAGGGGCGGGGGAGACCAGCGGCAAAGCTGGACAGCAGAACGTGGTTCCACCATGGCCCCAACAAAGCCTCCCTTGCCTGGGGTGCTTCTCTGGTGGCAGTGGGGTGGGCTGGGTGTCTATGGGAACACCTCTTTTGTTTCCATCCCCTGGGGTGGCTGCTTCACCCCGCCTCATCAGTGGGCTGGCTCTTCCCGTATCCATCCCAGTAGTAAGCGGCAGGGAGAAGCAAGAGTGGAAGCTCTCCCAGAAGGGGGTTTAGGGCAACACAATTGATTCAGTTGCACTGGGCATGGAACCTCGGGGCCGCTGCAACCGTGGTTTAGAATGCAGGGTGAAAAACAGGGGGTGTTGCACAGGGCGCCACTGAAATTTGAGACCCCACGGTCCACCACTGCTCCACCTACCACCACACCTGAAGCCACACTGGCCTGAGCAGAAGGTGGGAGGGCAGGTTCCTTTTATTTTTGTTATTCTTCCCCTGGGGTTAGGCCCCCTGGGGATCCAACTCCCCATGCTCTATAATGTTCCAGTTTGGGGTTTGTCACTGGTGGGAACTTGACCCCTTTCTAGGCATAGCAAGGGCTTCTGTCATGGGGCAACCCCCTCCCCCCACATGGCAGAGTTCCTTTCTGACCCCCTCCAGCCATTGAAATAGGCATGCTGGTTTAGGATTGTGCACTAATGGAATGATTTCAATATATTACTCATATTTCTCAATGTCTTAGATTTTGGACCATAGAAATGTATGGGTATGGCATCCCAGGACCATCAAATGATCATGAAGAGCCAAGGAAACAGTGTTATTGCAATTGCTTGATCATGCAATATATTATTTTTCTTCCCTTGCCTATGCAAAGTGCTGCAGACTGCAGCTGATTTAGACTAACTTTATCTTCATTGTAAATACCGCATGATTTTATAATAATAATAACATTTCCCCAGCCACTCTGGGCAGCTCACAGCATATATCAAAACATATTGAAATCTTAAACATTAGAAACTTCCCAATACAGGACTGCCTTCAGATGTCTTCTAAAAGTCAGATAGTTGTTTATTTCCTTGACATCTGAAGGGAGAGTGTTCCACAGGGAGGGTGCCACTACTGAGAAGGCCCTCTTGTTAAACAAACCTAGTAGTAGTATCCTTAACAGTTAACTTAATTGTTAGGAACTTACCTGGGGAGAGATAAATTTAGTGCTCTTTTCTGTTTTGCCTGCTTTCTAGGTCAGTTTTCCTGTGGAAGTAAGCACTGTGATGAGAAAGAAGGCTTGAAGAGTTGGGAGGTGAATTTTGGTTACGTTGAGCATGGCGAAAAGAAAAATGCACTTGTTAAATTAAGTGAGTTCTAACAGTGAGCTTTGATTTTTATTTTTATTTAATAATACACTGCTTAATTTTAAGAAAACCTCAAAGTGGTTTAGAAGGCTAATTATAAATGGATCTGGCCAGCTGAATTATTACTGTTGATGTTCACTCGGGGTAGAAAATTACATTAGGACTTTTATAAACCCACATTACAGGGTTTTTTTAAAGTACAGAGTTCACAAAAGGGGAGTGCAGTCTGGATCCATTCCAAACCAGCTGATTTCTGTAGAATGTGGATTGTTTGGCTTTGCTGAAAACCACCTTCTGCGGCAAAAGAGGAGGTGAGCAGGGAGCAAATGAGCCCATCCCTTTGCTCAGGCTCATCCCTCTAGTGGTTAAATTATATCTTAGTGTTGTGTTCAAAGGCCACCAAAGATTTCTTTGGTTGAACAACAGGGTAGTCCAACAAATATCTACTCAAAAGTAAGTCCCATTGAGTTCGGTTATGCTTACCCCCAAGAAACTGGGTATAGGATTGCAGCCCCTCAAGGGCAGAATTCAGCGTAGCACTAAGTGGGGCATGCACACAAGGAACAAGGTCTGCTCTTTCTATGAGACTTTCCCACTCTCTCCTCCCCCTGTGTGACTCCCTTGTGTGTCCTAAACCTGACCAGGGGGTCCCAGCAACGCTCCAGAGGACATTTGGGCAGTGCGGATGGGAGGAGAGTGAGGAAATTCCTTCTGTGCGAGCAGACCTCATTCCACACACACACACACACACACACACACACACACACCAACTTAGTTGAAAACCACCCCAAGTGTTTTTTAATAATGCTTTTCCGATTTATTTATTAAAAGGCAGAATTAGTGCTGACAGTTTTGATTAGCGTGCAGCACGTGTGACATGCTAGACATGGCAATCTTACAAAAACTGAAAGCAGACTTTATGGGGATAATTGATGTTAGATGTAAAATTTATGGGGATATTTTAATTCCTCTACATTTAATTCTTCTTTTTTCCCCTCTTTTTAAAGGGCTTTGTCCCGAATGCTCTTACAAATTAAACTTTCACCACAGGTAACGAAAGTACAGTCTTTGTATATATGTTTGGGTATACTGAGTTGTATGCACAATGCTGTGTCAGCGGGGTTATGTTTCCTCTCCTCCCCTTGGTGTATTTGCAACATTGCAGGGGATCGGACTTGATGACCTTTGGGGTCACGCCCAATTTTACAATTCTATGATTCCATGATCTGCTCCAGTGAGTTCCTCAACAGATGTTTGCCACAACCTGAAATTATCTTCCTCTCCCAAGCAATTGTTTCCAGCTTTTCCAAAACTGAAATTCCAGCTGTTGGATTGGGGAGCAGAGCCATGAAACACTTCTTTGCTTGTCCAGTTAGCAATATACACATACGGAAGTCTGCTTGTGTATGCATAAAGTCCCCTCAAGGGATTGGGGAAACGTGTATGCATGTTTATTGACACCACTTCTACTTTCCTGGTTCAAGAACTGATAGCATCACACAGTTCTGGGGTTAAGCTTTGATTCAGGTTACACTCTGCATCTTTATGTTCAACTAAGATGTGGTCCTTTTTTGGAAGCAGCTGAGTTGGCTCAAACCTTTTCTCTTTTATTAGGGCATATAACATCTTTTCTTAAACAAAAAGCATCCATACTATGTTCAAATTGATCAGTTTAAAAACATCAAATTCACTGATTTTTTCAGGGTTGGCTGTTCAGGAATTATAAAGAGTCCTTCCCCACCCACTATATATTTCTGTAATATTTTTGTTGCTGGATAAACACATTGATAGAACCTTTAACATCCACTCCCTTTTATAAAGGAGGAAGGAAGTCAAACCAACGAAAAAGCGAGCAAGCACAGAACAAAGCTCCAAAGCTTCAAAGAAAACAAGATTATCTTCACCTCACAGACACAAGCCAAAGAAAAGAAAGAGCCATAAAGGTAAAAGAAACCTTTATGCTTAAAGCGAGGTTGTTTTAAAATGTTAACATTCATAGTTGAATTTGACTCTACATGTACATTTTGTGTTTTGGAAAACTGCTAGCCGATTCGACTCAGGAGGATTTGTGTGCCTGTGGGATTGCAGATCACATCCGGTTGTGAGAGGGAAGGACAAACATGGGAGGAAGAGGGGAGATGGGGAAAACGCCTGGTCTATTTCCTACAGGTGGGAAGGTTTCCCAAGTACGTTTGAAAGCAAATCTCTCTGTCCTGGGGTGCTTCTACTCTGACATTTCAAGCCAAACCTTAGTTTCAGGTGCTAAATTAAGATTATCCGTGTTTCATGCGGTTTGCAAATTACGGTTGAGGGTAGAAGGAGAATTTGTGCACAGGAGGCCTGGTGGAGGAAGCAGCCTGTTGTCCGATGAACTAGCCTTTATGTCGTCCTAGGTCACTATGTTTATGTTGGACATTTAGCAACATTTCATGGTAAACTCATTTGCTGAAAACTGACATTTACGTATTAACCAAAAGTATTAACCAAAAGTATTTGTTATATATTTGAGGCTTACTAGTTAAAAACCATAATTATTATTTTTTAGCATTTCTCTCTGGCCTTATCAAATGCCAGGAATTGCTAAGTAGATGTTGAGTTTCTAACATTATATTTGTACATGTATTTGAATAACTAGACATGTAACTAACATAATTCTAAAAATGTCTGTTTTCAGATCAGTCATTCTTAGAAGAATCAGACGATTCTGACAAAGGTAACTAAATTGCAGGTGACATCTTGATTTTTGGCTTAAAGGAGTGGTGGGCCCATCACCGCAGCCACATTCCTGCTGAGCGTCTCAGTCAAAGTGGAGGAGAGGCAGGCAGGTCCCTGGGCCAGCCTAGAGCCCGGCCTCCTAAATGCATGTGACCCAGATAGACACATGTTGCCCTTTCTGTAAAATGCCGGCAAGAAGCTCATGTTACCAGGAGATTTTCTACCCCAAGTAAGCATTAAGTTCTGTGCTCCAACTTTTTTTTTTTTTAAGAAGTACTTAGGTGCTGCCAGATGCACAAAGATGTGGATTGGGGGCTGCATTTTGAATACACATTCAAATGTCCATTCTACTGAACGCAATGCAGAGTTGATAGGTGGCAAGAAAGTACATTCTGATGCTCATGTGGAAGTGCAGAAAATTACAGTTTGTAAACAGCCAATAGGCAGTTGGGACCCAAACCACATTGGCTATTTAGTTGCATTGCATCTTTTGCCTTGTTTAAAAAAGATACTTTGTTTGGGATTAGGAAAAGAGGTGATAAACATAAGTCATTTAAACCTGCAACAATATTTGTTTCTCTTATGCCTTCATGCAGTTGGGCTGTAGCCCACAAAATCCCATGCCAAAATTACCTGTTTAGGAAGAAAAGCACACCATGATTACAAAGGGATGGATTTTAAAGAGGAAAGGCTTGGTCAGTCTTATTCACAATGCTGATATTGGAATATAAGCTAGCTAAATATAGTTGCAGCGTATCCATAAGCCTGTTGTTCCCAATTCTTCTCCTGTTTTAATATTTACAAAAAATAGATTGAGAATGTTACCTTCATTGGATTGTGAATGAGACTTGTTAATAAAGAAAATGCTTTCAGATTGTTGTTGTTGCTATATTCACACCCCACCCATCTGGCTGGGTTTCCCCAGCCACTTTGGGCAGCTTACAAACATAGTTTAAAATGTGACATTCCTAAAATCATTTTAAATACTACTAAATCACTCTTTCATTCACAGATTCTGTCAATAATGATGAGAAAGATGGTCCCTCAGATGCTGATTTTTGGAAGGGTCCACCACAAGAAACTGAAGAGAAAACCCGGTCAGTTTTTTGACGAGTAGCTGTTTGTTTTAAAACGATGGTGCTTATTTAAAATAAATATAATTACGTTGTTTTTCCTCAAATTGGTAACAATTACAGTTAACCTTTATGGGCAGATATCCTCCTTCAGTAAATGAAACAGAGAAGAGAACTCCTCTCTGTAAATTGCAGACTTATTTGGAAACTTAGTAAAATAAAATTTGCTCTGCCCCTAAAAGAGGGAAAGTGGTGGGCATATAGCGTAGTCAAAAATCTGTCAGCCAGGGCCAATCATACAACAGGGTGAAGACAGTTACAGATAGGTAGCCGTGTTGGTCTGCCATAGTCAAAACAAAACAAATTCCTTCCAGTAGCACCTTAAAGACCAACTAAGTCAGTTCTTGGTATGAGCTTTCGTGTGCATGCACACGAAAGCTCATACCAAGAACTGACTTAGTTGGTCTTTCAGGTGCTACTGGAAGGAATTTGTTTTGTTTTTTCAGGGTGAAGACAGACAGCACCAGCCTTAGAAGGAAGGTAACAATTGGTGTCTGGGAGGTCCAGGAAGACATTTTAAATGTGGGCGAGGATGCAGTTTTGGCCTCACTGCAGGCAGCACCATCCTTTGGAAGCATTCCTCTTAGATTTCAATCTTCCCGTAGGTTTCTCAGTTTTGTTTCAGCCATTTCACACATTTGAATGATCTAACAACCCTGGCATTACTGTTTGCGCATGTGTTATCTGTTTGCAAGATTGGTACAGCACCTCTGCCATGCCACCATAAGTTGTAAGCATTATTGTAAGCATATGTTTCCTTAACAATATGCCCCAATAGTGCAACATTTTTGTCAGCACAGACCCTGCCAGCACACCTAAAAAGGTGTACCACACCTTGGACTGAAAAATGTCTTTGTGAGTAAATGAAAATGACTGCATGCATGCCCCCCCCCAGTGCTTCTTAATACCATTTGCTATTGTTTTACAGGGAAGAAGAATTTGATGAGTATTTTCAAGACTTATTTCTCTGAAATGTAATGTGGAAATCTGGAACTTCGTGGATCATCAAAATCCGTAAATAAACATCAAGCTTCCAATTTCATATCTGACTTTTCTTTAAATACGGTTTTAATTGCATAAGAACTATCTAGCACAACTTTTCTTCACAGGCTCACTTAGATATCTGGCATAAGATTGTGTTTTTTTGTGTGGTTTTTTTTTTGCAGTAGTTTAACCTAAGAGATTATTTCCATGTGATATACTACATTCAAAAACTATGATAAGATTCAGCATTCTCTGATGAACAGGTTAGATTCACAGCAGCTGATTAATGTTCACTTCAAAAAAAAAAAAAAAAACCAAATGAATTTGCAGAGGCAATTTTGGGGCCTTTTATTGCTTTGTAGTTCTGCATTCCTCAGAACTTACCCAGTGTCACTGATACCTTCCTCTTCTTCCTCAGCGCTTCTGTTTTGACTGCAAACATGTTAGCAGTCAGTTTGCTATTAAAGTTTGCTGTTAGAGGGAATGATTAGGTTTGATGATCAAACGTGAGACTAGCATGAGCGCTTGTATGGCTAGCTATTTCTGAAGGATAGATACGTAATACTGGGAACTAAGTTAACTGTCACATTTTGTTTTAATGAACGAGGAGATGGCTTGCCTTGGGCAAAGGTACATGCGGCTTAAGCATTATCCATGATTTCTGATCCCCTTAGCAGTGAACGAACAGTAATCTTCCTTTAGAATGTAATCCTGAGCATACAGCAAGACGAGAACACACAACCTTTCAGCCTGGTTCTTTCTCCCCTGTTCAAAGTACAACATATCTTAAATCCATTTTACCATATGCTTCTAATAAATAATATGCTCGAAAATAACTATCTTGTTTGGTCCCTGAGCAATGTGAAATAAGGTTTAAAAAGAAATTAGCATATTTTTGCATGACATTTACATTTAATTTTTTGGGGGGTGCGTGGAACAATTATATTTAAAGTAGTGTGCTTATCATTTTGAAAGTAGACAATTAAATATGCCAGGTAATAAAAGACCAGAAGTTTTTAAAAAAATAACACTAATTGAACATATTCGCAATATATTTATGAACATGTTTTTACCCTGGTGTACAGCTTGAGTGAATATTGGAACATCTCTACACACATTTAATGTTATTTCATTATATTTTTCAGCATTCATGCACACAGAAGGAAGATAAATCATTAAGGGTGTCCTTGAATAGCAAAGAAAGGTAGCTGTCTGTGTGTGAAGGCTTCTTTAGGTAAGAAGGTGGATTTAAAGGTTAAATCTTTGCCTTCTTGTAAGTTTGGTTGGGAGCCAAATCCAATAAGCAACAATCAGCTTGCATCTGTGTAACATGTCTCTCAGGGCTTTGGAAGAGTCCTCTACGATATCTGCTGCTTCAAACACTATAAAGTATCCATTGTCGAGGTCCAGTTTTTCTTGTAGGTCTTTCCAGTACAGTTATAAAAAATGGTCAGTACATATTTAATATGCTGTTTTTTGTTTTAATACAAAGTATATGATCAACAGCAACCTTAGTATCTCTTGCTTGTATCTATATTTAATACAGAAAAATAATATAGTTATATATTTTTATGGCATTGTAAAAGTCTGCATAAAATATTTGGCCCAGTAATCAATAATTGAACAAATGATAAATTTTAATGAAGCACTGTATCATTGGGATACTCTTGTATTTTGCATAGCTTTGACCCTTTTCGGAAACATTTTTGTAGCATGTTGAGAAGTTTATAGAAAGCAGGTGCTGTACAGCTGTATTTGAGTTTCTGCCCCTAAGGTATTTGCCACTATTTGGACGTATAAAAACAAAATGGCTGGCTTAGCGAAACATCTGATACTAAAATGATTTGAGGATCATAGTCATAGCACATTTGAAAAAATTGTTGCAGTTGTGTTTTAATTTCAGTAACCTGGTGCACAGCAGATAAAGATTTATCAATGAAATATATTTCCTTTGCCCATAGTGATCAAGCATACTCTAAAAAGATAAATAGATATGGATTGGATGCTCAATCCTATGTAATGGCCAGAGTTTTCCATATACAACATCTGTATATGCACATGGAGTTAAAACTATTAGCTTAACTTGCATGGTGGTTGAAGCTTTTTGGGAAACAAATGCCTGTGAGCTGCATTCAGGCTTTTAGATTTTGGCCAACTGGGTTGAGAAGGGTTTTACATTGTTTACTGAGTGAGAATTAGTGCTTATTCAAGGACTGAACTTGGGTTTTGGTGGGGGGTTGCTTTCAAGACAGATGTCCATTTATAAACTACCCTTGCTGATTTGAACAAAAGAGGCTTGGCAAATCAGGCGAAGGCCCATCTAGTCTAACGGCCTGTTCTCACAGTAGCCAACCAAATGCCTATAATAAGCCCACAAGCAGGTCCAGCCACTGGTATACAGAGGCATAATGGCTCCAACAGGGGAGGCAGAACATAGACACCTTGGCTAATAGCCATTGATAGCCTTATCCTCCAGCTAAGTGGATGGTCATCGTACATTGTGGGGAAATGAATTCCATATGCGCTGAGTGAAAAAGTACTTTCTCTTGCCTATCTTGAATCTCCCAACATTCAGCATCATTGGATGACCCCAAGATCTAGTGTTATGACCGATAAAATTGCTGTGTTTGTGTGATTTCTTAACAGATAGCCTGCCTTCTCACATACTTTTTACTACACGATTCATTTTGTACCACAAAGCTATCATGGGAAGTGCCAAGTTATGTGAGAAGGGTATGGAAACGGGAATACTGGTGTGAAGATGAACGATATACAGCATGGGTTCCACCAACGTGGTCTCAGGTTTCAGATTGTATCTTTTCAGTGTGGGAAAGAGCCACACTACAGTAGCTCCCACACTACAGAGGCGATTAGCAGAACACAAGAGTTTGTGTGTACATGAACCTTCCATTCATTTCAGTGGATCCAACAGATCCACATATGCAAAATAATGGGCAAAGATTTACTACCTCCTTTTAAGAAAAGGGCAGCTCTTGTGGATGGGATTTCTCCCTATCTGCTCTGGAGTGGGCTGAAGGCTGGTTGTGATCCCTGGGAAATTGGCAAGGTTGTCTCATTCTCAGATAACTGATAGCAGTAACTAACAGGCTCCCCCCTCCACAACACCTAAGTTAAGCTTCTGAAGCAAATCTTGGGTGGGAGACCATGAGTGGACAGAGGTGCCTTGTCATTATTTCTGAGTACTCGTCCTCCCTCTTGAACCATCTGGCTCTGGTTGGTGAACCTCGGTATGCTAGTAAAAAAAGCAAAGTCGATCCTGCGGGCCTTAAGACTGCTCACCTCTGCACTACAGCTCCTGCACCCATTGAAACTCTCTGGATCAAGGTGTATATATGCATGTGCAATAGGTCTGTTTATAGGCACAAATCTGATGCTGGAATTACAGCTACTAACATGACATCTGCTGCAACTTTATTTGTAACAGTACAGGGAAAAGAAGATAAATAATTCCAGATGAAAGGGCTAAACATAATATAAAACCTATTGTTCTCCATTACTAATTATGGGATTACAAGATGTGCAATGTAGAGATGCTTATATGAAATTGACAGAAAATAGTGTAAAAATCCTGACAGTTCGCAGCTTTAATTCGTTTAATAAAAAACATTCTGTATAAATTGAGGATGACAGCAACCCAAGAAATGAACCCATAATCCACTTGTACAAATTAATCTCTGATTATATTTCATCCATTCGTCGTGATTTTTTTTCAGTTTCCTCCCAATGCTGTCACTGTTGATTCCACTGGAAATGGCAGACAAGTAAGGACTGGACTGTATGCTACTTTATGTTTCAGAGAAATCCCCAGGCTCACTGAAGATCTTCCTAGATTTCTTCCACTGTAGCAGAAATATTGTCCTTGATGTTTTTTTTTTAGTGCCATTGAAGTCAGTTATAAAATTGTACATGTTTTTGATTTGCCCTCTTCTCCTCCACCTCCTCCACCACCACCACCGCCGCCTCCTCCTCCTGCTGCTGCTGCTGCTGCTTCAGCTAATAAAAAGCAGAAAGCAAAGGGTTATTGAGGTGATGTGTGTGTGTTTTAATAGTGTTCATTAGATATTTTACAGGTGTTTACTTTGTGGCATGAAAAGCACGTGTGTTTGGCCATTTTAAAGCTCAACACATTATCAGCAATTGTGCCATTTGATGAATAACCATTTAGCAACTTGATGACTAATAACCAAATATTATTCACCTAAGGTATGGCACAATGTATGAAAACTTTTCAAAGGACAAACACACACTGAACCACTCTTCCTGGAAAGTTTCAGCAACTAGGTATACTTAACTGCATTGACAAAATTGTAGCTGATGAAAGGTCTTAGGACAGAAAATTAAATCATAGGTCGATATAATCCTCCAAACTCTTTGGGAAGAAAAAAAGTGGACCTTTTTTTATCCTGAATACAGATGACATGGGGGGGACGAGCCAAAAACTTTTATTGAATCTCAAAATCAAACCCTAAAACTTCTTTTTCTATTGCTTCCAACGTCTTTCAAATGATTCCACAGGTTTTAATTTTTCATAGTTTTTCTCTTTGTAGTAAAGCAAATTGTTGCTTTCTGGTTCATGTAAATTAACATAGCAACATTAGAATGAAAACTTACATTTGAAAGCTGTGGATCACCATGCTACTAGGTTATTTTCGACCCTTTCCACCTGCATTGAAACACGTCACATGATCAGTGGCCTAGCCTCTAGAATGTTTACCTAAAATTAACAGCATGATATTCAAAATATTGATCTTAATTTTTGTAATATCTCATATCATCCTGTTTATTTTCTGTTCTGAACTTTCCACTGTAGTGGTTCAGCAAATAAAATTTGTTTTTATTTTGAAAGGCAAGCATTCAATGCAGCATCACAACCAGGTAGTCCAAAGATATGAGTGTAATCCAAATCATATATTGAACTCCAGTGGCAAGCCTACCTAATGTTTCAGGATTGCACTGTTGTATCAGTGAAGTATCTGAATGGTCCCTACATGCTATATACAAAACTGAAGTGTTTCTACTACTCTACAATTTTTAGACCATTGATCTCTTTCTATAAAGACCCTGATTTTGTGAGCTTACTGTTTCACTGTAACACTGTAATGACTAATAATAATCCTTGAATATTGTACAGACTATTTTAAATACATCCTGCCAAAAATAATATTTTCTTAGCTTTTAGAGGAGCAATCTTTCCATGTTATCTTGTCTTCACCTACTTTTAAAAGATGCTTTTTAAAGGCGGCTTTTCTTTTTGAAATTAAAATTAGCAGATCAGAGGACCAAAGACCCAAAGCACTTTCCCAAACACATCCACATTTTTCACAGGAAGAGAAAAGGCAAAAGAATCTCATCATTTAAAAGAAAAAATGAATTGTGTAGGGTGCCAATTTCTATGTTCTTACGAACCAGCTTAGCTGTTGGCCCTGATGTAGCCCTAGCTATATATCCACAAGATATTACCACATACCTTGTTGCATGGGAAAATGTACATGCACAATGGAATGCACTTTGGAATATGCATCTTATTCAAGGCAGTCAAGTACAGATGAATAGACTTTTTCACTTGCACCTGATCCTATACTCTTAGTTACAAATCTAGTAAGTGGTAAGCCTGTTTATTTATGCAGATCTCCTTAGCAGGATTGGGCTGACTGCGTTTTTATGAGTCTTGCTAATAACTTGGGAAATATCAAGTCCAGAAGGCAAACATGAACATGAACTTGTCGTTGCAGCTGGAGTAACAGATACAACAGCATTTTCTGTTGTTTTTGGCAAGGATACTATTTGTTTTGGACTCAGGTTTGTGCAAGGAACAGCATGAAAATTAAGTATTGTATCCTCATAGGGAACAAGGCATTTTAAAAAAGTTATGAAAGCATCACAAGATGAAGTCGATTCAGTTGCTCATGCCATTTTCCTTTTCCTTCTGCCAAGACTCACTTCTTAAACTTAGGCTAGAAATAGATGTCTAGTTCAACAGATAACAACACCAGTTGATTTCTCTAATGTTCAAAGGGAGATTTTGCTAAGGATTTTCAAACTGGCAATTCATGCTACTGTGACTCTTCCACTTTCCCCACTAACAGCTCAATCATGTACATATCTGCTCGGAGAAGTAAGTTCCACTGAGTTCAATAAGGCTTCCTCTGAGGTAAGTGGATATCAGATTGCAGCCTATACAGCAGCTAATGACATGGTAAGGCAGAGACACTTAGGCAACCTCTGAGCACATAAAATAGATTGAAGACACACACACACACCGTACATTGGACAATTCTCTTCCTTCTCCACGCAGGTCCTTTTTTCTCTGCTGAAACGCTTGGGGGAACTCATGGTGGGAAGGAGAGTGTACTACCTTTGCCCCTGCACTGCGGGCTTTCTCTGCTGGCTTCCTCCTGCACACTACATTTGGCAGGACTGGTCTCTCTACAACGGAGTGCTCATCTAGCATTTGCAGTGGCACCACAGTTTCCAGTGACCTTCATTCTCAGGAAATCAAACCTGAGGGTTGCCTGGCACTCCTGAAATCTCTTACCACTCAGAGACTGGGGCACATGTAACACAGGTGTTTGACTTGCGATTGTGCTTCCTGGAAGACGAACTCTGAGCAAAAGGTGTACTGAGCTAACATGGTAAGAGTAAGCACCAGACGACTTGCTGTTCCAGCAGCAAAACCAGAGGTTTCTTCTATTCACAGAAGGGTTAGGGTCCCACTAATGGCTGCTGCTCATGAAAGCTGCAGAGGAGATGACTTTCAACCAAGTCTACCTTCCTTCTGCCACCTTCCATGGTGTTCCAGAGCCCCTAATGCACTCTGGAACACATTTTATGGGGTGGAAGGAGGAGTAGCAAGCAGAAAGGGGAACTGTTGAAAATTGCCTCTCTCCCCTTCTGTGAGTCGAAGGTTTCATTTGCAGAGCTCAGCTCATGGAATCTCTTAATCCAGCCCATTCCATCCCTACTTACCACTAAGTGCTGATCAGCAGACTTTAGCCTTGAATGCCAAATCCAGCCAAAGTTACCCAAATTGCACAAGCATGTGCATGCATGTAGGAACACATTTTTATATGCCTAACCTTTCTTGGCAGCTTCTTCCTCCTGCCTTTTCTTTTCTTCCTCAATCTTCTTCATCTTTTCTTCATACACGTCAGCTCGCGACTTCCATTCCACCCGGTTGTTTTGAAGACCATCAAACATAGGCGTAATTTCCTTATGGAACCTTGAGAATTCCTAAGTAAACAGTGCAGATCCGTAAACTGACCTTTCATGGTGAAATGGTGTATCTACAGTGGTAACACAGACATTTCTGACATGTGCAGACTAAAGATGGCCATTAGCTGGCAAGCTGCGGTGACAAACATATTTATCTCAGGGCAGAACTAAGTTGGCTAGCAGGAAGGTTTCTGATGTGCAAAGCCAGGATGAGGTAGCATTTGTCAAAAATAAGTGGTTGATGGGCAGAAGGGGTTTAATTCCCCCAGCCTGGCTTAGAAACTTGATTTCCCAGTCAAATGAGGGTAAGTGTTGGGTTCTCCCCTGTAAATGCCCCACGAGGCAAATTTGTGATTAGAAATCATGCACTTGCTGATGAAAATCTAATTCTGTCCTTAGTTTATGTATACGATAAGAATGGTGCTATTTACATTGAAAGGAAACTTTTAAAAGTAGGGCGGATCAGACATCCTGATATGAAAAGCTCTGAGTAATACCAGTAGGAGATGTTTTAGGAGACTCAACAGTTCAAAACATGCACAGTTGTAACCATTTAACATACAGTGGTGCCTCACAAGACGAAATTAATCCGTTCCGTGAGGCTCTTCGTATAGCGGTTTTTTCGTCTTGCGAAGCAAGCCCATTGACAGCTTAGCGGATTAGGGCTATTAGCAGTTTAGCGGCTTTTAGCAGATCAACTGATAAGCGGCTTAGGGTTAGGAAAAGGGGGGGAAAAGGGAAAAAAACCCCGCAGGAACTCGCAAGACATTTTCGTCTTGCAAAGCAAGCCCATAGGGAAATTCGTTTTGTGAAGCACCTCCAAAACAGAAAACCCTTTCGTCTAGCGGGTTTTCCATCTTGCAAGGCGTTCGTCTTGTGGGGCACCACTGTACATATTTGACTCTTATAATTCCTTATGTCTAAAAATTTAGGTATACATTGTAAAAACAATAATATGACAGTCAAATTATTCGTCTTACCTTGTATACAAAAGTACACACAAAATCAATGAAACCAACTTGAAGCTTGGGCAGTTCTTCACCTTTGTTCCTGTCCATCATAGGCTAAAAAATGAATGAAGCAGATATTGTCAGTTGAAATACTTGGAAGTCTTTGTTTTTAAAACAAAACAATATAATAGATAATATAATTACAATGAAACACTTACAATTGGCTGTTGCTGTAGGACAGTTCGTTCAAGATCACCTTGCTCCCAGAATTCATTTGCAACCATGATGGCAACCTAAGAGTGAATAATGGCTTCTATTGAAAGATTCAAGATTAAACAGCAATTGTAACCTAAAACCGTATTCAACAGAAAACATAGCAGAAGAATGTGTTTTTGCCATCATAGTAATAACTCTTTAAAAATGACCAATAAGATATATTTGCCACACATTCTGATCGTTTTGAAATACCACAAACATGTCCTGAATCCAACTCTGAATTGAAATATATCACAGCGAAGAATGTGGGAATGCATTCTACAAGTATTTAATATGTTACTCCAGTATCTATAGCTGGAAATGAATAGTATGCTGTCTACTCGCTACCCTCTGGAACTCACTAACTGATGGCATTCACTGCTGCAAGAGATGGTTATGGCCAATGGTTTAGATGGCTTTAAAATATTACCAAACCTGAATGATTGGCCTTAGCTCTTAGCTCAGAGCCAGAGCCTACATCTGTCTGAACACCAGTTGCTTGGGATGGCAAAGACCATCTGCTTGAGGGCTTTGCAGAGTGCTTGGGCCAGACAGACCCTTGGTCTGATCAGCAGGATCTCCTCTTCTGAATTTCTTTATTATTGTTACAGTAAGCTCGTTTTGGAAAAAGAATAGGGAACAAATCTGGAAATCAACAAACATCTTCACATGCTTCAGCATCAAACATATATCTAGATATTACTGAAATAAAAGCCTCATGTATTTTCTCTCAATAAAAATTACATCAAACTAGATTCTGAAGATGCTCACCTTACTTTGCACCTCCCAAGGTTTAGTGATAGCAGACAAGTCACAGCCAGTCATCATCATCGCCCTTTAAATAAAGATAATAGATTTATAGCAGGAGGAAAAACAGTACTAGCCTTAGTGGAGGAAGGGTAAAATGAAATTGACCTACATTATTACTTCCTTTTTGGTTGGGTCCATAGATATATATTTAATTGCTTCCTCTTCTTTTTCCATCTTTTCAATTGCATCCACAATCTTTTGAAACATAGTCCTTTTCCTGTGGAAATATGGTGACTTTTACAATGCACGCATGGTCACTTTTACAGCCTACTTGGGAATTTTACTGTCCTGGAGCCCAACATGGGCCTCTGAAATGGAATTCTGAGGCCCAAAGCAAGAAACCCTGATGGATATTAGGCACTAAAGTTAATTACGTTGCGTTTCTAATTGCAGTAATGACCTAATGGACTAACCCTGTCAGGTAAACCTTTGCTAAGATTAACAATGGAATCACATTATCATCACTTTTCAGGTATCCTTTAGTTTAAATATGCACCAATATGTACACAGTGTACAGGGTATCTGACTAGTTTTTTTTTTTCACATGATGAGACACAGACAAAAAATCATTCCATACATAAATGCATTTATTTTTTACATTGTTTATGTTTTTGCTTTGTTAAAGTAATACTTAAAAACATTTTTAATCTAGTAGGCTCAAAACATGAAAAACTACACAGAAAAAAAGTTTTAAAAAATTGTAAAATGGCCACAGTAGCTGCATTTTAAATTTTCATAAGAAAGCATTATAGTAGAAAAGAATTTAGCACTTACTTGAAATATAAAGCCAAGTCAGTTGCTATGATTGCAACTTCAAATAAATGTAGAACAGTTTCATACTGGCGCTTATTTAGGTTCTGGAAGATGTTTAAACTCTGCAAGATCGAGATTTTTGCAAATCAATACAGTTTACAAAATTATTCCATGTGTATATGCTACTGTATAATAATGCATCTACTTAAAGTAAACTGTCTTAGTATTTCCTAGTCATCCAAAATAAAAACAAAAACTAGGGATAGCAGTACTGTTGTGTATAAGTTGTATATAAGTAGCTAATAACAGACATTCTGGACAAAATAAGTAAAAATAAATAACCTGAACACAGACACAGACCTCATCTTGTAGCAAGGTTTTACTGTACTCTAGATGGTGTCTTTCTAAAATGGAAGAGCCATGAAGTCTTGCCAGTGGAGATGCTGACCTGATGAAACACAATTATATAGTTTAAAATAATCCACAGGGTGTATTTCTGAACCATGAACTTACATACTGTAGAGCTTATCCACACTAATTTGCTTTTAATTAATAGGAAACTATTCTCCTTCATAGAGTACCAACATGTCTTCCTGCTGGTCCATCCTGTTGTAATATAGTTATTGACTTCAACTTTCATGCATGAAAGGGATAAGCTGAATCCAGAGTTCAGCTGTCCCTCCTTGACTGACTGTGTAGATCAGGGGTCAGCAAACCTTTTCAGCAGGGGGCCGGTCCACTGTCCCTCAGACCTTATGGGGGGCCAGACTACATTTTGGGGGGGAAATTAAAAATGAACAAATTCCTATGCCCCACAAATAACCCAGAGATGCATTTTAAATAAAAGCACACATTCTACTCATGTAAAAACATGCTGATTCCCGGACCATCCGCGGGCTGGATTTAGAAGGTGATTGCCTACCCATGGTGTAGATATAAAGGAGGAATGGAAGTGTGGGTGGTGGGTTCTTGGGGTTGTGTTTTGTTTTTGCAATAAGTGGCTATCTGAACAAGAGGACCAATAAATGATGCATGTTGCTCCCACCACAGCAAATTTATCTACTACGTATCCCTGGTTGGCCACTGCAGAAAAGAGGATTTTAGCCTAGATGCATATGTGGTCTGATCCATTAGGCACTAAGTTGAACTGGCTGCTTTAGATAATGGCAATTTCTTTTCACCACCATCCAATCATGTTCCCTACTTTTAAGACAGTTGTTCCAGATGTATATGTCAACAGATACCACTTACTTCATTTGATACAAGTTGTTGGTCCCTCTGTGATCAATGTCATGGCAAAAAGCTGCAGATACCATAGCAAAGGCTTCTAGGTCCGTATAATATTTCTTTATTCTACCTGTCTATAGAAAGAGAAGGGTTTTAAAAAAAAAACAAAAAAAAATAACAACGTTGCATCTCTGCAGGTGTGTTACAAATGAAAAACAAATTTAGGCATAGATTCAGAGAAACAAAAGATACCATCAAAAGGGTGAACATGGTCTGCCCAACATTGAATCCATGCCGCCAGTTGTGGTAAGTGATATCACGATAGCCTTTTCTCACAGTATACATCCACCTTGTAAGCACCTGTGGCAAATGAAAAGCACTTGATTCTCTGTACTTTTAAGTCTTGTAAACAAAATACAAAGCTATTTTGCCACAGCTATATAATTGGTTGTACTATAATAAAGTTGAGATTAATCCTGATTTTGTGTCAGCGTAGCGTTAACAGAATACTAGACTACATACCCTCCAACATTTCTCCAATGAAAATAGGAATTCCCATGCCATAGTGATAATTTTACAATTTAAACACCCACACATGGTTGCCCCAGCCATTCTGGGCAGCTTCCAACATATATAATAACATAAGAAAACATTAAACATTTTTTAAAAAAACTTCCCTATACAGGATTGCCTTCAGATGGCTCGGAGGTCAGATAATTCCATACCCTCCAATATTTATCCAATGAAAACAGGGACATCCTAAGGAAAAGTGGGACATTCTAGGTTCAAATCAGAAACTGGTAGGGCATCTCTAAATCAGGGACATCCCTGGAAAATAGGGGCACTTGGAGGGTCTGGGACTGTGACCTAGGAGACCAGGGGTCAAGTCCCCTCTCAGCTCATCTTGGCCTGCAAGACCATTTTGGGTAATCCGCCTCCACCCACCCTACGTCTGACATGATATAGGTAAAGGTTGGGCCTAAACAACCTCAGCCCAGTATACCTGAAGGAGCATCTCCACCCCCATCATTCAGCCAGGACACTGAGGTCCTCCTCTGAGGGCCTTCTGGTGGTTCCCTCACTGTGAGAAGTAAAGTTACAGGGAACCAGGCAGAGGGCCTTCTTGGTATTGGCGCCCTCCTTGTGGAACGCCCTCCCATCAGATGTCAAGGAAATAAAGAATTACATAACTTTTAGAAGACAGGGCTTTATAAGGAAGTTTTTTAATGTTTGGTGTTTTATTGTGCTTTACATTTGCTAATATACAAATCATCATCATCATCAGAAAGAGTAGGGATTTGCCAAAGCTCACTTAAGTAGTTTCCAAAGCACCAGACACCCAGCTGATGCAAAGGGAGGGCAATCCTGTTTGGTGACTGACTGATGCCAGTTATGAGGAGCAGCTGCATAAGATGGAGGGTGCCAGTGGGCCTGCCTATGACATAGAGTCAGGCCTACACGCCATATTGCCTCTTCTGTGTTGTGTCGCCACCTATTCCCTGGCTTAGTTTGCATGATGAAATGGTGCGTCCTGGCGCACCACAGCTGAATATATATACAAGAGCAGATCTGCCTCATATTTAGGACTATTAATGGCACGCTAGGTCTGCAAAGGTAATGCTATGTTCTTTGTTTCATATGGCACAGGCTTAGGGAAACAGGCAAAATATATCTGACCTCTGCTGGTACTTTGAACTTTTCCACAACATTTATCTCAAAGAACATCCGTATCCCACACTTGATCAACTCATGTTCTGTAACGGGGAAGTCACTGAAGCGAAATTCATAAAGTTCTACATCCTTTGGTTCAGGCAATTCCTCTTTCTGTTGGGAAAACCAAACAAAACCCCATCAGTTTGACATGTCACAAGGGATTAGGCGGAGATAATTTTTCTGTCTTCAGCTTCCGTGGGAGGGTTGCCATGCCAACACTTTGGAATCAAAACCACCATGAATATACAGATCTCTCATGTTTCAAGCAACAGTTCTAGAAAAATTAGCATTGCATACTAAGTTGCTTAATATCTCCAAATTATTTTTAAGGTGGGGAGGCGTATGTTTATGCATTGGTTAGATCCAGTTAGATTTGTCATCCAGTTAGATGCACTTAGATCATAGGGTATATATTGTTTAGATCAGACTGGCCCAAATTGTAAAGGCGAAAGATTTATACGATCTGAAGAGAAACCTGAGTATAGACTGGCCCAAATTGTGACCCATCAGACTGAACACAGCTCACAAAAATAAAATAAAAATGCATTGTGGCTGCCAGGTGCTTGACTTTTACCGACCCCAGCCATCCTGTTTTCTCTTTCTTTTTTTCTGTGCCAGGCAAAGGAGCAAATCTTGAAGGTTGAATGAGCTGCTAATGGCCACTGGTGGGCTATGTGCAGCTTGGCGGGTCACAGGTTGGGCAGGCCTGGTTCTGGAGAATATTATTTCCCCCCCCCCTAAAGAGTTGAAGGTGACATGATTATAGACAGATTGTGGCTTCTAGTGTGTATAATGATCCCACTTCCCCCTCTGGCTCAACAGGCTTTGCAGGTTTTCAAAACAGAATTGTTTCAAAAACCTACAAAACCTGTCTGATGATGAAAGGCAACAGTAGGCCAAAATACATGTGCATGAGTGTATGTTATAGAATTTTTAAAAAACTTTTGCACCACTTTAAATGTTCTTTCAAACTATTGTATCCCCAACCTGTGGCCCTCCAGATGTTTTGGCCTACAACTCCCATGATCCCTAGCTAACAGGACCAGTGGCCAGGGATGATGGGAATTGTAATCCAAAACATCAGGAGGGCCGAAGGTTGGGGATGCCTGCCTTAGACTGTCAGGTATTATTTGGAGACCTGTGCATAGCCTAAAAGATATAGAGGACATTGCTTTATAATAGCATTGCTACATTAAAATAATCTAAAAGCAGCAACTCTATAAAAACAATATTCAAATAAAACAATTTAACAAAAAATATAAGGAAAAAATTAAATTAGAAATCTTCATGTGGTGCCAGAAAACCGTCAGAGCATATTTCTGGGGAGAACATTCTAAGCTGAGTCACCACCTCTGAAAATGCTTTGTCCCCCAAGAGTTACACACCACATGTCAGGTGTTGGAAGAACCTAAACTAGGGGCCTCGGATGAGGACAATCTCAAAGTGTGGGCAGGGAATAAACAATATTTCAGGCAGCCTGGGCTCAATCCATTAAGGGTTTTAAAGATCAAGACTCTGCACTTGGAACTGCACCCCAAAACAGACTAGGAGCCAGCACAGTTATCAAAACACCAGCACAACATGATCATAATGTCCAGTCTCACTTAGCAGTCTAACAGCCATTAAATTAACTAAAGTCAACCATTGTTTTTCGTGGGGGTTATGTACCTGGCTGCCAT
Organism: Podarcis erhardii; assembly: GCF_964252035.2. Lineage (NCBI taxonomy): Eukaryota > Metazoa > Chordata > Lepidosauria > Squamata > Lacertidae > Podarcis > Podarcis erhardii. Next base: position 37,467,300 of record NC_138509.1, read on the forward strand.
GCATGTCGGTGGAGTGGGCATAAGCCCACTCTGTACTGCTATGCCCCCTTTTCTGGACACTTCCCGAGTTGCGGCGATGTGTGCGGTTGCAGCTGCACACATACAGTAATCTAAAGGTTACCAGAGCAACAGCTGGAAAATCAGCCTAAGCTGGTAAAAGGGGATTCATGCCACAGTGGAAACTTGCACCTCTAGTGACAGAGACTGTGGAAGGAGCATCCTCATACTGCAAACCTGTTCCTTCAGAAGGACTACAACCCCATCCAGAATTTGGGGGGGGGACATTTGAATACACAAACATGCTACAGAAAGCCCCTCTGTCTTATATGAATGGAGACTCGGTTTGTTGGCCCTCATACAGTCCGTTACTGTACTCAAGCACCAATGTAGCACTTATACTGATGGCATCTCAGCCCAAATCTCTGGGTGACCTAACTCAGTGGTTTCATGGTAGGTACCGGTAATAAAAAAGCAAGGAACAAGACTTAGTCCCATGGAACACCACAGTATAAATGTTGTTGAGCTGATCAGTGGTCCCCCAGCGTCATCATCTGAAATTGCCCGTTCAGGTGGGAACTGTAAAATTATACCTCCAGTTCTCAATCCAGATAGCCTAGCCAGAAGGATATCATGGTCCACTCCATAGCACTGGTGGAGGAAGAGGAGTGCGGGGGGGAGCGCACTGCCCCCAGCAGCACAATCCCGGTGGGGTGCCATCACGGCTGCCCCCCCCGCCTGCACCGGGTGTCACACCTCCAGGATGCGCCCCAGCCCCGCCCCCGCTTGCTCTCCGCCCCCCCCTCCGGTGCCAAAGCATGAAGCTCCGCCACTGCTCCATAGTATGAAAAGTCATTGAGAAGTCCAGGGGAATCCCTCTCCTGGCACTGGTCATGGGTCAGGGTGACCAAAGTTGTTTCTGTACCAAATGCAAAATCTACTTATATTCTACAGTGCCCAATGGAACTGCTGTTTAGCACTGGGGATACTGAGTGCAAAACTCAACATGCCTCCCTTTTTATTATCATTCTTTTCAAAATAAGTCGGTTCCCTCTTCTATTTATTCTGATCCCAGGTCAAGGACAAGAGCCAGTCACTTCTGGAGCAATGACAGTTTTAAGATGCAACACCTGCTATATCCCATTAGCAAGCTGGGATTCCAAGCTTTCTAATAGGATAAAGCCGTTGTATTTGGCAGTGCACGGGAGATCAGACCTTACATTTAGGTGCCCTCTATCAGGAATTTGGCTGCATTATTTTCTAGAGTTTTTCAGCCCAATGTTTTCTCACATACAAGCTCAGTGGGGGGAAACATGGGACCTTGATTTTTATTTTCAACACACACACCTCACTATCCAGGTAAACTAGAGGAATTACCACAATTCAAGGGCTCAGGCAAAATAACACAAGGAGAACACAGATCAATGCCAGGGAGGGGTGTGATCTAGGGAGAATTCTGAAGGCCAGATAAAAAGGTCTGTAATGCAACTGGCCCCTGAGCCTAAGAATTCCCTCCAATGGTTTAATGAATCTCAGGGTACAACTCTTTGTTATAGAAGACTCCTAGTGAAAATGGCATTCTGTGTCAAGTCTATTTCCCATTATTTTTTCTTCTCCCTATGCCATGATAGGATGCTGTACATATTTGGTTGGCAGTGGTGCAGAAGCACATGATGCCATGAAAATCTGACATATATACATAACAAATACATGATACAAAATGAGAGAACGCTCAACATGTGGATTTCATTTTCAATAAGAACCCTGTGTCTCCCTGCAATACAGTCCTACCCAAGCATATACTATATGAAGTCACAGAGAGGCACACAGCTGTAGTAGCAATGAATTCATCAAACTCCCCTACAAATGCTTTCTTGGGCATGGTTCCTTCCCTCTACACCAGAGCTCACAAAACTGCAGCAAAAGCCCAGTGTGAGCAAGAGCTATTCTTTGCTTCTTTATTCGTTAAGACTACATATCCCATGCTTCACCCTAAGGTCACAGGCTTTTTGCAACATTAAATCACATAAATCTAAACAAATAACATAAACAAAATTAAATCACTAAAACTTCTAGAACCAGTACCCAATGCTCATAATATTTATCATCTCTGAATAACAATATAAATTAACACGTACAACTAATGCATAAAGACTCAGTGAAATAATGGTGTTTTCTGCCTGCCTGATCTCAGCAGAAAGCTCATTGGAAAGCTGTAGCCCAGTTCCACTTAATTGGATCTCCCTTGATGATAGTACAGCTAATAGCACTTCCGCAGCCGAGCTGGGATCATGGGCAGGATAGTATTGGGAGAGGCGTGCTTTCATATAATCAGGTGACTGTTTCCCCACACCAAGCCATTTAGGGTTTTATATATCAGAGTCAACATCTTGAATGGGACTCGGTGACAGTGTTCCATGCTCCCATTTGTTGGTACCCATGCTGCATCATCTTTGAACCATCTTCAGGATGCACATAGAGTGCAATACAGTAATAATAATAACGATAACGATAACAATAACAACAACAACAACAACAACAACAACAACAACAACAACAACAACAACAATAATAATAATAATAATATATTTATACCCCGCCCATCTGGCTGGGTTTCCCTAGCCACTCTGGGCGGCCTCCAAAAGAGTATTAAAATACTGTGATAATCAAACATTAAAAGCTTCCCTAAACAGGGCTGCCTTCAGATGTCTTCTAAAAGTCTGGTAGTTGTTGTTCTCTTTGACATCTGGTGGGAGGGGTTGTAGTCAATACAGTAGTCAATGTGGGTGTGGGTTACTGTGGCCAGGCTTCACCTGTACATGGTGCAGCAGGTGGAACTGGGAACAGGCATTTCATGCCCCTGCAACTACCTCAGCCTTCAGAGGAAAGACAGAATAGGAGTATCCTCAGACTCTGTATCTGATCCTCTGGGGACAGTCTAACACCATCCCAAACAAACAACGAATGCCCTGTCCCATATAAAATATAAGTAAGCCTTTAGTTACTTACCAAAATTTTGATAAGTTGTTTCTCATCACAGTTCTCATCTATAACATCTAAGTTCAGTTTTTCTTTGTACTTCTAACATGGGGGGGGAAAGCAAATAAAACTATTGAGTTCAGTCGATCTCACACAAATGTCCAAACTTCATTTTTGTACAAAAATGTCCAAACTACATTTTTGAACTCACACTCACCAATATGGTCTGAATTTCAGCCGGTGTTGCCTTTGTCTGATACATCAGCATTTCCTGAGCAATGTCTTTTCTGTTTTCAAGCTTATTCATTTTGTCATAGGTGTCAGTATTTAAAACAGACCACCCCAGGAACTGTGTAAGCATCTGAAATGGAGTAAATAAATATAAACATTTAGGTATTTCCATCTGCTCTGCGCAGCTGGGAAGGCACACACACTGTGATAATGCAAAACACCTGTCTTTTATAGACAGGTCTTCCACTAGCACTTGAGCATCACTAATTAGTGAACAAGTTATTTATCCACTACTTTGGATCAAACCCATTGGCATTATCTTTTATAGAAAATTATTACTTTTTATAGGAAATTTCTGTTGATAAAAGCAACAGTGACATCCAAGTCCTCACACTTACTATGACAATATATTAGATGCTCAGGATAGGTTGTATACATACCAACTACTTTCCCAAGATACTGAAGTGTAGTGTAAGATGTTAGTATTTTGTTTTTAAATTTCCAATTATGGTAAAACACCCTCCCTCCAGTGTCTGATTGTAGCCTGACAATGTCAAGCAACTTGGAGCGTACTTCAGTAAGCTGTTCATCATGCTCGTCAAAGGGTTTGCCATCTTTCCTGTTGTAAAATGTAGCTACACCGACAATTTCTTCCTTCTTGTTGACAATAGGTAAAGATAAGACATTTTTAATAATCCACCCTGTCTCATCGAAAGCTTCTTTCTGCAGAAGAGAAAAAGAAAAGAAATTACATTACCACACAGGTATTAAAGCACTATAATGCCTGTGTGAACACGATGGATGGATAGATCAGTCGACTTTCATTCCCTGTCAGTTTTGCATGTCGGGTGCCCTGTTTTTTGCAAATTAAAGACACACACAGAGAGAAAATTGACATTGAGATGTTTTTATTACTTGCTGCTCTGGACTCCTTTGGGCGGAAGATATAAATTTAATCAATCAATAAATGTAAATGGCACACTTTTTACTGTGCTATTCAATGCATTTTACCTTAAAATACTATTTCTTCTGGGCAATTATAAACACATAAGATACATGTTTTAGATCTGATTGGTTGCTACATTCCAACCCACGTGTAATCTAAGACTGGCAAATTAGGTCAATTCACTTTAAAAAGCAGACCAAGAATTGTCTCATCCATCTCTAGTGCTGATGTATTATCTTAGCATTATTTACTTCTTAATGCAATAAACGAAAACACTACCTGAAAAGTGAAGTATTCATCTGCTGGTGCATTCATCATATTACAAATCTAGAGAGAGAAACAATAAAAAGAAGCTGTGTCATTTACATGTCAGATGCCAGCTGCTACAGGAGACAGGCCAAGTAGAGTATTTTTGCTTGTATCTTCTTGGGGGCACTTCTAGATGATGCTTCTACAGAGTGGGGGGGGGGGCTCTTGCTGTTATGGCTACAGACTTCTTCACATACACTGATCCTTGGTAAAGTAAACCTAAAATAAATACCAGATATAATCTAAACTTTGGGTGAAATTTGTGCAAGGAAATCAGGATGAATGCCAAATAAGGAGGTCACCTGGAGGAGCCCTTATACATATATTTAGATTATTGTGAAACATACTGATATAAAGATTTAAACAAAATACACCTATACATATGGAACTGCATAAAAAAACCCCTGAAACTTACAAATCCATTTTCAGCAACGTAAGTTGGCAATCCGCTAGCAAGACACCAGTGATCTGGAGGAGGTGATCTTTGAAGAAGAGAATGAGATAAAATTGAGCACTTCCAAACCAGTACCAGATCTACAAACTGAAAGGTGACCAGTGACACCCATTAAGCTCTTCAGACTGTGGTGTTGGTGTGGGTGGGTGGGATATAGAGGTTTTTTTAAAAAAAAAATGTTGTGGGTAATGAATCTGAGCGTTTGGGTGCAAGATTGGCATTAATAAAAATATATGGAAAGCGCCCCCTCACATATTCTTGTTCTCAGGTTTGTCTCAAATAATTACATCCTCTGTGTACAGTATTCTGGTCTCTCTATCCCACCCCTCTACCCTTATCACCAAGAGAGAAGCTGCTCTCGTGGTCAATGTCAAAGAGAGAGAAAAGGTGCCTTGTTTCATTTAAACAGAAACACCAGAAAGGTATTGAATGGTGCCCACAGCTGCCCTCACCTCAATCCCCCTCCCCAGATCTTAGAGCAAAAGCAGGCACTGAAAGGAAGAAACATCTTGGACTCTGGCTGGACCCCTAGTCTCTTCCCACTTCCCTCCCTTCCTCAAGTGGATGTTGCATAGTGTAAGTCACCAGAGGAAGCCATTTGCTAAATTCTGGAGCCTGGGGGAGAAGGAAGGAATAGCAAAAAGTAACAGAGCAGAGCAAAGCAAAGCAGTGTCCATGTTTTTATATGTACTGCAAGCTGCCCAGAGTGGCTGGGGAAACCCAGCCAGAAGGGCAGGGTATAATTATAATTATCATCACCATCACCATCATCAACATTCTTACTATTTTCCCAGACCTGGAGCACAAAGAGCAGCAGCAGCAGTAGATATCTCTCCTTTTGCCTCGTCTCCATCCACCATGCAAAGCCTCACTGACAGTCTTCTTTGCTACAGAGACTACTCTGACTTGCAAATGAAGGACGGAACACCATGGTGGGCCATAGGCAGCCACACCACATTGGCAACAGGACAACACAGCATGGCAGTCTATGGCCCACCATAGCAGAACCAAGCTAGGGTGGGATGCTGTTTTGCCACCCCACTAGCCTGCCACCCAGAGCAAGTACCCCCTCGTGCTCCCACTCCCACGCAATCCGGGCCTGTTCCAAACACACTCTACTAATTTCTATCTAACAAACTGGCAGGAAACACTCACGGAATGACTTTGATTTCTTCTTTTCCATGTAAGATGTAATCAATAATCTTATAAAAGTTGACTTCCTAAATGCAAGGGGAGAAAGAAATGTAAGAATCTGTCAATAGAATCTAGAAGGCTGTATTTGGAGAGATGAAAGAATTGTACTCACTCGGCCATCAGGTGTTTTTGGTCCTTTGTAAGGCTCTGCTTCTCCCAGTTTAATTGGCCATTCATCATAGAATTCCTGGGAATAGGAATAGATGAATTAGCAAAATGTCCCTGAAAAATGGCACCAAGGATTGGGGGGGGGGGCAAGAGTTCATCTCTGATTTTGTGGCCAGTTAGGCTGCTTCAGTCCTGCTGAAGTGGATTCGATTTAAATAGACTCACCATACACAAGATCATATAGCCTTCCTGTAGTGGCAGCAGCAACAATCAGGAAGTGGGGAGGGAAACTAAAGACATTTCGAGGAGGGGCATGCTTGTTCCACATTTATGAAAGAGAAATAATGCTCCCATCCAAAACATATTTTAGCTGAAGTAGTAACTCCTATTGATTTCTGACAGAGTTAACTTTCAAGTAAGCACGCTTAAGACCACAGCTATATTTTAATGATGATTCATTTACAATTTGTCTGTGCCTTTCATTCAAGTAAAGACGAGTGTGACAAGTGGGGGGGCAAGCTGCCTCTTCTCTGGCACCACCTCATTAGTCTTTTGTAAAAGTATAGTTAGGTTAATTAGTTATAATAAATAGTAGTGACCTTCTCTTTGGTCATGTCCAGCAGACCAACAGAATATCTTTCACAGTTTAAGTATATTCGAATGGTGTACAGTGCTTTGTGAAACTGTCGCTCAATATCTGTAAGTTCTTCAAATACTTTGTTGGCAGACCACAAAAGCATCTATTTAAGAGAGAGAGAGAGGGGGGGGGAGAAATGAGGAAACATTTAAAACTCTGACTGATGAAGGCCAAAGCATAAACGACAACACTGGCAAATCATGAGGAAATATGTCACAATCAGTACATACTTTTGCATTTTGGGGCACATTATGAAAGTATAAGCAGCAGCAAGAAAAATAAGTACTGACTTCACATTTAATTAAGTAATATGTAATACTTTACCTGACTTTTTCTGGATTCAAGATTGTACAAGTATGCCGTGTGATACTGCTTTACAGCAAGTGCAAGGAAATTAATGTATTTGTTAAATAGCTGCAAAGGAAAAAGAGAGAGAGAGAATAGCAATTATCATGGGCATGATCCAAACAAAGTTAAGAGCTTCAAGTTCCACTTATTTCAATGAGACAGTTAAGCACAAAGATGTCTTACTGCTACTGAAGTCAATGGGCCTTCACAGCGCTTTGGTGGGATCGTGGCTCATAATGGTTGTTGTTTTTTACTTGTACCGCACTCTTCCTTGGAAAGGCAAACAGCTTACACAAGGCTCCTAACTTTCTCCTGTCCAGATCTTTACTCACTAAGGCTGAAATCCTATATCCTCTTACCTGGAAGTAAACCTCACTGAACTCAGTGGGACTTACTTCTGAGTCGACATGCATAAGTTCCAACAATGCTATAATTTCCAGTGAGTTAGTTGTAGCAAAAACAGGAGAGGTTCTTGTGGCACTTTAAAAACAATCAAATTTACTGTGGCATAAGCTTTGATGGCAAGATTATCAGATGCATCAGGTTTTAATCTGCGTTGACTGTTTATATATATATATATATATATATATATATATATATATTCATGATTGTAGAGACAAATCACAACCAGTGAGATCAGAGAGAAATTAAAGGCAACCAAGTACAAAAAGTTATAATGACATAAAGTCATAATAGTGACTATTCACAGAACAGTATTGCTGGTAATGCAAACACTTGGCACTGGAAAGTTAATTAACACCTGTAGTGGGATAAAAACCCATTATCCCAGTTCTGGCCACAAGGGATAGAACTGAATTTATGGATTTATATTCTTTTTATTTATTTATTTTATTACATTTCTATGCCACCTTTATCTGCCAAGATTCTCCTCCTCCCCATTTCATCCTCACAACGAGCCTGTGAGGTAAGTTAGGCTAAGTGATGATGACTGGCCCAATGGTCACCCAGTGACCATCATGACTGAGTGGGGATTCAAATGCTGGTCTCTCAGGTCATGTTCCAAGACTCTAACCCAGGCATGGGCAAACTCAGTCCTCCAGAGGTTTTGGGACTACAGCTCCCATCATCTCTAGCTAACAGGACCAGTGGTCAGGGATGATGGGAACTGTAGTCTCAAAAACATCTGGAGGGCCGAGCTTGCCTATGCCTGCTCTAACCATTACTTCACACTGGCTCACAAACTGTAATTCAGCTGTTTCCTGCTGTAGAAATTCCTTTGTTAAATAATTGCTACTTTAAAGTCAGCAGCAGAGTGTCCTGGAAGGCTGACATGTTTTGCTACTGATTTCTGGATATTGCCCTTTCTCATGTCAGATTAGCATCCATTTAGAAAATACAGTAGAATGCTACATTTTTCAGGTGACCTCAGGCCCACAGCTGTCAATGTTTCCCTTTTTTAAAAAGGAAATTCCCTTATTCCAAATAGGATTCCTCGCAAGAAAAGGGAAAAGTCGACAGCTATGCTCAGGCCACTCAGTGAACCCAACTTGTTACTTCTTGTTGCTCTACGGACCACAGCATTCTTCATGTCAGTACTTACATCTTCATCTTCTTTAGAGAATTCAGAGGCATTTTGCTTGTTAAGAACCATGAACACAGCGAGAACCTCTTTCCCAGACACTATTGGAGCTGCAAGCATGTTGACGGTTGTATAGCCGGTTTGTTTATCCACAAAGTCGGAGAAATGATTATTCTGAAACAAATGGGACCAGTCCATTAGCCTTTCAAATATTATCAGCAATTCATTTGTCACTTTTGATTTGCAAAGGACTATACAATCTTTGGGACGTGGGTGGCGCTGTGGGTTAAACACAGAGCCTAGGACTTGCCGATCAGAAGGTCGGCAGTTCAAATCCCCACGACGGGGTGAGCTCCCATTGCTTGGTTGCCATCAATTTTTATTTTAATTCATTTTAATCCATTTTTATAATGTTTTATAATGTTGTACTGTTTTAGTGTTGTTAGCCGCCCTGAGCCCGGCTTCGGCTGGGGAGGGCGGGATATAAATAAAATTTATTATTATTATTATTATTATTGGTCCCTGCTCCTGCCAACCTAGCAGTTCGAAAGCACATCAAAGTGCAAGTAGATAAATAGGTACCGCTCCAGCGGGAAGGTAAATGGCGTTTCTGTGTGCTGCTCTGGTTCGCCAGAAGCAGCTTAGTCATGCTGGCCACATGACCCGGAGGCTGTCTGCAGACAAACGCTGGCTCCCTCGGCCAATAAAGCGAAAGGAGCGCCGCAACCCCAGAGTCGGTCATTACTGGACCTAATGGTCAGGGGTCCTTTACCTTTACCTTATACAATCTTCATTGTGCTTAGTTTCACATTTATTCTTTTGGAATGGAGAACTCAGCCAGAGTAACTATCATATTGAACAGTGACACCTTTAGAAAAGTTCTAGAACTCAACTGGCTCAAGAGAAAGGTCTTCAATATGTTGTTGGACCACTTTCCCATAATTTCTGATTGTTGGCCATGCTGATAGGAGTTGTAGTCCCAACATTTGGAAATTACCATGTTGGCTATTCCTGCCATAAAATCAAACTGACAAAGGACCCTCGGCATGGATACTGAAATCGCCCAGAACAATGAGTATCTGGGAAATAACAGAAACAGCAGCAGACATCAATTACACCAAAACTTGTTGAATTAATGGCTCTGGAATAAACAATCCCAGGAAGAGTCAATTAAATGAACCAGACAATCCATACAAACACAGATAGCTTCTCATTCAACATAATGGAGATATTGCAGAAATGTTCTCTTGCTGCAGAAAAATATGCTTGTTCTCATGAGAAGCAGAATGATGTGAAATGATCTGCATTCCATCTCTATAGGTTTTGCAACACACATATTACACTCCAATTCTACACAGAATCATAGAATTGTAGAGCACCCTGAGGGTCATCGGGTCCAAACCCTTGCAATGCACAAATCTCAAAGTATCCATGATATGGCACATTTTAAATAGGATAGGATGCTGAAAATGATAGTATTTATCCAAAAATTCTGTGCATTAGAACACAAATGAATCCATTTCTTTTTCATAGAGAGGGCATGTTCTGAGTATGACTTAGTTGGATATCACTAACTAAAATTAATTTTGATCACAATAAAGTTACTAGAAGGTTTGCCATGTCAGTAACTGCTACCTGACCTAGAGGAGACTGAGTATTCATTAAAGTGGATAAAGAAACTTATTTAAATAAAATTCAAGATACAATCAATAAGCTCTTAACAGCAGAGGAAAAGGTAATGGCTACAATCTTCTAGATGGGGCTCATGAACAACAATAGCAGGCAGGCATACAGAGAGCATGAGCCAAAAACAGCCATGCATTTTTCCCCCTCACATCCTTTAAAGCAGAGCTTTCCAAACTTTGTGTTGCAACACAATAGTGTGTCGGCTGCAGTCTGTAGGGGTGTCGTGCGAACTTTCCCCGCGCTCGGTTTGCTAGTAAAACTGAATTACTGTGTTGTGAAATGATGCATGTCTAAAAGGTGTGTCACCAACATGAAAAGTTGGGAAAGCTCTGCTTTAAAGCCTTGCCATGTTGGAACTGTGCCCTGAATTTTCACAATGCCTTCGTCCATTGACATTATTGCCATACCCTTCCATGTGCTGCTTGTGAAGCCGAAATAGTGGCAGGCTTGAAATACCTCCTTTAAAGCCATCTGTTTAAGCAGGTTTCCCTGGCTCATAAGATTCACCACACTGTTCTGTTATTCATTTACATTTAATTGAATGTTTTATTGATAGATTTTATGTCTTTACAGATCTATTGCTATGTAATTTTGGTTATAGTGTTGTGTTTATATTTTTTCTTTTCTTTTAAAAATGATCTTATGGTGTTTTATGTAAATATAAAGCAGTATATAAAGCAGTATAAATGTTAAAATAATAATAGTAATAATACACTTCTCGCTCCACATGAGAGAGTGTGTGTCAGCAGAGGGTGTTCATTTAGATTTCTGGTACAGTATAGCATCTTTGTGTCAGCAAGCTCCTTGGAACAAACGGTTTGTACTTACATTTCAGGGTGAAAATCTTTTCATCAGTTGTTGATCAGTTTTCTCAACAATTTGGACAGTTTAATGAATTTCTGTGAATGTTGCTTTCTAAAATAGCCAACTCAGAGTTACTGTTTTTTTAATTTCAGTTGCCCCCTTATGGAGATCTAGAGGATCTTGCATTCAAAATAGCAATCAATGTTTTGCCCTCTAAAAGGCTTTATATTACCTTAATTCCTACCCTGCAATGTTTAGCCTAGATAAGATCTCTTCCATGGCATGGTCTGAAGGCACAGGAGGCCACCATATTACTGAAGCTAAGCAGGTCTGGATCTTGTCCATGTCTGGATGGAAACCACATGAATGCTAACTTGGTTTCCATGATGGAAGAACAGCAGGATATAAATGTAAGAAAGTCTAAACTGGTGTCTAGGTGGAGGAGAGAGTAGGGGCAGAGGAGAAATTAAGTTCCATAAGCCAAATCTGACAAATTTGCACTCTCCAAAACAATATGCAAACCAAAACATAGCTATCCTTCCAAATTTGCATTCATCCAACTGTTGTAATGGAGTCCCCCAACCAAACGTTTACAGAAATGCATATATTTTGGAAATGTGTGCATAAAAATGGACATTTATGAAAATAACATACAAAGATGCATTATATTAGGGGGAATTGCCTGCCAAAATGTGCATACTAGTCCAAACTGCCAATAAAAATGTGTTTATCAAGAGAAATTTGCACTGAAATGCTGGTGAATTTTCATGAGAGGACTTTAAAAATAATAATAATCACAAATTGCTGCAAAATGTGGAGAACTGAATTTAAGACAGGGAAAATATGAAACAGAGAGTACTGAAATGAACAGATCCTTCCATCCCAAGGAGAGAAACCTTGCAAAGATGACTTGGTAGGAAGGTGCAGAGAGATTAGCCTATTATCTAGGAGAGAACACCAAATGCCTAGTAACTGTATACAGCATTATTACTGCTTTCCCATGCATTTGGGAGCCATCAGAGTTTCTGTGACTTCGGCACCCATTAAACCAATCAGCTCCTACCTCACACAGGTCACATGTAGAAACTACCAGACTTAAGCAGCCCTGAAACTTGCAATAAGTCAAGAATGACTGTGGGCATATAAAGGTAAAGGTAAAGGGACCCCTAACCATTAGGTCCAGTCGTGACCAACTCTGGGGTTGCGGCGCTCATCTCGCTTTACTGGCTGAGGGAGCCGGCATACAGCTTCCGGGTCATGTGGCCAGCATGACTAAGCTGTTTCTGGCGAACCTATTTATCTACTTGCACTTTCAAACTGCTAGGTTGGCAGGAGCAGGGACCGAGCAACGGGAGCTCACCCCGTCGCAAGGATTCGAACCGCTGACCTTCTGATCGGCAAGTCCTAGGCTCTGTGGCTTATGTTTTGTCTATCAATAAAACATTCAATTAGGAGTTATATGTACCTTATTTTCAGTTTGCCATTGTTTGTATAATAAATTGCTTCATCAGCAAACAATAATTAATTAATAATTAATTCTGTGATATAACACATAAAATAACCATGACACAGAAGAGTAAATCAGTTTTGTTTGAAATCATGAGGCCAGATTCAACTAACAAGTCCCACTAGGTACAATGAGGCTTTCCCATCTCTCCTCCCCCTGTTACCCAATAGACCAGGCATAGGGAAAATCGGCCCTCCAGATGTTTTGGGACTACAACTCCCATCATCCCTGACAACTGGTCCTGTTAACTAGGGATGATGGGAGTTGCAGTCCCAAAACATCTGGAGGGCTGAGTTTGCCTATGCCTGCAATAGACTCTAGGAGAGTCAGGAGAACCCCGGAACAGCTTACAGGGAGAGGAAAGGGACAAGTCGAAATGCTTGTGCTGATGGAACAATTGCCATAAGAAAACACTTTATTCTAGTGATCAAATACATTTTAAGCCAACATGTTTGAATTATAATAATAATGATAATGATAACAGCCCCCTTAAACTAAGTTGGACTTGCTTCTGAGTAGACATGTATAGGATTACACTGTATGCTTGATACACTTAATGCTGGTAGCCTCATCTGCAATTCCAAGTATATCTTATGTGAAACCTGACAGTAAGAGCAAAATGGCTTCTTCTGATGGCTTTTGGCAGAAATCTGTAGAGACCTAATTACTGCTTGTGTGACATATGTAACCCGAGGGGATCTGGGAAGTTTTGTACAGCTTCAAAAGTGTAGAAAACCCTTATGAGACTAAAGATCCCTCTAATCTAGCATTCTTCCAGTGAAAAGTTAGCATAAGATTTGCATTTGTTTCTGAAGTGGTTGTTTATTTCCTGACACCAAGGATGAGAAAATGAAAAGTAAATAAGGACACAGCATGTGCTGCTTGGTTCAAACCAGCATGAGTTCTCAAGAGTAAAACGGCAAAACGTCGGGAGATTTCCCCAAAACTGTTTCTGTCTTTTAGCTCTAGAAAACCATGCTATTTTCCTGTTCTCTGGCCAAACTCAACCTGAACAAACTATGCTTTTCAGCTCCCATTCTGCAATTAAGTGTTACATTATGCATCATTTATATTGTGTTTTGGATAAAGACAAGTCTACTGGTCCATTAAGAAAACATTTTTTTCTTCATCATTAACTTAATCATTAATTAACATCATTAACTAACAGGCTATACAGGAACATAGAAGGAGAGGGATATCTCTTTGCTTCTTACAATACTATAAACAATATATTTGGAAGAGCACTGCCAACACAAGCAGTTTGACAAGGCGTCAGCACTAAATGCCTTGCTAATGCTCTGCATATTTTACATAGTTTATTTCTTGGCTGAAGCATGAACAGCTAGCAGGCTTCCAGAATTGCTGTTCTTGGGTGGGATTCAATCACCTACAGAAAAAATTAGGATCCACAATTAAAATTGATTTGGGGCTTTTGCACAACACACACACATCCCCTTTTTTGCTATAAGGAAAGCAATGGGGAAAGTGTGGGATAAGATTGATTTGATGCAACATCGTCTAGCCTCTCAGAGTGAACGCTCATTAATTAACCAGTGTCATCTAATATCCCTGAAACAAATCAGGATAATGCTCAACAAGCAGATTGTCTGGGAAAATTCCTAAAGCAAAACATTCCATGGAATCCTGCAGCTGGACTAGTCTTTGTCACCTGACTTTTGCCCATAGTGGGCACAAGTTCTTTGCATTACCTTTATGCAACATTAATGAAACATGTAAACAATGTCCCTATCACATGACATGCAATTCCAACGTATTTTCTTTAGCAGTTCTGACCAACAACTGTAGCCGCCTCTGCTTTAGTGAAGCCACCATCCTATGCTTGGCAAGATGACTTTGAAGGTGGTATGTACTCTGATTCTATGTGCAACATGATCTAGCTATTGTAGCTGAACCCCCTGCAATGCAGGAATATGCAGCTGTGCTTTACAGGGATCAAACTTGCAACCTTGGCAATATCAGCACCTCACTCTAACCAACTGAGCTATGAGGAAGCAGGTAATCCCCACACAGACTAGCAAAACCAGCAGAAGCATCATAATAGCCTTAGTACAAAGTCAGAAGTAAAAGCCACCACCCCCAAGATAAAAACAGCCATATCCTTTTTGACGTACTTCTGGTTTCACTTATGGGCTTGGCATTGCACAACTGCTGCTAGGAAACTTGTGTCATGAAGGCACCCTCATTCCATGTATATAGTGTCAACATTTGGAGTAAAAAGTAAACAGGAAAAAAACCTGTAAAATATTTTGAATAAATTACAACGGTCTGCAACATAACTCCTGAACTGATATTTACCACGGTATATCAATGAACAAGCAACAAGCATTTCAGTGAGTGGCATCTGTGGGGATGCAAAACCCATGCCAACTTCACAATGCTCCAGCTATTGGGTTGTCATTGCAAGCCACCCTAAATAATTCTGTTGCTTTTCACACTGAAGCATATTAAAGCAACTTACAAGATACAAAATCACAAGAAATATTAAAATAAAATAGAAGTAAACCAAATATTAAAAAGCAATAAAAAACCCCACCTAAAGCGCTCATCCAAAAATATATTCAAAAGAACATGCAATCAAAACAATCCCTACCGGCAGGCAGGCAATTTAAACAAAAACAAAAACACAACACACAAGGGAAAAGGAACAGGGAGGGAAGAGGATAGAGGAGTAAAAATAAAAATAAAATTCAGGCTTTATATGTAAAAAACCAACACTTTGAATTGAGCAAGTAAATTAACTGGTAGCCAGTGTAGTCATGCCAAGGTTTGTGTTACATGTTCAATTCATCTTGCCCCGCTAAGCAATCTGATTTCTAACTTCTGTACCAGTTGCTGTTTCTGAACAGTCTTCAAAGGCAGCTCCATGTATAACATACCCTCCAACATTTCTCCAATGAAAATAGGGACGTTCCATTCCATAATGATAATTTTACTATTTTAACCTCACACGTGTTACTCGGTTGCCCCAGCCACTCTGAATAGTGTTGAAGTAATTGCAATACTTGTGATAAAGCCGGGACATGTTTATAATGAAACAATCACATGACCCAAATAGTGACGATGGAGGTCACATGGCTGACAGCTATGTAATCATGACTGATCTAGAGAGTTCCAGTCTCACTTCTGCCATTTACTCACCAGGTGGCCTTACACAAACTACTGTACTCATTTATTGCATTCTGAGGCATTTGTTTTTAGGGCAGGAACTGCTCAAACTTCGTACTTCCACACCACTTAGAATGTCTCTTTTCATCCTGATACTGAATGCAAAGTTCTTTGAATGCTCTAAATTTTTATAGACATGTTATTTCTTGGTGATGTTGATGGTGATCGCAGCCTAGCCCCCTTTAAATCAGATTCCACCAGGGAATTCTGATTGCCTTCACAACTTCTGTGACCGCTTCATTCAATCAGTCTCACAGCAGACTGAACAAAATTACCGGTACTTGCCCTGAGGCTTTGCTTTGCATCTCTGCATGTTACTGTTCTGTGCTTGTCTCCTTTCAACCAGGAAGCACACCCAGATCAGTGACTGATGCAGAAACATAGGGACAAGGATTGTCAGAGATTGTGGGTATTTTTTACTCTAAAAGTAAATCGTTTTGGCTGAATGCAAGTGGTGTGATTTAGTTTAAACCCAGAGCACATATGCACACAGAAACACTCCTCATCTCAGCTATCAGGAATTTGAGGAATACTGTACAAATAAATCAGGTTTTTATTATTATTATTGGTCCAACATCAGAGATTTGGATCATCTCCTTGATCTCACAGCAGGTTTGCAGATCACGGGATCCTACCACTACATTATTTTCATTCATTCATTCATTCACTCACTCACTTGATTTGTATGTCACTTTTCCACAAAAACAAATCATGCTCCAAGCAGCTTACAATGAAGAAAACAGGAATACATTTCAAACAAACACTGCAAAAACATTTTCATAATAACATAGCAAAACCAGGGGTGGACCTTGGTCTTCCATATTTTCAGCGGCACCCTGTGCAAGGACCCACCACATCTCTTTCTGCTCAGTTCACTACTTCATAGTTGCAGCGCTCTGCAGCACCCCCTAGCCTCGGCCCAGTGTGGCAGAACTAGTTGCGCTGCCCTAAATCAGTCACTGGCAAAACAATAGCAAATATAAAAACATACTCCCTGCCCCCCCCAAAAATCACATTTCAGTACTATAAATGCAAGAAGATTACAAAACATGCAACATCCAATTGTTGTTGTCTAGTCGTTTACTTGTGTCTGACTCTTCGTGACCCCATGGACCAGAGCACGCCAGGCACTCCTGTCTTCCACTGCCTCCCGCAGTTTGGTCAAACTCATGCTGGTAGCTTCAAGAACACTGTCTAACCATCTAGTCCTCTGTCGTCCCCTTCTCCTTGTGCCCTCCATCTTTCCCAACATCAGGGTCTTTTCCAGGGAGTCTTCTCTTCTCATGAGGTGGCCAAAGTACTGGAGCCTCAGCTTCAGGATCTGTCCTTCCAGTGAGCACTCAGGGCTGATTTCCTTAAGAATGGATAGGTTTGATCTTTTTGCAGTCCATGGGACTCTCAAGAGTCTCCTCCAGCACCATAATTCAAAAGCATCAATTCTTCTGCGATCAGCCTTCTTTATGGTCCAGCTCCCACTTCCATACATCACTACTGGGAAAACCATGGCTTTAACTATACGGAGCAACATCCAATAGCAAAGCAACAAGGAAACTTCACAGTTTCACCTAAGTCCTAGAAACACCCCTCCATTATGTTGATCACAGGCAAGGCCAGCACCAGGTTTAAGCAGGCCTGCAGCATAGTTATGGCTACCGATGGCCTCCCTGGCATAGTGCCACTTTTAAGCACTCTACTGAGGCCTCATGACAGCAGCACGACAGCAGACCTTGGCAGTCATGCTGGCACACTTCCAATGGGAGCCAATCAGTTGCTTGGCACTAGTCGTCGTTGAGTGGCTACCATTTAAAATTTCCCAAAATGCAATGTCCCATAGTGTCTTATGTAGTAAAATCCAGCCAGCGGAGGATTAGTGGTAGCATCATCAGAGGAGACCTGACAGGTGGTGCTCACCATGAGGGAAGGAGGCAGGGTGGGATCCAACAGCTGTCATATGCCAAGGGCTGACACCACATCTGCTCTTTGGTTTTCGAGATGACGCAGTTGCTCTAATATTGGAGTAGGCATAAATCCCTCCTCCTTCACTAAGCTTACCAACCCTGACCTTGTTCATTGGAAACTCCCTTCCCAACACGGTTCTCTTAATCTTAGCCTTCTAGGTGCCGAAGATCAGCTTATGTTTCACCCTTCTGCATCAGATAGACCTCCACTGTATTACTGTGATAAATAGGGAAGCAACAACCCTTTCTCTCCGCAGCGGCCAAAAGCTGGAATGGAAGTGCTGATCTCTAAGCCACATCATTGACTTAGGTATCTAAAAGAATTTATAAACCACTTAATATTTTTAAAAAATGTCCAAGTGGTTTGCAATATTTTAAATATATATATATAATTAAAAGAAAAATACAACCTAAAAATCAGTTAAACAGCAGTATAAAAAAGCAAATAAAACATAGGGCTTTACAAGATGTCTGAGACAAATATAAGTCTTTACAAGATGTCTGAGGCAATTGATGGTTGCTGCTTCCAAGGTATGACAGGGGCAGCAGCATAAAATCTGTATTTAGGTCACCGTGCAATACTCTGAAGGGCATGGTGCCATGAGTAGAATTTCCCCAGATAATCTAAATTATCTTACAGGTTTGTTCTGAGGCAGGTGGTCTTTCAGTTACTACTATACTAATTTCACTGGATTTATCATATTTCACTGGGTAATGGTCGTATTTTTTGTGCCGATTTTACCTTTCCAAAAAGGGGTGTGTGACCATTATGCAGTGAATTACCGGATGGAGGAAGGGGCCACAGGTGGGCAGTGGATGTGGTTGCTCACCTGCTGCTTACCCCTGCAACTATTATGCAGGGAATGCTCTTGGGCCTTTTTCGGGGTCTGAAAATGGGGGGAGGGACTATTACACAGTGGCAACCAGTATGTGGTGAAATACAGTATATATATTGTTACACGCCACCCCCAATCTCTGCCAAGCGGTGACAAAATTCCAGGGAGTTCCCAGGGCTTAAAAAGGGCTGTGTTTCCTTTTGGACAATTAGGCACAGTGGAGGCTGTGTTGTCTTTATGGAATATGGTTTATATACACATATTTACAACCTGAGTCTAGACTCTAGATGGAGAGAGTTCCCAGCATTCACCTCACAAGAAAGTCCTTTATTGTTCTCCTAAGCGCAGCAAGCTTGAATCTACAAGCAGAGGTATCAGCCATGCTGCTTGGGCCTCGTTGTTATGGCTTGGCGCTCTGCCCACTTTTACCCTCCCAGAACCACTTGCAGAAACAACTGCTAGCCTTTCCGCTTACAGCACCACCCACTATTACCCTGGCAACTTCTCTCTCCAAGCCAGACAGGGAGACTCATGTTTTGCAGCTGGCTTACCATTATCAAACAAACCAGGCCATTATCAAGCAATAGATTCTAACAAAATTCAGAATAAACTACCGGTTATTTTAAAAGGTCTTGATTAAAAGACTAAAGATGAACATTACTAACCCACATATTGTTAACTGCATAATAGAATATGCATTAATACAGAGAAGCATTCCTGGTGTGTATATACTGTATACAACTTCCTAACTTTATTTCTCCTTGACTGAAGTATAGGTCAGGATTAGCATCTCCAGCAGGAGAGAGAGAAAGAAAAGGCTCTTTAACACTTATTATATTAATTTGTTTAAATATATGCAGATATAATAACTTCTCATGACTTCCTATTGAGGCTGAAACCTGAAAGGGAGACAGGATATATTGGGGCAGATTTAAAAACCAACAACAACTACTAGGCATTAGGGATGGGGAAGAAATTTGATTCAGTTTGCAGTTAAAGGCGAATCTGCCAAATTTGCACTTTCTGAAACAATATGAGAACCAAAGCACAGGCATCTTTCAAAATTCACACTTATCCAGAATTTGCTGTGCAGTTCTCCAGCCAAAGTATATGCACATATATTAGGGGAAAGTGTGCATAAAAATGAATACATTAGTGAAAATAAGACTCAAACATGCATTATTTTAGGAGGAATTGCTTGCAAAAATGTGTATATTAGTCAAAACTGAACAGGGAAAATAATAATAATAATAATAATAATAATAATAATAATAATAATAATAATAATAATAATTTATTTATACCCTGATATTTATACCCCAGCCACTCTGGGTGGCTTGCAAAAGAATATTAAAATACTGTGATACATCAAACATTAAAAGCCTCCCTAAACAGGGCCGCCTTCAGATGTCTTCTAAAAGTCTTGTAGTTGTTGTTCTCTTTGACATCTGGTGGGAGGGCATTCCACAGGGAGGGCGCCACTACCGAGAAGGCCCTCTGCCTGGTTCCCTGTAAATTGGCTTCTCGCAGTGAGGGAACCGTCAGAAGGCCCTCGGTGCTGGACCTCAGTGTCCAGGTAGAACAATGGGGGTGGAGACGCTCCTTCAGGTATACTGTACCGAGGCCGTTTAGGGCTTTAAAGGTCAGCACCAACACTTTGAATTGTGCTCGGAAACGTACTTGGAGCCAATGTAGGGCTTTCAAGACCGGTGTTATATGGTCTCGGCGGCCGCTCCCAGTCACCAGTCTGGCTGCTGCGTTCTGGATTAGTTGTGGTTTCTGGGTCACCTTCAAAGGTAGCCCAACATAGAGCGCATTGCAGTAGTCCAAGCGGGAGATAACCAGAGCATGCACCACTCTGGCGAGACAGTCCGCAGGCAGATAGGGTCTTAGCCTGCGTACCAGATGGAGCTGATACACAGCTGCCCTGGACACGGATTTAACCTGTGCCTCCATGGACAGCTGTGAGTCCAAAATGACTCCCAGGCTGCGCACCTGGTCCTTCAGGGGCACAGTTACCCCATTCAGGACCAGGGAATCCTCCACACCTGCCCGCCTCCTGTCCCCCAAAAACAGTACTTCTGTCTTGTCAGGATTCAATCTCAATCGAAAAGTGTTTACGAGGAGAAATTTGCACTAAAATGTTGATGAATTTTCAAGAGGACTGCTGCAGAAATGTGCAGACCTGAATTTAAGATCGGAAAAATGAAAAACAGAGAGAACTGAAATTGACAGATCCTTCCATCCCTACTAGGCATTGAAGGTATCCACGTTCATGGACAAATTCATGCTTCTTTTCCTTTCTTCTTTTCTTTATTTCTAACTAGAAATTACAAAAACTGTACATATTTTGAGAAACCATACCACAATCTCTACTGAGGTCCCATTACTTGAGTGGCTGCTTGCAGATTAATATAATGTCTGGATATTTGCATGCTATCACCAGCTAGAAGATACTTGTATTTAAATGGTACTCAACAACCTATATTCTTTCAATAGTCCTGGTGTGAAGGTACTAGGATAACATTATCTGCAGCCAAGGACTATTCCAATAGAAATGAAATACAACTAATTGAACAACTCATTTGTCCCATTTGACTAACCATTTGTTAGGTCAGTGGGCATGGTTGCTTTCTTCTTGCCTGATACTATTAAATCCAGGATTAAACACTATTAGCTCCTGTGATCAACAGCGCTCTCTCTCTCTTACTAATCCCTGTTGGGGGAAGGGAACAGATGCTGTTTCTAAGCTAACTGATGAAGGTCTAGATCTTCCCCTCTCCTTTAACCCTCTGAACCATTAGTCAGGCCAAGATGCTTCCTCACGTTTACTGGTAACTGTCCAAGATTTAGGGAGATAATCTCAGGATAAATGAACACCAAGAAAGTAGTATCTCCAGTTTTTAAAAATGGATATTTCAACCCACTTGGCAAATTCTATTGATATTTTGTTTTCCGTTAGAGTTCCTGCCTTTATCTTGACATGGGTCTATCAAGCTTCCATTCTAGATAGAATGGTATAGAATCTGGTATAGAATGGTATAGAATTCTGGTATAGAATCTCCACACCTTGTTCACTTGCATTTTCCTGGAGGTCCACACTCTGCTATCAGCTGTTTGTAAACCTATGTTTCCCCAGCATTTCTTCCATATTTTTTTCTTACCAGAGGAAGTCCAATGTTTTTGAGTAGATTAGCACAATCTTCACAGATTCACATGCCTTTAGTGCTACCCTTCTGTCTTTTTGAAGAGGTCATTAGTCATTAGTTTAAGGTAGAAAGTGGTCTTGACATATCGGGCAAGTAAACCTATTCACCTTAATCTTTGCAGTGGTCACAATTCTATAGCCCTGCTCTTTTTTATTTTAAATCCATCTTTTAATTAGTGCTAAAATGCTTTTCTTCCTATTTTTTTAATATTTTATTTAAATATTATTTACTACTATTAAAATATTAGCAAAATACTGCTTAAATGAAAGCTATTGTTGCATAGCAATCTCCAAGCAGTGCGAGATTTCCTTCAGAATGAGCTACAACAGAGACTGTGGTGTCTTTATGATATATGGTTTATTTACACATATACAGTGCTTTTTTCTTAAAAAAAATGTTTAGGGGTACTCTCATTTTGACTCAAGAAAATCACCATTTTATAGTTCAAATCGGGGGAAATAAATACAGTGGTACCTCGGGTTAAGTACTTAATTCGTTCTGGAGGTCTGTACTTAACCTGAAACTGTTCTTAGCCTGAAGCACCACTTTAGCTAATGGGGCTGCCGCGCTGCCGGAGCATGATTTCTGTTCTCAACCTGAAGCAAAGTTCTTAACCTGAAGCACTATTTTTGGGTTAGCAGAGTCTGCAACCTGAAGCGTATGTAACCTTATGTAACCTGAAGCGTATGTAACCCGAAGTACCACTGTACAGTAAATGGCCCAAAGTACAAAGATTCACAAAATGTTTAGGGGTATGCATACCCCTGGATCGCCCCCAGAAAAAAGCACTGCACATGTATACAACCTGTGTCTACAATAGAGGGTGTCACAGCATTAACACCCCAAGAGGGTCTCGCTTCCCCCATAACTGCAGCCTTGAATTCAAACAGCAATCAATCATGGCTCTCTCTGCCTGCTTCCCAACCCACAGTTTATTTTACATCTTCTAGCTCACCTCAACCCAAACTTTCAACTCTCTATCTTTCTAACTACCCACCCGTTTGCCATATCACACAGAACCCCTTCCTTTGTTTCCTTAATGGCCCATTACCCAGGCTATCACCTCACCAGGAAACTAGTGTGGCTATTCCAAGAATTTGAAGGAGGCCCAGGCATTCAGCCCCATAAAACTCACTAAAAAACCTTTCCAGTCACCAGCATTTCAGCAGTGCCCCACGTCGAACATTTCCATCCTTTATGATCCACCAGAAACATTAAACTGTTTGAAGAAGAAACCTGTGAGTAGTAATGGGAGACCGCTCTTAAATGAATAACCACTTAGAGCTAATGAAAGAATTTTGTGTGTGTGTTTAAGGATCTCTCAGAATGTTCCAAGTGGTCACTCAGGTAAACAGGACCTTTGCCTAACCTATCCAGAGTTAGCTATTCAAGCTAACTTGTGTGGATGGAACATAGCAGGGTGAAGATGCAGGGGAAAGTGCAATATCCCCTATAATATAATCACTTGCAGCTTACAAAGTAAGGGAAATGATTTATTAGCCCAAGGAGCCACCCGTGTGGAAGCAGCCCATGCCTCTTAAAAGCTGCATGATAGGTGCAAACACGGGATGTGCAGTTTTCGGTGCCAGGAAACGCTTCCTAATAGTCATTAGTTTCACGTAGAAAGTAGAAAAGGTTAGAAATCCTGTGCTTATTAAGCAAAGCCACAATGGTTTGAGACTCATATCAAAAGTATATTACAGTATTGGATTTACATGAAGTGAAAGGATCAAACTGGCAACAGCAAATCTTAAAAACAAATTCATCCTCTTGATTGTTTATCCCCAGGAAGTCAAAATAGCACTATCCATGCACAATATAGAGGAACCAGGAGGCTCTGGAGAATCCCAAGGTTTTCAGAAATAGGAAAATAATTATATAACTACCTAAAAGCGGGGGGCAGGGTGGATCCCCCAAAGCAGCCCAATGGAGACTAGGCATGCTCAGTGGCCACAGACTATTTTGAAAACGGGAGAGTGGGAATGGAATGTACCGTAATATCCGGGGAAAGGGTATGGCTAACTGATTGGCTATGACACTGAATAAGAGCTCTCCACACCTGTAAATACCATAAAACACAGCTAAACAATGTTTTACGTAACCGTTTTTCTATTTTATGGGTCTCCTTGCATTTTAATGACACTGTAAGCCGCTCTAAGCACAACAGGATGAATATGTTTCTTTTTTAAAAAAACAACAACTAAATAGATGAATAATTATTTAACCCTAAAGGTGTCATTCCAAGAAGATATTTCCTTTTTATACATTTCTTTTAAAACCATCTAAGCAGTGCTATTTTTCTAGAAAAAGAGGTGCTGGGACTCACCATGAATACCTCTCTTGTTCTCTTATAATGCCAAGGCAACCACCTGAGAAGTGACAGAAGTTTGGGCTGAAAAAAAAAGCCCTGTATCTAAGTAATGCTGTGTCTCACTTGAAATTCCTATGGTTCAATCCTGACATAATGTCAGCTTCTTCCAGTGCCCTGCCTTCTAAGGTAACATGGGTAGCCATTGGGCAAAAGACCTTTTCAATCATGCTGCTGTCCCTTCACATTTACCTCAGGGAGGTTTGCCTGCTTTTGTGTCTTTATCTACCTTTATATTTTCTCGGGTCCTTTAAAACGTTCTCAGAATGGATTTTATCTTGCTGCAGCTATGTTTCTTATTTGTTCAGCTCTTTAAAGATGCTTGAATCAGGTTCCTTAATATATTAGTTTTAACATTTGAAATGTTTATTAGTATTCTATAGCTGCCCTGCAGAAATAGGGAAGTGAGGCATGTGAAATTATTTAAATAGCTGAGCTTTTCATTTGCTTGTTTTCAAGGCCAGAAAAATGGCATGGAGGAAGGCAACCATACTGAAATGAACTGTGGCCTTTAAAATGTTTACGCTATAATAAATGATGTATCTTTGCTGTTTCACATTTCATGTAACAGTCGCAATAGGAATGCATGCACTCTGTGTGTCTTTCTCTGTGTGTATAGTGAGAAATGGCAATACATTGTTTGTTTCCTTGCTTATTTATTTTTTTCTGAGCAGCGCATATTCCAGAAGGTTCCATTAGGCTATCTTCCATGCACAAACACCCTAAAACTCTTGCCCCAAATATTAACTTAAAATTCCTTAAAGTAATTTCTTAAAATGGGGAAATTACAGAGTGGTAGCCATGCTAGTCTGTTGCTACAAAAGCAGCAAAAGAATGCTGTGGTATCTGCCATATAATGCTGTGGTATCATGCCTCTGACGAGATTAGCTTTCCCTCACAAAAGTTTAGGCCTCAATATCTATGTTAGTCTTTATCAGTCTTCCTCAACCCCATGCTCTCATTATGTTTTGGACTACAACTCCCAGCCCACTCCTGGTTGGGGATGATGGGAAATGTAGTCCAAAGCATGGCATGCACCAAATTAGGGAAGGCTAGTCTTAAAGGAGCCACAAGTCTCTTTGTAAACGACAACCGAATTCAAACTGATAAAATAGTTGCAAGTTCTAAAATGACTATCTTGAAAAGGACAGAACATTTCAGGAATATTTTCCCACTGCGTTTTTTTTCTTCTTTTCAACAGGAGAAATCATTCTAGAAAAAATTAGCATAGTCTCTTGTTAACTCTGACAGAGAAGAAAATGATCGCAAGTGTGGCAACCAATATTTAAAAACATAGGCCTAGGAATGCCTCATAAATGAACTTTTACTCTTATCCTGGTACCAGTTCACACCTCTGGTTTGCTCTTAGTTTTGTTAGATAAATGAGAAGAGGAATAGGTTGTGGGTAACAGATCCAGACCTTTCAGCTGGCTTTCTGACAAGGTCAGTTGCCCTGGCAGCCTCTCACCTCTGTGGGAGCTGATGAGTAGCAAACAAAAGTGGCCCCTCAGGGAATTGCTCCTGGCTCAGAGACCACTAGTTGCAAGCTTCTCATTTGAAAGAAGAAAGAAATAAGTTGGGCAAAAGTACTGAAACTGATAGGTTGACGTATAGAATTTACTGCAGTGACAATACTGTTCTCTCCAAGGATTTCATCAATGACATTAATTAGGGTTGCCATATTCCCAAATATGGGTTTCCCCCGACATTTTGCCAATTCAGCAAAAATACGCCCAGACACCATTTTGCAGCCGGATATGCCCAGGAAAACCCAGACGTATGTTACTGCATGTAATCAAGACCATTTGCAGTACAATCTTCAACATATCTGCTCAGAAGTATGATTCAGTTCCTTGTGACTTGGCAGCTAGCATAGGAGCCAACTCCTAGGGGCTGTGGGGGCCTTGGCCCCGACAATAAAATATTTGAGGGGGCTGGGCTCCCCCACAGTTGATGGGTATTCCCATTCAAATGGTGTATCATGTGATCAATTATTCAGGGCAGGGCTTACCTGGGCCCCCGCAATATTTTTGCACCCTTGGCAGCTAGTCAGGAAACTTTTAAAGACAGCCATTTTGGAATTTGCATCCATTTTATCTGTTTGGAATTGGTTGCAGTTCATAATCCCCTACCTGGAACCTCAAAGATTTCCAAAGATGGTAATGCTATAGGGTTTTAATAATGTTTAAAGGATTTCAAGTAGAAGCACTGAGGACTCCTAATATAATTAACCACAGCAATGGATATGCTACTGATTAAAGCCCCATATTTGAAGACCTCCCTTAGGTAACTTCCCAGGGACATCAATGGGATTTCTGAGTGAGGTGTTTGCGAAGAATCTTCCCCGCCCCACTCCAGAGCAGGTTCACCATATAGGTTTCCATTTGAGTATTTGGCGCCACGTCCCGTCAAGGCTGCCCTTTGACTCTTTCATTGAACCAGTCCCCTGAATCTCACGGCTTTTTTCAGCCAGAACTCTCTGGAACTCAGTTCCGGCACCTCTCAGGCGGGCGCCATTGCTATTCTAAGAGAAGGAGGGAAGTGTTCGTGGTGAGTTCCGGCACCTCTTTTTTTAGAAAAATAGCACTGAGGAAAAAAACAGCTAGCAAAATTGTAAGGCTAAAGTACTAGTGAATGCTAGACTACACGCAGAGTTCTCAGACATGGAAGTCAAATAGAAAACCTCAAGTAATGGATAGTGGGGTTAATATTTGGCTTTACATGTTTGAGAACCACTGTGAATGAATATGAATTAACACATGAAAATCTCTATTTTCATGTTTTGATTATGTATCATAAATGATACACAAATGATACATCATAAAATGATACAGCTATCATTTTATTTTAAAATGTCAGTGACAAGCAAAACTTTCTTTTTTCCTCTTTTACGAACTTCCAGTTACTGTAAGAATATTCTAAAGAAAAAGGAAAAACTGAATGTTGCGTTAGCAAATGTAAATGACACAGAAAACACACCTAATCCCTCTCCTGCTTTATAAAGAAACTTGAGCACAATCTAGTCAAAGATAAAAATACAAAAAAAACTGTTTAGCTCCATTAATTTCAATAGGAGATATCTAACTGGGCCATGCCCCTAGGTTGATTTGTTTCTTAATTATATCCAAATATCATTGGTACCAAAATGTAGAGCATACCATATTTCAAGCAGCAACAGTCACTCATTAATATTAGAATAACAGTGCTTAGTCTAATGAGATGCACATATCCTCTGGTCCTGTCGATCTTTTCTCCTGTAATCTGCTTTATGAATTTAAAAAGATTATCCACCCAGGCCTCTGTTGATGGCAATAGGCAGTAAGTACAATATTGCTTGCCATAGAAAATGGTCCCAGTAATCAGAACCAAAATACCGAGACAGGTGCTATATGGCATGATTTCAAATTTCACAAGTATATTAGCTTTCCTACCTCAAATCTGGGTATATTTTTGGTTGTGGAAAGTAGTTTCAAAACACGTCATAATAAGCCTGTAGCCAAAGCAGTCTGATTCTATAATCGAACACAGGCCTATCTGGTATGTCCTCTCCCTACAATTATTTAATCCAGGTTACAAGGCATCAAGACAGTTCTCTTGTGCAAGGTCCATTGAAACAAATAGCAGCTGCATAAGGGCACAGCAGTGAATGGTTCCTTGGAGTTGCAATCAGCCTGTTTCCAACTGCATACCCACCAACATTTTTCCAATGAAAATAGGAACATCCTATTCTTCTGTGGGACTGTCCCTGGAAAATTGGGACACTTGAGGGGCATGCAACAGTACTGCTCTCAGTGGCGCCCAATACCTGAAACTGGATGCAGAGCCTCGTGCCTGCCCCGCCTCTGGCAGGTCTGCATCCCATTTATTTCAGTCTCTACTGAAGTCTTTGGGATTGCTCCAGATTAAAGCAGTTGAGTGGAGGTGACTACTGTAAGCTTACACAACTTGTGACCCACTAAACAGACCAATCCAAAACAGAGTTAGGCACACCTAAGTCTAACTCTGCAGAGGATCAGGCAGACAGCCCTGCGTTTCTCCCTCTTAAGGTATTTTAAGGTGGTTATTCCTGAGAGATTGAAAACTCTCTATACTTTTCACACATGTGGCTCAAATCAGCTCTGAATCTCTCCCTCACTATCTATGTGAATGCCACTGTTTGGATGTTCAACTCCCAAGTTTGCATTTACTTTCTTAACACACAGGGTAAATACAGGATTGGGAAATTTGTTAATTGACTGAAAGCTTCCCCCCTCCGCATTTCCAACAATATGTCTAGATATGGGTTTGGCTCTTGAAGGAATGGTCCTGTAATTCCTTCGTTCCATTTGCCCCGTAAACTATAAACTGGGGTGGCCAATGTGGTATCATCCATACATTTTGTACCACAACCTCAGCCAGAGTGTCAGGGAAGCTAGGAGTTGTAGTCTGACAGTGTCTGGAGGGCACAATGTTGACTAGCCTTTCACTTAAAGGGGAGCGGGGAGAGGTTACCCTACACCAAACCCAGAAAAGCTTTCTCACTTACCTTTTTTACATCTGGTATGTTAAATACCTTCTTGGTATGAGCAACCCACCCAACTATCCCAATGTCCAGAGGAAAAACGACTTCTTTCTCAGGAGGCACCAGATTGCTCTCATATTTGGAAGTAGGAGTGACATCCATGAGCCTGCTAGCCACTTCTGGAATACCATTGCGGGAACGTTGAATAAACATACTACACCGGTCAGCTGCCAGCAACTGTGCCAACCTTTGCAGGATTTTGTGCACTATCTTTTCCACAGAGCTGGCTTCTTCCTGCATTTCCATCATCAGCTCAAAAAGCACCTGACATTCCTCCAGCTTTGTCATTTCCTTGAAGGAGATTCCATCCTTTATGTCCCCAGGATTGACTTTGAAGACGCTTCCCACTACTTCCGCACGCAGTTTTTTGTCGTAATACTCCTTGGCAAACTGTGGGTTGTTCTCCAGATATTTCTCAACATCATCTTTACTTATCTCACCCATTTTTCCTCGGTAGCTTTTTCGTCGCTTCACACCTCCATCACCATCAAAGCAGCAGCAATCACAGCCAAAAGTCGAACTTTGCTTCTAAGGGGAAAATGGTAGATTGCACATTCTGTATGGAATATAGGCATAGGCTATAGACCTGTAGCCTTGCTCTGTGGCTTTCCAACCTTCTGAAATCCTTAAGATTTGACAGCAGTCCGCTGGCTTAGTGTCTTCTTAGTGAAGGATCCAGGAGACTGCTAATTAAAGAGATGTCAGGACACTAAACCCTTGAGCACTCTTAGCTCATAAATCCAAAGGGAGACATTTTGGAGTGATAAACTAAACCAACTGTTCCTAGGTTGTGCAACGGTGTAAAAAAAAAAAGTGCATGTAAGTGGGTGCCCATATATTCTCGCTTGTATTTTATGCTCTTTATTTCTTTAATGGATTAGAAATTTCCTTTGGCGTACAGTGTGGGAAATACTTAAGCCTCTCTCCCTCCCCACAGGTATGCAAATAAGTACTTCACATGCCCACACGTGCACTCCTGTGCACATGCACAGACACTCTTCAGTATAAATGATACTTGTACCTTGGATACACGAAACACACCAGGAAGCCAGTCATTGTATGGGAAAGCTTTCTCTTGCTAGGAAACTGGGTAGTTCTGGAAACAATAACTGCAGTAGTACAAATGTATAGAATGGAACAAACGTTAAAAGTATTTACACAAAGGTGGGATGATTTAACTCAGTGAACCTGAATGTCCAAGACAGCTAAGTAAAATGCTTTAGGCTGCAATCCTAAAATTAATGGCCATGACTAATTTAGACCCATTGATTTTAGTGGCTGTACTCTGAGTGTAACTTAGGAATACAAGCCATTGAACTTAATAATTTCCCTTCAGACAAGGCATGCAAAGGAGTGGGCTGTACAGTTTGTTTTAGTATAGGAAGAAGTGAGCCAAAAGAGTTTTGAATCACAAGATAGATTTTAATTGATAATTCTGTAAAAGAAATAACAAACTCTAATTCTCTTCTCTTTTTTAATGGCCAAAATCTTTTAAGGAAAAAACTTCCCATTGGTTCAAACAATCATGAGATAATTTCCGACCTTAATCCTTGCCTAAGTATTATTAGTAAATATTTATGATGCTTTAAAAAGAGTCTTCTTTTTATTAAAATGCATTGTATTATTAGGCAAGAACTGACTAAAGAAATCATAAAATGAACTCTTAATAAACTGCTTCACATACAATATAGTCGTAATCATAACAATAACTTTTGTGTGCTAACCCTGATGATAATTTTATCACATAATTATGTATAGTGGGTGGAATTCATTGCTGCACTATGTTGAACATTCAAACTGCACAAGCACATCAAGTTGCCAGACAGAACAATCCCCCTTTCCTCTCACCCCATGTGCTGGTCTGGGGCTTCCCCTACCCACCCACCCCAGCCAATTTCAGGAGGGGGAAAGAAGATTGGGGAGCCCTGTTGTGCAAGCAGACACCTTGCACAAAGCATCAGTTGAGAGGGTTTGTCAGGTGAATCCCACCCCATGAAAGTAATATAGACATCTAAATTTATTTCAGTACATTTTTTTAGTCTGGCCGTTTATGATATATATATATTTTTTTAAAAAAACCAAAATTATTTTCCACAGAGGAAAGCAATGGTCTTTGTACATTTGATCCTGTCTCACATTAATAAAAGCTTATTAGATAAACTCTATTTATTTATCAAACTTAAGCAGGTGGGAGAGGCAAATTCCTAAGCCCTGGTGGCTTCCTCTGGCATCAAGGGTACACAGTACCAGAACCTTAAAAAAGAAAAAGGTCTGGTTTTGGCCCAGTTCTGTTAAGATCATCTTGAATCCCAATTCTGTCTTTTGGAGCATTGGCTACCCCTCCCAGTTTGGTGTTATCTGCAAATCTGATGAGCATCCCCCCAATGCCTTAATCCAAGTCATTTATAAAGATGTTGAACATCAACGGGCCCAGGACAGAACCCTGCAGCATCCCACTTGTCATTTTTTTACAAGGTGAAGAGGAGCCATTAGTGAGCACTCTGTATCTGATCGATCAACAAGCTACAAATCCACCCAACAGTTACATTGCTCAAACTTGTTATATAAATAAAATAAGCATGAGTGGAGATCAAATATTTCAGTAACACATGTTTTTAAGTGTACAATTTAATCTCACTTTGAGTATACAGGTATTTGTTTTCAAAAGAAGAAGCTAGTTTTAAAAGCTTGATTCTGTTTTCCATATAAATGCTTTTGGAGTTTATGATTGTGGTGAACTAAGAGTATTTTTCTTTATTGTGTTGCTATTTCAAAATAATATTGATATACACATGTCTTGTTCTTTTAACATGCATGACATATTGTTGACGCTTGCAGTTACAACAGCAAACGCAACTATATATGGAATGCTTCTTAGCCATACGCCATCTTTGAGCTCCTACAGTACATGGAAACTCCTAAGAAGGATAACTGACAGACATGTGGCTATTCAAAATAGATTCAAGTAGCATGTAAATGCCAAAGGTATTTATAAGGTTCCACTTGTTCAGCCTAGTGTTTACATCTGAGTGTAGTCATGGCAACAGGAGTTCATTCCTCAAGATGTGGCTCATTCTTCAAGATTTTCAAAAGAAATTAAGAGTTTGTGGACTGTACCAAAAAGGGATGAAGCGGTCTATCTTCTTCTACTTCTTCTTCTTTGTTTGTTTGTTTCAGTTTCTCATTTTACCAATATAAAATTTAGTTCTCCACATTTCTGCAGCAATTTAATTTTTTTAATCCTTCAAAGAAATTCCATATGAAAAATCAGTGTTTCGCTTTCAGTTGTGTTTTGGCTGTGTTTCAGTTTGGTTTGAAAAATGTGAATTATTATTATTACTGTATTTATTTATTAAATTTATATATTATAGGTCTATTAGGCGAGTTTGTCTTAAATGGGACTTGAATCAAATTTCTCCTCCATCCCTCGTTCTAGCCTACCACCAAATCATAAAAGTATAAACAGAAAAGTCATGGGCTCCAATCCTTCATACAGGTAGGCTGTTTCAATTCCAATTTACTTCTCTGTAATGGGCCATGATCTCTCTCTGTCACACACAGAACATTCTTAACATCCTGCAAGTTATGACAAAGAAATCAGAAATTCATAGCTGTTAACATTCATTTCAAAAGAAATAACCCAAGGAAGGGAGGAAGCATCCTTTCTCTCAGCCGATATATGATAACATGAAAAACATTGTTCTTGGCTCTTGAACAAATGGTTGGGTTAAACCCGAGGTAACCCTGTAACCAAAGGAGGGTGGGTCAGTCAGCTTGTGCCCTCCTTTTTGGCCCAGCTGAAGCTAGAGCACATGTACAAAGCCTTTTATATCTGGAGGATTTCCCAGTACAGGGCTTAAACTACTGAAGCAGGGAGTCTAGCAATTATTTTATCCCGTCATTCCTCAGAGGAGCTCAGGGCAGCATATATCTTACAGCCTCTTTTTTAATCGCATATCACGCCTGTGAAGTGGCTTAGGCTGAGAAATAGTGGCTGAGTTCAGGGGTCAGCAAACTTTTCCAGCAGGGGGCCGGTCCACTGTCCCTCAGACCTTGGTGGGGGGCAAATAATCCAGAGATGCATTTTAAATAAAAGGACACATTCTACTCATGTAAAAACACACTGATTCCTGGACCGTCCACGGGCTGGATTTAGAAGGCGATTGGGCCGGATTCGGCCCCCGGGCCTTAGTTTTCCTACCCATGGTTTACACACACAACAGGAGAAGCATCCAATAAAAAAGACAAAAAACGAAAACAAAACCAATCTTGAAATGCTGGAGAAAAGGTATGTTTCACGCAGTGCTTTTCTGCTTGCACTTCACAGCGATCTCTCAGCCCATCCCAACCTCGTTTCACATCAACACAGCTTAATTTGTTTGTCTTTGTGCACACTCAAAGGAGCATTATCAGAGCATGGTATTTTTACTCTGTGCAAAGGTGTTCACATCTTGACTACAGCATACCCTCCAACATGTTGAGTTCCCCAAACCAGGATGTGTGTCTTCCCAGCCATGCTCCCACACATGTCACGTGACCCACATGAGATTGCTATCCCCCCCAAAGGGCGAGATCTCGGCACGAAATCGGGTAAGATTGCAGTGCCCAAAATGGCTGCAGTGCTTTTGCAGGGGAAAATTGGATGTCCTGGTTTTTCCAGGACACATGGGGGTTATGAATTAGGAATAGAAGAATTAGGAATAGCTTAAGGCAGAGGTTTTCAACCTTTTTGGGTCCATGGCTCCCTTGTCCAACTACATTCTTTCTGTGGTACCTCTGTGGGGCTCAGGAACCCAGTTATGCCACCCTTTGCTTGCAGAGCCCCTCACCCTTTGGAGAGTGTTCCCTCATCCGCATCTCTTCTCCCCTCTCCTTAAGAGTCCTTTGGACAGCTGCAGCTGCTGGTCCTGGTCTCTGAGCTGCCCCAAAGAAAGGTGCCTCCTCACACTGCCCCACAGGGGCCTGGGAAGCACCCCCTGGCCAGCCCCAGAGGCACCATTCACCTGAGCAGCTTGAAGCCAGGCCTGCTGCAACAAAGTGCTGTGCAATCCTTTGGGAGGCAAAGACAAAAGAGGGCATCAGAGGAAGGTAGGGAAGGAAAGAGGAACAGAGGCCAGTGTTGCCCACGGCACCCCTGACTATCATTCAAGGCACCCCAGGGTGCCACGGCACACTAGTCGAAAACCAGTAGCGTCAGGACTCCAATGGGTGCAAAGGTGGTTTGAGAAACAATGCACCAGACAGGAGTATTTTATAGAAAGTACAGGATCCATATGCATTTTGGATAATGTTATGTGAACACGGATTAAAAACCCAGCATTGGAAACACAATGAGTGCACAGTAAGCAGGAGTGTGAACACTAGCCAAGTCGTATCAAACTTGTTTCAACCAATCGCCGTTAAAGCAGTTCATCCAGGTCCAGTCAAGATGGCATGCTGCCGTTATTTTAAAAAAATAAGCAAAACCTTCTGGACTCTTCTGTGTGGCTGCCCTGGAGGAGGAGACTGGGCCAAGGTCACAGTGCGTTTTGTAACCAAATGGAGTTTGAACTCATTCAAACTCCACCATCCGCCATTCCACACTTGCTGCACATCCCTCTTTGGATCCCATCACACTATTTGAAACTGAGTCCTTATGAAAACAGGATAAACAGGCCAAACTGGATGTGACAGGCCAAACTGGATGTGACACTTAAACAGGCCAAACTGGATGTGACACTTCCATGTCTATTTCCTCACTTTAACCAAGATCTCGGCAGCATATGAGTTAAGTGGAGTATTGGGGACGGAACAGCTTCGCCTTTTTTACCCCTTTACCATTTGCTCTCCTAACAGAGATTCAGCAAACGCCTTCTATTTTAACCTTTAAACAGCTGCTGAACACTTTTCTTTGCCACTTGGCTTATGCAGGCCATTAGGAAAATATTTTCCTGTAATAACAAATGATCTCTGCTTGTAAATTTTTGCAGGGTTCTCATTGTGTATACATATGGTTGTTGCAAACCATCTTGATTTTTTTATTACCGTATATGGTGATATATAAATATTTTTATAATAAAATAAAATCACCCCTGGTTGCTTTTTTTACCTGTACAGTAGTACCTCAGGTTAAGTACTTAATTTGTTCCGGAGGTCCATTCTTAACCTGAAACTGTTCTTAACCTGAAGCACCACTTTAGCTAATGGTGCCTCCTGCTGCCACCGCGCCTCCGGAGCACAATTTCTGTTCTCATCCTGAAGCAAAGTTCTTAACCTGAAGCACTATTTCTGGGTTAGTGGAGTCTGTAACCTGAAGCGTATGTAACCTGAAGCATATGTAACCCGAGGTACCACTGTATGTGTTAGATATGAGGACTCATCTAGTTTGGGCCTGATTGGTTCTGTCATCCTGTCCTACTCCAGATTACATAGCTGGAAAATGTTTAACAGGATTCCTCTAATGCTTCTTGAGATGTTGAAACTACAGAACAAATATTGACCAGCGACGCAACACCATGTGCTCAAAGAGGAGGAAAATAAACATTTTATATAACAATAAAAGAAGCTCAACAACAAGGGGGGGGGGACATGAATTCTAAGGATCCTGATACTTACATTGCAGGGAGTTGGACTAGGTGACCCTCATGGTCCCTTCCAAATTTACAATTCTATGTTTCTATGAAATGTGATTCACACAGAAAACAACCGCAACATCGTACCCCATGGCCATAATCACTGGGTATATACACTTCGTTATGTTCTTCATGTGTCTGGAAATCAAAAGCAAAGCCAACTTGTTAATCTCTGTATTAATGGTTCTACACATTAAAGCCTGACAACATTACTTTCTTCACACATCTAACAAATCAATTCGAAAATAAAACCCTCCTCTTCTACGGTGCCCTCACCCTGTATGAGATGTCGTCGTCATTTTACCACATCAGGACTCTCCTATCACATTGCCACCTCATTCTTCTTCATGGGAATTCTGACCACAGTACTGGGTTTGAATGCGAAAGACTCCATTGAAAAACATTTTCAGGGTTGTCACACATTAATACTCCACAGTTCATCTCAACCTCAGTGAAGGAGGGGAAACATTCATACCATTGCGGACAAAGATTATAGAGCTGTTCACACAAAGGACCTCATCAACATGTTAGTGGCAGTGAGGCTGTACCTCCTAGCCATGCCCCCTGAATGTTGAAGCACCTGCTAGCATGCAAAAATATACAGATATCCCCTTATAGCAACTTCTCTGCCTGAATAGGAACCTACCTAATCACTTAAGTGGAGGAGCCTTCCTTCGTTCCAGACTCAGAGAAAAACTTTACAAAAGATTGTCAATATCACTCTTGGTTAATGTGGAGACCAATGTGGACTAACAAGCTAGCGGGCTCTAATGGTGAAGCTAATAAATTACAAACCATGAAACCCTGTTGTACTAAACCATTGTTTAAGGTGATGCTCTCCAACATTACAGATGAAAATAGGGGCATTCTAAATGCTTTAGAATGAAATGCCCCTGTTTTCATGAGGTATAGCGGCAAGTAATTTTCTTAACAATATGGGCGCTATGTATTGTATAATGGAAAGAAGAACACACTTCTTTCCCCTCATATAGTCTTCCTTGTTAGCATTTCTTGTCTTGTTGGCATCTTCTCCTCTAGGAGCCTCAAGTTGATCTTGCTGTGTCCCTCCTGCCTCCTTGGTCCCCCCCCTTTTCTTCTTCTAGGTTCTGTTTCTGCAAACTAGAGAAGCATTGTCTGGTCTGAAACCCAGGGTGGATCATGCGTTTGCAACATCCCCTGCGCAGCCAGTGAGCAGGATCAAAGATCACTGCAGCTCCATCGGCCTCCCGTTGCAGAGTTAAGCAAGAGTGTTGTGAAAACAGCTTGACCAGCAGTGGGAATCGATCAAGCTCTCATGTGGCTCATCACCTCCCCCTAACAATATTGATCTTTTGCCTGCTGGGTTTACAAAAGAACTGCTCCCCGCTCCTCCTCCCTACCCAGAGCTATAAAACATGCATCCAGCCTTGCCTCTCGTACATTGTAGGTTTGGCTCTTTGGATCTGTGCTGCTCCTTGACAGACGGACATATCCTCTTCAGTGGCTTTTCAACCCCACTGTCTGGTGATTATGGCTCTGTTATTACTGAAAGAAGGAAGGCCCCGTCCTTCCCTGCACACAGAGGACTTTTTAAAAAAGGGTGGGGGCTTCTTAGGATCTTGGAGGTGGTATTTATGAAGCTGTCTCCAGCTTCCCCCAAAGCATCTGCCATCCATTCTACTGATGTAGAATAGAATGTCCCTATTTCCTGAGGAATGTTGGGGCTGTGTGTGTGTTGGGTGCTTTCCTTTCTTCTCTGTGTCAAATTGCATGTTCTGTTTGTTGCTGGTGCGTAGGAGCAAGATGGTTCACCTGAGAGGAGTCCTTGCCTGGTTGGTGCTTGTGGCCCTGGCGCTGTTGGACACCAGATGCCAAGCACAGCGCGACTGTCGAGTGAGCAGCTTCAAAGTCCAGGAAAACTTTGACAAGTACCGAGTAGGTCTTTTCAGTCTGCTTTTCTTCTTTTATGCTACTTGACATGTAAGATACTGCCTGTGTTGGCTTGTAAATTATCTGCACTTGAGTTCCAGTCACTTAAATATAATCAAAACAGAGTTGCTTCACTTAGAATTATCATTTTAATTATTTTGTAATGATTACAGAGAAAGGAACGCCAGCTCTTCAGCAAGGGAGCAAGTTGCGTATACAGACAACATACATTTAAAGCATATTTCTAACACATTCTACGCCCTGCCCCTGAGAATCCAGGGCAGTGTTTTACCCCTCACAGAGCAACAGTTCATAGCACCCTTAACAAACTGTAGTTCCCAGGATTCTTTGGGGGATATGCTTTTAATGTATGGGGTGTACACAGCCAAGGACAGGATGAAATGCACCAGAGTAGGATTCTTGTATAAGCAAAGACTTGGGATTATGCTTACATTCTTTAGTATTGGATTCCTCTCCCTACCCCCACCCCCCAAAAAAGGTAATTGAGTAGATCAGTGTAGTGGATTTTCTAAAAACAGCAAAGTTCATTCTATAAAGCTAGGTGACTACATTTATTATCTCCTATATTAGAGAAAGCAGAAATACTATTTTGATTCCTGTTTCCCACATTTCCTGATGGGCTGCCTGACTTGCGTTTATTTTTAAACCACAGTTGCACTATAAAGCTGGATGCTGCTGGTGTTAATTTTCAGTCTGAAATATAACTAAGCCTAAGCAGATATAACAACCAGAGATACTGTTTGCCTGTTTACTTTTAGTGAATTTCAAAAAGGATAGTTTTGTGAATCTCTTGCAGAAGTCTCTTTGCTGATTTGACTGTAGCATGTTTTAATTTCTAGCACCCAATAACCTGATTTTAGCTCATTTCAATGGTGGTAGTAATAGTAGTAGTAGTAGTAATGCTTTAAAATACATTATAAAATAGGGGTGGGTGGGGCATCTCAGGTATGGGGCCCAAATGACCCGCAGGAAGAAAGGCTTTTCCTATGGGAACGTACAGAATTCAGCTCTTGGAGGGCTCTAAATGTGTGGGTCAAGTTACGCTATGGATTTCTACATAGAGCTTGCATCATAGTAAATAAAAGAATTGGTTTTGGATATTTTACGTATGACGGTACAAACTACTCCCTTAGAATTTTCCTTAAGTTTCTTATCAAAACTGTTGGCTTTCCTCAGAATTCCTTGAATGTTTCTTCCATCAAGTTGAAGCTGAGAAAAATTTGCTGAGAATTCAGACAATTTTTCTAGCTAGCCTTATTGAAATTCTTCAGGTGTTTCAGCTGAAATGTCTCAAGCTGCTCCCCTTTGCTGCTGATTTTATTTCGGCAAAAATTTTGGGCGGCAACCTGCATCTGGGAGAAGCCAGCAGCTGTGGCTACAATCGGTCAGAACCGCACAAGCCGTTTTGGCTTCCTAAGGTGGACAAAATGGTGGCCCACCATTTTATGTACAGAAGCTGTGGGCTGGCAGTTGTGTTTTGCTTCCTTTAAACCTGATGGCAGCCAGCTAGTTTTGTGAGTGCATGGGAGGCTATGTGGTACACCCAGTTCCAATCTCCCTCAGAGGAGAATGTCTAGGGGGCTCGGGAGGAATGGTTAATGGTGCTGCCAGAATATCTGTGGCTTAGGCAATTTCCTCCCTCTGTC
This sequence comes from Podarcis erhardii, assembly GCF_964252035.2. Taxonomy (NCBI): domain Eukaryota; kingdom Metazoa; phylum Chordata; class Lepidosauria; order Squamata; family Lacertidae; genus Podarcis; species Podarcis erhardii. Next base: position 37,506,344 of record NC_138509.1, read on the forward strand.
TAATGATATGGCCAGTCCTGAAGCCCGTTTGAGATGCATCTCCTTGCCTTGTACTACATCCCCTAAGCTCATCCTCTAAGCACCTCTGACAAGACCTTTTCTGCTCCTACTGCAGTATGCTGGCTTCTGGTATGCCGTGGCCAAGAAAGACCCCGAGGGACTGTTCCTTCAGGACAATATTGTAGCCCAGTTCTTTGTCGATGAGGCTGGGCATATGACTGCTAAAGCCCAGGGCAGAGTTGTGCTCTTCAAGTAAGTCTGTTTCTTTTTCCACTGCTTCCCCACAGGCTCCAAATCCCTTTCTCCATTTTGTAAGCCCAAGCACACCCCTAAGCTCAGAATCCCAAGGCTTAACTCTATATCCATTGCTCCTTCTTTTCAGTCAGTTGGAAATATGCCCTGTCATGACGGGTATCTTCACGGAGACTGAGGATCCTGCCAAGTTCAGGATGAAATATTTTGGGATGGCAAGCTATCTCCAGAAGGGAAGTGAGTATCAGTTCTTTTTAGCATGCTGTATATTATTTGCGTTGCTTGTTTTCTGCTGATTGGTGTAACAAGTCCAAAGCTGACTAGTAAGGCTACCATTTGCAGAATTGTGTCAACCTACACGATATATGATGCTGAAGGGAAAAAATTGGAAAGGAACCAGAACACACAATGTTTGATGTTGTGGGAGAGTGGATGCATAGAGTGGCCATGTCTCCTACTTTACAGATGACAGTCCTCTGTGTTGAAGGGCTATCAGAGGATGCTTCTCTGTTTGAAGGCGTCTCCAATGGGAGGACTACTAAGCCCAAGTCTAGCCTAAAGATAAGGAACTATAAAAAGTGACAGCAGGAGCCTTGAAGTTGCCCATCAACAGTTAGAAACACGGGGTGAGCAGCCACACAAGTTATCTGGTTTCTTTCCCCACTATAGTGAGATATATTGCATTCCTGTTTAAATTCTAGTAATTATTCCTAAAATTCCATCTGTACAAACAAGTTACCATATGCAAAATTGGCATCCTTTTTTGTAGTTATGCAAATCCTCTCTTTTTTCTCTTTTTTTGGCAGTGCATAACTTGCTACCCTAAGCATGCACCAGTAACAAAAAGTACATATAACTAAACATTATTTGCTGATAGTACATGCAGATGTAGAGCCATCTGAAGACATATTGCAGATTTTTCTGGTCTGTTGAGAAGGAGTGAAATCGACCTGTTCTTGACAGCAGTGGCAATTGTGGCCTGGCACAGCCATGGGAGAGCAAGTCGTGGGAGGGGGTGAAGGATTCTTGCCTGCGCAGCCAGCTGACGTCACCATTGGTCTCAGCCAGTTGCGGGGGGCCGACAGGATTCCCCCCTTCTTTACTTCAACCTTCAACAAGTATTCTACCTTTGCCCTGCCACGAAATCAAAGCATGCAGCTTCCTGAGGACTCAGAGTCCAAAAGGCCATTGTCCTTATCTATGTCCTTATGTGAAATACCAACTCTCAGCATTCCCTTTATTGAATGTTTTCAAATGTTGGCTCTGCAAGATGACCCTGTGAAGGCTTCTCCAGTTGGCCTGTTTGTTAAGCATTCGCCATGACTTGCTTGCACAATGGTTATTGACTGGATATAAATTATTCTGATTTGTGGGAGATTTATACAGCAGTGAGTATTCGTCCTGTTTGCTTGTGTGGGGTTTATAGGTCTTCTCATTAAATCATTCCACACTTTTTGATGCATTTTCCTGTCACTTTCCAAACTGCAAAAAGCCACTTTCAATTTTTAAAGTGGATTGGCTGTGCTAGGGCAACAGAATGCTTTGATCCGTTTTAATTACACAAACATAATTTTCCCAGCGTGCACTTGAAACCTTTTCACAAAATTCTGATAGTCTGGAGGCACCTTGACAGAAGAATCTGCTAAAATGTAGCTACCTTTTCTGACATTTTGACAGCTTTGAAGATCAAGTAAAATACATTTGTTTTCAAACCCAGATTTATCCCCATTCATTTTTCCCTTTTACTTTTCCAGTCTGTTTATTATTCTATCCTGTCCTTCTTCCCAAATTTGCTGAACCCAAGGGTCTGATCCAACCCCCTGCAATGCAGGAATCTCAGCAAGATCATACACAACAGATGGCCATCCAACCTCTGCTTAAGAACCTCCATGGAAGGGGAGTTCACCACCTCCCGTGGGAGTCTATTCCACTGACAAGCAGCAATACATACTTTACATATGCGCTTTATATTTGCTTGTGCATTTTACATTTCTACCTTCCTTCTGAAAAGATTAATCTTCATATTGGAAAATGGTCACACATGTACTATACATTTAAAACACTCTTGTTCTACTTCAACAGTCATGGCTTTCCCTCAAAGAATGGCACCTGTATTTTGTTGAGGAGATCCCAACAAAGCTTAGTACCCTTTAACAAACTACAATTCCCAGGATTCTTGAGAGGAAGCTATGACTCTTAACGTAGTAAAAGGTAAAGGGACCCCTGACCATTAGGTCCAGTCATGGCCGACTCTGGGGTTGTGGCGCTCATCTCACTTTATTGGCCGAGGGAGCCGGTGTACAGCTTCCGGGTCATGTGGCCAGCATGACTAAGCCACTTCTGGCGAACCAGAGCAGCGCACAAAAACCCCGTTTACCTTCCCCCTGGAGTGGTACCTATTTATCTACTTGGACTTTGACGTCTTGCGAGTTCTTGCGAGTTTGTTTCCTTTTCCTTAAAGCTGCTAAGCCGTTAATAGCCGCTAAGCCGCTAATAGCCGTGCTTCGCAAGACGAAAAAACCGCAAGACGAAGAGACTCGCGGAACGGATTAATTTCGTCTTGCGAGGCACCACTGTACATTGACTGATCCGCATTCCATGTAAAACAAATCATGGTTTAATGCAAAATGTTTGAAGTGCACAGTGGTGGCACAATGGTACTGAGTTTTCTTAATTGTTTTTATGGCTTCTTCCAGATGACGATCACTGGGTAGTGGCCACAGATTATGACACCTATGCTCTACACTACTCTTGCCGTCAGCTGAATGAGGATGGCACTTGCGCCGACAGCTACTCCTTTGTGTTTTCCCGCGACGCCAATGGACTACGTCCAGAAGCACAAAGAATCGTCAGGCAAAAGCAGACAGAGCTCTGCTTAGACAGACAGTACAGGGTTATTGTTCATAACGGTAAGAAACATTTCAGTAGAATTTTACCAAAGGGTGGGTGGGCAAAAGTACTGTTGGTAATTCCTGTGCTGCTATGAAACTGTTTGAATGCCCAGGCACAGTAAGCCTGAGGTCACCTGGGAGCTGGAGGGGTGTGAGAAGCAGAAATGAAGACATGACAACTTTGGGGGATCAAAATGGCCACTACCCTTATTGTTGGCATAGGCATCGGGTACCCATCTTGAACCAACCCGCCTGTTGGCTGGTTGATTATTCCATCGGGGTCCTCTGGTTTGTTTTTGAGGGGGCCAGACTCCTTCAATGTTCAGAGGGCTGCACATGTGATCCCAGGAGGTCATGTTGGGCCCCCACAATTTAATGGAGAAGCTGGTGCCTCTGCCAGGTGATAAGGATCACAAACACACAGACCCATGACATGGATTTATTCTAGGCAATCCCTCCAGGGTGCTATTTTGGAAGTACTATAGCCTGTCCCATCAATTTCCAGTTTGTACAAAAGCCTGTACACCAGAAAACAGGCTATTTATTCATTATTACATTTACATTCCAACCTTTCATCAGCAACAGTTCCCATCACCCCTGACCTTTGGCTATGCTTGCTGTGGCTGATGGGAGTTTTAGTTTAGCATAATTTGGTGGGAGAAAGGTTCCCTGCACATGATCTAGAACTTGTATTCTCTGACCCACGAGCCAATCTTGACACATCAGGGGGTCCAATTTGGCCTGTGAGCTCATTTCCCCCCAAACCATGCCATGGCATGACATGGGCTGACAGGGGGGAGGACAAAGTTTAATCTTCCATTGGCTGTAGAATACTGTCAAATTGAGATTTGCTAATTCTGATTTGAGACCAAGGAATAAGGGTAATAGGTAATATACTTCATTGTGGCAAGAGTTGAACTGATACACATGCCAGACTAATTTCACAAATTAGCTCTAGTTGCATATTATTATGTTAACACCTTGCCTCTATTTTGTAATGTCGGCTTAGACATTTTAACAGCTTTTCTTTTTCTTTTCCGTTTTAGGATACTGCTCTGAGGAAAACGCTCAGTAGTTGCACAGTTTGAAAAACTAATTGTTTTGTAGGAAAGTCCTTCAAGCAGATTCTTTTCGATTTTGAGTCTATTTATCTGAACTGTACCATTTACCCTGCCAGTATGTGGAATTTAATAAACCTGAGATTAGTGAATTACATTTTATTTGTGTTGCAAACACATGCTCATGAATTTAACATCTGTAATTAGCATGTTGCGCCAGCTAAACATTCTTTTATGCAAGTGCTTATAATTATAAATCCATATTGTAGTAACTAATTTCATATCATTTTGATGATGATGATGATTTTTGGTCACCACAAGCTTCCCCCCCCCCAAAGTTGGCAATCCTAGTACATTATTTCAATTTTTTAAAAAATACAAAGTATCTATTTTGTTTACTTTCTGAACAAGAATACTTTATTCGTTATTTAAAACTTTTATTCCCAGAAACAATGGCTTGACATTTTGCACCTGATCCACAAATGCTGTTGTGTTGATACATTCCAATCCATCACCATTCCAGAGACAGCATACCTGGAGAGTTCATGTAACACTCCCATGCCAATGGCTGAAGGACAATGTTCTGTGCTGACACAGCACCAAACTAGCACTGACCAAGGTTGCAAGTTGTGACATCCATGATTGCTGCAACTGCCAATTGGCTTGGAGCCTTTGTGATAGCACCAAGTCAGGAGCTATGAGTCCATTTCTTCCATGACCAGGTTGGTGACCATGGCAACCAAAGGGCCAGGATGCAAAGGCCTCATTAAATATGGTGGAACTTTCAAATAAACTGCATTGGGGTCATCACAGATTATCGCAGTCGTGCTTTCAGTAGGACCACACCAGTTTAAGCAGTATGAATTTGCCCCGAAGGAAGGTGTAGCTAAGCTGAGAAACACCTCTACTCTGAAAGAGGTTTATGTCATACAAACTGACATCCTCACTACGGATTCCACGCTGAGGTTGGTGCCATCTAAAATTAAATACTTTACTATTTCAGTAATTGCATTGACATCCCTCTTTTCCTCCGAAGGGTTCAAGGCAGCATACAAGATGAATCCCTCCCAAATTTTATCCTCACAACAGCCCTGTGAGGAAGGTTAAGCTGAAAGAATGGCCACTCAATATCACCCAGTGAGTTTCATAGGTGAGTGGGGGATTTGAACTTTGTCTCCTTTGTTCTAGTCCAACACTCTAGCCCTGACCTCCCCAACCTGGTGCCCTTCTGATGTTCTGGACTACATATCCCATCAACCCCAGCCTGCACAGCCAATGAATGAAACCACAGACTAGCTTTTTAAACTGCAACTTGATTAAAACTCCATAGGTTTGCCAGAAGCTGTGTAAAATAACTTTTGGCGCAGGTTGCCACCTTCAGCCATCAACTGTCCCTCCTGCTTCATGAGCTCATAGAATTGTAAAAGGGACTCTGAGCATCATCTAGTCCAACCCCCTACAGTGCAGGAATATGCACTTGTCCTCCACAGGGATCAAACCTCTGACCTTAGCATTATCAGCACCACACTCCAACCAACTGAGCTAGAGAAAGGTTGGGGGGGATAAACTCACATTACCATGAAATATATATATATATATATTATTTTACTGTATTTCTTATTGGACTAACGACCAAGTTGTTTGTTTTTTCAAAGAGCATGCTGTAATGCTCAAAATCGTATCTAAAGCCTCCAAGGAAGCAAACTGATTTTTTATTCTGGGTGGGGCTTTGTTTTCGGTGACATACATTTTGATTCTGTGCAAAACTACTCAGCAGCAGCCAAGTAACAGGGCTCAGTGTGGCTTACATCCCAAACAAACGCATTACCTCCTGATCCTGAAAACCAGGAACGCAGAAGGAGATTCCATACTCACCTCTAGTTTTAAGGAGCTCCTTTCATTCTACTTGCCCAACAAATGTTTGCTTAGTTATTCTCCAACACATTTGTGTCATGCTGTGTCTGGCTTTTCTTTCATGAAGGGACGTGGGTGGCACTGTGGGTTAAACCACAGAGCCCAGGACTTGCTGATCAGAAGGTTGCCGGTTCGAATCCCACCGACGGGGTGAGCTCCTGTTTTCTGTCCCAGCTCCTGCCAACCTAGGAGTTCAAAAGCACGTCAAAGTGCAAGTAGATAAATAGGTACCGCTCCAGCGGGAAGGTAAACGGCGTTTCCGTGTGCTGCTCTGGTTCGCCAGAAGTGGCTTAGTCATGCTGGCCACATGACCCGGAAGGTGTACGCCGACTTCCTCGGCCAATAAAGTGAGATGAGTGCCGCAACCCCAGAGTTGGCCACAACTGGACCTAATGGTCAGGGGTACCTTTACCTTTACCTTTACTTTCTTTCATGAACTGTAGGGTGAAGGGGTTCTGAGGTGATATCCCATCTAGGCACTGATTTCGCTCTAGGCAAGCTCCAACAAAGTTGCTGCATCATTGTCAAGTATGAGAGTTCCCTTACCCCTTCTGGTAACTCACCAATAAGAATTAATGAGCATTTGGTAGATTTACAGTCCTTTAATTACAGCATTATGTTACAAGCACAACAGGCAACCCTCCGCAAGGATATCAGTTGCCTACTCTGATTCCTCCCACTTCTGCAGCAAGAAGCACACCAATGGGAAGTGCCTCACACACACCCCTTGCATCTCCTTTGTTCTATGACACACACGGACCTCCGAGTTTTGGGGGGAGGGCGGGGTTCCAGCTGCTTCCTCCCTTCTGGTTGCTCAGCTACTATCTCATAGCTGGGTAGCTCCTCTCTCAACCGAGCAGCTTCTCTCTCTCTCTCTGTGTGTGTGTGTGTCTGTCTGTCTGTCTGTCTGTCTGTCTGTCTCTCTGCTTCTGGGAACACTGGAAGTGGGGGGGGGCAGGGACAGCAAATATTTCCCTTCCTCTTCTGTTAGGAGCTAATCTCCCTGTGATTGCATTCCCCAATCTTCCGATCCAGACCAGCCCCTGACAATCATGTGCTTTCATCTGTTCAGTGGATGGAAGGGGAGCAGCCTGTGCTAAGTCCCACCTGCACTTATCCCTCACTCTCTTGACTGAACAGGTGATGGGTTCTTCCAGAGGTGACCATGTGCTAAGCACCTACATGCACCATCCTGTGCATTTTTCATACCCCAGCAATCTTTTTACACCAGCTAGGCACGAATCCAGTACAAGAAGAAAACCATAGACACATGTTCAAAACACACAGCATTGTTTGAATGGCTGAGTCTCCCTGTGGCTGGCAGCTACTTGTACATTTATAAACCTAGCAGTCACATGCAAACGTTTGGTTGTGTCCCTGCCACTTACACATTTTTAAACTTGTTATTTGTTAACGCCGATCCTTTGGCTCTCACGCAAGGAAGTGTCATCGTCCCTGCCCCAGGCCAAAGATCCCACAAAATACAATCACTTTCTGGAAGATAGTAAACTGCAGAGTTCAGTTATGCTCTGCAGTCAACATTTTAACTTCTGTTTTAATGCCATCAGCACCTATATCCCTTGCATCTTGCTATGGGGAGAGTTATAAGGTCATTTTCTGCAGCACCAAGATTTCCCAAGACCAGAATATGCTGTGCAAATCTTGATATTTTAATTCCACCCGCCTCCCTCTTTCCCAGACACTTTGTTTAGCACACTGTTCTGAATAGCTGGTGAGATTACCGCTGTCAGAAACATCACATGGTTATGTGGAAATAGCAGACACGGTAAAATGTCTGTTGTTATTCTGTCTTAGCGTAGTGTCTGTTGCAAGTGCTTTTCTTCCAAGAGGACCTGGGCAGCAGAAAAAGATTTTCCTCCATTCATTCCTGAAGTGGGAAACATTATATAAAACTGGGTTGACAATTGAATTGGAAAATGTGAAAGCCACTATCCAAAAGAAAAGAGAAGGCATCAGGTTCACGTTTGGATTGAATTTCTGCACTAAAATGAGGAGAATGGTGATGATTATCGGACTCCACATAAGAAAGAAAGAGATCATCAATACAAACAAAGTCCGCAACAGTCTGAAGTCTTTCTGGGAAATTCGAATGTGATGACCCTCTGAGTAGGCCATGCCAGCATGAAGACGTCTCCTTGATTCTTTTGCAATCTGCATTAGAACATAAAAAAACACCTTTCAGTGAATATATTTTAATTCTTTAAAAATTGTTAGGCAAACTCTGTGGTTAGATATCAATAAAGTAAAAAAATAGTGTTTTTTTAAAAATTAAGAACAGCTCAACAATGAAAAAATGACACGGGGTGTTGTGGAATCTCCTTTGGAAGTTTGAAAGGCTAGAGTGAATGGCATGAAAATACACATTTTTAAACATGTTTTGGTACCCCCCCTTTTTTTTCAGTGAGCCAGATAGCTGTGCTAAATGTACTCACACCTCCACCCAACTTCCTCAGGGAATAGGAATATACAGGTAATCAAAATGTACTTTTTTTAAATGAGAGGCTGTTTTCACATCTGGGATTTTTTAATTTTTTTTTATTTAAGAGTACAGTATCAGCTCCAGGAAAGGTTCTCGCCGCAACCAGCGGCTTGCAGATGATGTGGACATCACTTTGTCATGCCTGCCTTCCAAATGCTGCTGCATCCAAGGAAAATATGCCGATTGTTTAGAAATGTGCAAGGTACCAAAATAATATGGGACACTCCAGTCAGACTTACAATCAAGGAATATCAAAATTAGCATGTTGCTCTCAGTGAGCACTGAAAGAGGGCGAAACATTATGATGAAGGGGAAATGCTCTCTTGTTCCACCATAACAAAATAAGTAGTTTTGTTTCCTCTTGGGAAAGCAGCATTTAATCCTTACACAAATATGATTTGTATAGTGTTTGAATATTATGGAAAAAAATATTTCTCTTACTGCTTCTCATTTTGCTTTCCCTAATCCAATTACTGTGTTTTTTGCAATGCCAGGAAACTATTTTTGCATACACACTCATCCAATGTTTTTCCACCTGCACATTGCTTTTTCTCAGATGGGGAACAATATCAGTTTACAGCAGCTTTTCCCCAACATGGTGCTCTCCAAATGTGTCAGACTACAACTCCTCTCACCTGCAGCTAATGTGGAATGGACCAATAGTCTGACTCATACCACATCTATATACTGTTTGCTATAAAATATACTAAATCTACAGAAAGTTAATGGATTGCAAATCTTATCTAGTGCAAAGAACAATGGAGAGGTTCTTCGAAATAGTTTTATTGTCTTTTAACTTCCAAATGTATTCCTTGATGGCAAAATGGAATTCTACAAGGAAGACATAATCTTCTGACAAAGGGAGGATTAAGTCATATGTAACACTCTAGCACCACCTTCCTGGGAAATGTGTAATATTGACAGCATCTTTCAACAGTGCTGTTTGGCCACCCACAAACAGGAGCAGGGAGAGGAAGTTTCCCGGTGAAAATTCCAGAGTGCTACTTATTTAAAACATATCTTACTCATTTTTAATTGCACAGCAATTGCAGTGCAGGCAGCAACTGAAACAGTATCAAATTCGCAATGCAATGAATAGAAACAAGAAGGTAGGTCAGTCGCAGCCAGCCAACGGAAAATGTCAGTAGCAGCATCAGATTCTGCTAAAAGCCTGGGGGAATAACCAAGCCCTTTGCTGGCATCTAAAATGTAAAAAAGCAGGCAGCACATGTATCACAGAGGGGAGGGAATTCTTAAAGTGGGGTGCCACTGCCAAGAAGGCTCTCTCGTGCACTGCCATATAGCAGGCTCAGCTAAAGATGGTAAGGCCTCCTTGATAGATCTTAACAAACTGGGTAAGTCTATACGGGACAATCCATTTTTTCAGGGCAGGTAGCAACTTTGGGGTGATTTTCTGGCAGGGAAATGGCATGGAGGAGAAGAGCTGGCAACCCCCCCCCCCCACACACACATATCATGGTGCCAGTCTAGATCAGGGTGTTGAGATTGCTTTCAGTTAAGAGTGAGAAGTGGCTGTCCAAATCACATTGTTTAAATAGCATACAGTGGTACCTCAGGTTAAGAACTTAATTATTTCTGGAGGTCCATTTTTAACCTGAAACTGTTCTTAACCTGAAACACCACTTTAGCTAATGGGGCCTCCTGCTGCTGCTGCGCCGCCGTCGGGAGTTTTCTGTTCTCATCCTGAAGCAAAGTTCTTATCCCGAGGTAATATTTCTGGGTTAGAGGTGTCTGTAACCTGAAGCATCTGTAACCTGAAGCGTCTGTAACCCGAGGTACCACTGTACTAGAATAAAACTGTTAAGAACTAGGAAGTGTGCTACTTTTCTGGCTACTTGTGGTCTGTTATTTCCATCTCTAAAACTATGAGAACTCTGATTCAATTTTAATTGTGGATAACTCTATTAGCATCTTTTAAAAAATAATTATGATGATGATGAAAAATACCTGTAAAATCTTTGAATAACTAATTATGATGACTAATCCTGGTATTAAGAAGATCACAGTTGCAAAAGACACATCCCAAGCAATCTCTCCTGAAACGCTGGGCCAGTCCAAGGTGCAAATTAACACTTCCTGCAAGAAAAAGAACAAAATCCATATAAGTTTTTAATGTTTGCTTTCACCATAATGTTTGAGAAACACGCAGAGGCTCACCTAGAGTCCCTTGTGCCCTTGGCAAGGAGCTGTATCAGTGCCTCCCCACAGAGGAAGAAAACACTTTAGTGCAATAGACACATTAGAAATTACTACATTTTACATGACCCCAGCACTTGAAGCATCCAGAGTAAAGGTGAGGCAAGGAATAAGTGCAGAAAAAATGCATGCCTTTGTGCTACGGTGCAAGAAGGATGGGAAGGTTCTCCTGTTTTTGCTCTTGCTACAACAACAGTGGCACCTCTCCACACACATATATACGTCATACACTTCGTAGTTTGATAGGTGATTTTTGAGCTTCCCCCCTAGGTACTCCTCTGTCAACATGCGCTGGCTTGGTGCCTGTTTTTAGAAGAGATAACCACTAACCAAACAGGATCGACGGAAATAGTTAATGATCAAAATACCTTTATGATTTTAACCTGGAACATATTCAGATAAAAGTGTATTCACAAGATTTGGCAACCAAACCAACCAAACAAACAAGCAAACAAAAAAATCCTCCACCACCTACAATTTGAACCATTATGGCAACGTGATGAAATAGTTTAACAAATACTAGAAGCTCATATCTGACCTCATCTTACTAGCATTAAATGTGATTTCCTTGCAAAGACAGCTGCAAGGCGGACAAAAAATGGGAACATAATCTAATTATTTACTGATGATGACTCTCTCCTGCTATCTCCTGTGGTCTATGCAGTCATCTTACATGTCCACATAAACATCTGCTTTTCAAACAATGCATAGGTACAACAGAGCTTGTGTGTTCTTGTGTGAAAGATACAATATGTACTGTAGAACACGGGACAAATGAAGAGTTTTGCAAAGGCTAGTCACCAATTCAATTCTAAACTTAACTTTGTGCATGTTGTGCTCCTCCCATAGTCACTGAAAGTTTAAAGGTTAACAGGCAAACTGAGGAGAAACTTTCGTTGCTTTTTTGGCAAAGACCATAGATTCCGGCGTATTAGGCGACTGGGCATATTGGACGACCCCCCCAAATTGGCAGCTGCAATTTGCGGATTTGTCTTATAAGCCCAGTCACCTAATACGCTGGGCAGCAACAGGGGGCGGGCTCAGCTCCACACCAGGAGAAAGCCACCCGGCACAGAGCTGAGCCTGCTGCCCGCTGCTGCTGCTGCTGCTGCTTCAGAGCCGCCGCCGCCGCAGCAGCAGTGGGGAGCGGGCTCTGCTCCGTGCCACCCATACCCAGCGTATAAGGCAACCCCCGACTTTGGAGAATATTTTCTGGGTTCAAAAGCTGCCTTATACACCGGAATCTACGGTAAATCCAATACTTAAATAGCACCAAGTCAGTTGATAAAAAATAGTATTTATTATGAATTCTTAAAAATTCCTAAATTTTAATTTATTTATTTTTATCTGACAGTCAAGGTGCATCATGCCTGTGATTAATTAAAGAAAAGTCAGACATAGGTGCATGCTACCCATTTTTCTCTGGGTCATACTTTTAGAATTTGCTCACGCCACAACATATTTCTTTATTGATAAGAAATACATTGTAAAACAAAAAGAAATAACTCCTAGCAGTGTTGATTTGTAACACAGAACACAACTACTTTATAATATGATCATGTGACATCCAGAAAGTATAAAACAATGCAGCTACGTAAGAACACGAATCATTCCCAAAATATAACACTGATTGTCCTTGAATCTTCCTGCCACACTGGCCATCCTCTGCTGCCACACCCTTTGAGAACCACTGCCGTAATGTATAGTCTGGAACTTAAGGGAGCTGCTTATGCCAGGTCAGAGTGTTCATCTAGCTCTGCATTGTCTACACTGAGGGGTTGCAAGTGGTGCTAAACCTCTTGGGTTTGCTGATCAGAAGGTCGGCCATTCGAATCTGCGCGACGGGGTGAGCTCCTATTGCTCTGTCCCAGCTCCTGCTGACCTAGCAGTTCGAAAGCACACCAGTGCAAGTAGATAGGTACTGCTGTGGCGGGAAGGTAAACGGTGTTTCCGTGCGCTCTGGCACTCATCACAGTGTCCTGTTGCACCAGAAGCGGTTTAGTCATGGTGGCCACATGACCCAGAAAGCTGTCTGTGAACAAACGCTGGCTCCCTCAGACTGAAAGCGAGATGAGCGCCACAGCCTCATAGTCGCCTTTGACTGGACTTAACCATCTGGGGTCCTTTACTTTCATCTGTCTACACTGACTGGCATTGACTCTCCAGGCTTTCAAACAGGGATCTTTCACAGTCCTACCTGGAGGTGTCAGGGATTTGATATGGGACCTTTTGCATGAGCTTCACAACTGAGGGCTTACCCACACTTCCACTTGTGTAGAAAATACGGGTTTGTGTGGTTTCCCCCTTGCTCTACTCCTTTCCCAGGTAAAACCTGCTCTTTAGCTCTAAATCAGAGCAAAGTCCATCCTGAGAAAACCTGAATTGCTGTTTGCTCTGATTAAGCGCTAAAGAGCAGCAGGACAAGAGGAAGTGCAGATAAGTTCTCAGCCAACATGGTGCACCCCAGATGCTGATGGACTCCAACTGCCATCCTCCTCCACCATTGGCTGGTGCTGAAGGGAGCTGGGGTCTAGCAACATCTGGAAGATACCCCCTGCTTTAATATAATGATGCCAAACCAGTGGCCTCTCAGATGGTGTAGGACTCCAACTCCCATCAGCCTCAGTAAGCATGGCTAATGGTCAGGGGCTCAAGGATGATGGGAGCTGTAGTTCAACACCATCTGGAAGACCACAGGTGTCTTACCCCTGCTTGAATAGTTGTTCAGAAGAGGGAATTTCATCAGGATTACTTTGACATCACAAACCCCCAGCTGCTGAAAGTCTCTCTTCTACACAGCTACTGAAGGTGCAAGAACCTGCCTTCTTTTGTACTGCCAGCCTGCATCCATCGAGCTGCTGGCTTAGAAGCACCTAGAGGCACCCTTTTGTGCCAGGCCCTTCTCAGGTTGTCATAAACTGATCTGGGAATGCGATCCAACTACCTTGATCCTGCTTTGCATCAGGAGACTCGATGACAGCACGTTTTGGGTCTCTTCCAGTTTTAACCCCAGGAAACTTGCTTCAGATTGCCATGCATCAATTACTAATCCCGAAAGGGACTCTTTAATTTCTCCGCATTTAATTACCCATTGATGTGGCATCCCTCGAAGTGTTCAAGTCAGCTTGCATGATTCAAAATCACGAAAACCCATTTATTTGAGCCTACGCCAACTCCTTTGATATTCCTACTCACTATGTACTCTCAGTGAAGGACTCAAAGGATTTGATAATAACCAGCCTTGCCTTAGGAGAGCATCACTGAAATCTCAGCAATACCTGTGCTTTTCCTGAAGCCCTCTATGCCAGAGACAGTTATCTGGCCATTTACCATTGGTCTCTAGAACATAGGGTTTTCTCCCACTTTTTGTTTTCATGTCTTAAATGTTTTTTGGGCTTGACAAAGCCAACCAAGCAGTGGACGCACGTTGCCATGTTCTTCTGCATGGCCCTTTAGGTTTATGGAGCAGAGATACCATGGTAGAGAATAACTGCCTCTTGATAAACGCAAACAACAGCAGTCAGCCAGCCCTACAAATCCATCATCTTCAAATGAGTACACTCCTCTTTGTTCAGATTGGCACAGCCCCAAAGGAATACAAGAGGTGTTGCTTGTTTGAAGGGAAAAAATAGCTTCATATACTATAGAAGATTTTTCTGAAATTTCTGCTATGTCTCTCATCCGTCCACACAATTCACAACACTAGGGGTAGCCAACAGTGTACCCTCCAGATGTTATTGGACTCCAGTTCCCAGCAACATGGTCAATGGCAGTGGATGATGGAAGCTGGAGTCCAACACCATCTGAAGGAACCACGTTAGCTATCCCTGCAAAATCAGTCTCTGACATCTCCCATGTTATATCTCCCTACTCTGACCAATAAAAGGTAAAGGTACCCCTGCCCGTCAGGGCCAGTCGTGACCGACTCTAGGGTTGCGCGCTCATCTCGCTCAAGAGGCCGGGAGCCAGCACTGTCCGAAGACACTTCCGGGTCACGTGGCCAGCGTGACGAGGCTGCATCTGGCGAGCCAGCACCAGCGCCGCACACGGAAACGCCATTTACCTTCCCGCTAGAAAGCGGTCCCTATTTATCTACTTGCACTTAGCGGTGCTTTCAAACTGCTAGGTGGGCAGGAGCTGGGACCGAACGACGGGAGCTCACCCTGCCGTGGGGATTCGAACCGCCGACCTTTCGATCAGCAGGTCCTAGGCTCTGTGGTTTAACCCACAGCGCCACCCGCGTCCCCCACTCTGACCAATAGAGATGTGAAATATCTGATCCTGTGCAAAAGCACAGGAAGCATGAATTATCTTCAAAACCATTCTAAAGTTGAAGGCTACAATCCTATGCACACTTACCTGAGGCACTTCTTGGATGCATTTTCAAAGTGTACATAGCTGACTCTATAACCATTTATATGGCTGCACTGGATTGTTAGCAAACCCAAACAGCGGACTATATTGTGGGTTTACAGCTCAAACAATAAGCAAAGGGAGATTTTTTTGGGCTGCCCCTTACAATAGGAGCAATCTGAAATTATATCTCCTCTCCATCTGTTCTGGAGATTCACCATAGTCCAAGCTTGCAGAACTTTCGGAATATCTACATGGTTTGGCTTTATAGGGACAGTTAACCTATCTGCAATGGTATTCTGACTTAACTGAATTGTATTTTTAAGCTTTTCCATTGTTATTCACCCCAAACCTTTAGGCGGGGGTGGAATAGATCATTACTTTGAAACCAATAAATCTCTCTCTTTGTGGAACTAACTTCACATGGACCAATTATCCCCTAACACCTATTTCAACACTTCATTGTGCAATCAAGTTAGATTCCCCACTTGCACTTCCAGTACATAATTGGGGGGTGAATTTGGGAAACCACCAATGAGCATTCCTCAAAGGCAGGACACCTGGGTTGTTAGTCCCCCCCCCCCAAATCAACATGTAGCATGGAATTTTGCAGGTGTGCCCTAAGAAATATATAATAGCCGGCTGCTTCTGTAAATGTTTCATGTGACATAAGCACCACTGAGTTCAGTGGTGCTGTCCCCAAGTGCATAAACCTATAGCCAGACTTTCTAAGCCAACTTCTTACTGGTGTGGGTGGGAGGAACTGTGCCTAACGGGAAAGGCTAATATCATACGCAGACTTAATCGAAAGCAAGTTGCACAAAAATCAGTGGCATGCCAGTGAATGTGTGTTGGGATCTGGGCAGTAAAAGGGTTGCCTTTTGTAAAAAGACCGCCTTGTCTGTTTTATAGAGTCAGCTCACCTGGTGCTTTCCGGGCAGCGGCTGGACTGTGAAGAAAAGGCAGAGGGGCAGGGTGGCCAGCGCCGAGACGACCCAGATGAGCAGCAGGAGTCCGGCCACCAGCCTGCCTCTGTAGGCCCTCGAGGGCCGGAGCCGGACGATGCTGACCACGCGCTCCAGGCTGACGGCGGCCAGCGAGAGGATGGTGACGCTGCCGCTGAGGCCCATCATGTAGAAGAGCAGGTGGCAGACGGCGTGGCCCATGGTCCAGCTCTCGGTCCAGCGCACCACGGCGATGATGGGGATGGCGCTGATGAAGAACAGGTCGGCGCAGAAGAGGTTGAGCACCAGGCAGCTGGCCACGCTCAGCCTCCGCTTGCGGCGCGCCAGGAGCCGGATGGCGCACGCGTTGGCCGCCAGGGCCAGCGCGAAGATGCACGCCAGCACGGCCGTCTCCAGGGCGCTGAGCGCCACGCGGCTGGCGCCCCTGAACTCCGAGAAGAAGGGGAAGAAGTCCGTGCGGTTCCCTGCGGGGGTCGTCCCAGCCCCGGGCATCGGGGGGAGGGCGCCCAGGGCATGAGGCAGCCGAGCCGAGCCGAGGAGGAGCCCTATCTCTCTCGTGCGCCCCGACGGGGCGCCACAGGGCAGCTGGCCAAACACGCGGCGACGCTGCTGCTGCTGCTGCTGCCGCCGCCTTCTCCTTCCCTCCGGGCAAGTTAGGATAGGACAGTGCACCTTGCTGACTCCTCTGCAACGAGGAAGTGATAGGAGGAGGCTAGGAGGTAAATAGTGGTGCTGGCCGGCGACAAAAGGAGGGATTTATGAGCAAGGGACTATATATGACAGGAAGGCACCAAGGCCTCCTTGGCTGTGAGCCACAAGTTGCTGTGCAAGCTCCCCCAGTTGGCAATAATGGGCATGCGGGGAATGAGTGGCCATTGGAACCTAATGACAACAAACTGAACTGGGTACATTGGATGAACCATAAAAGACCGGGGGAAGGAGAGGAAGGTGGAATTGTTGGGGTTGAGAGACCATTGTGGGCATCCTTAGAATGATATGGGCCTAGGAAGATGGGAACTAAGGCAAAGGGTGTTAAGCAGAATCAGTTTGGTGTAAAGTTGAGTGCCAGATCAGTGGAACAATGGTGGCTTGAGGGAGACAAATAAGATCAGTCAGTGGTGTAGCGTGGGTTGTCAGCACCCGGGGCAAGGCAAGTAATTTGCACCCCCTAACCCGTGGATTTGCGCCCCCTAACCCTAACCCCCAGATGTTGCGCCCGGTGTGGCCAGCCTCCCCTGCACCCCCCACGCTACGCCACTGAGATCAGTAGAATGAGGGATCCTGGGTGAAAATACTGCAGTGCAGTCGGAGAGATTTACAGCCCATTCCCTAGCCATGTCTACTCAGAAGTAAACTCCATTAGTTCAATGGAGACTACTTCCAGAAATGTGTGTATCGGATTGCAGCCTTAAAATGCCACTGGGCCCTGTTTTTACACTTCAGATGTTTCACCTGTTACTTTTCTGGAAGTGGAATGAAGTGGGGTGGAATATTCAGTCAGAAGTTATTCTTGCTAGTATTCATATTAATTTTATTGCCCACCTTTCCACTTGTCTTCCCTCCCTTCATCAGCAGGTCCCAGCGCAGATTTCATACAATTTAAAATCCAGAGGTAAAAATGGTGCCGTTGCAGGAATAGGGATTTCTATATCAGTGGGGGGGGGGGGGGCTGTCATTCCTCTCAGGATTCCCTATTTGGAGTCATATAACAGTTTTCTAGTCAAAACCCCATTTAGTCTGCAGATTTCCCATATCTTCCCAATCATGCTTATATTATCATTCGTGCTCACCCTGTTTGCTTACAATGGCCATTGATTTTATCAGGTCTCCTGTAGTCTGTAAGGAAGATGCTTATTAATTTGAAATTTTCAGCAAGCTAGATTTTATTTGTCTGCTTAATAAAATGTAGTAGTAGTAGAAGAAATCATAAAATCATAGAATTGTAGATTTGGAAGGGATCCTGATGGTCACCCAGTCCAATCCCCCAGTGCAGGCCATCTGACCTCTGCTCAGCAACCTCCAAGGAAGGGGAGTCCACCATGTCTTCTGGGAGTCTATTCCACGGCTGAACAGTTATTACTCCTAACAGAAAGTTCTTCCTGATATTTAGTCAGGATCTCTTTTCTTGTAACTTGGTTTGGGCCTTAGAACATTCTAAGACATTTGAGAACATTTGAGAACATCCCCACCCCACCCCCCCAAAAATGTTAGTGACTTTCTCTATTCAGGCTGAAGTGCAAATACCGGTATATCTTAAGAGCATGAGGAGTGCAAATGGACATATGTTCCGCTTGTGGCCTTCCTATAGTCATCTAGCTGGCCACTGTGGGAACAAATGCCCAACTAGATGCACCTTTAGTCTGATTCAACAGGGCCCTTCTTATATTTACATGGCAAATTGTTATGAATATTGCATTACTATCCCCAATTGCAGTTCACTGTGCCTCTACACAGTTTATTTTACATTGCTTGTGGTAATGGACTGAATGGAAGTTCATGCTTTGTTGCAGAGTGCTCATGTGATTACTTGGCAGGACACTTCAATCCAGGATCACACACGAGTGACCTGATTCACACTTTGTAGTTGCGTATCTTGCCCTCAGTTGATCCCAGATCTCCCTCCACTAAAATTTCCACACCATCATTTAACTGTCAAGGTGGTGCAATTCAGCAATGCAGTTATCCAGTCCACAGCAGTCAGGCTAGATTGATCCCCACTTCACCCCTACCCTGTTCCTTAACTACATTGAACCTTGCGGTTCTCTTTTATTGATGATCTCACAAGCTCAAGAATACAGTGGGTTCCACCACCCCATATTGACACAGGCTTTGTGGTCAGGCTGCAAACTGTTCTTTGCTGGGTGCGTGATTTACGTGAAACCCAATCAATACAAAAAACCAGCGACAGTTATCAGACTGTTTACCATCATCGGTCTCTACAGCCACAGCAGGCGCTGTAACTCTCCATCGATTTGACTTCACTCCTGAAAGTGCACTGTTCCATTGGATGCCAGCCCATCTAAGAGAAGCTACAACAACCCATTTCTGCATTCTCAACAGTTGCTCTGTTTAGCCATTTGGGGCCTGGAAGTGAATTTTTATGGAACCCAACCCTGGGTGATCAAGCTCACATTCTTTGTATCTGTCTTATAATGAGTTGACATAGCACTGCCACCTTAACAGGTGTATTATGCTGTTCGATGTTTACAAAGTGCTTTTACATCGTTGTATTTGTGGTGTTGATTTTTAGTCATAGCAAGAGTTCATTCAAAAGGCAGTTGAGATTAGCAGTTGAGTTTCAAGAAACACAGAGGAAGTAAGGCAGTATCTTTATAGCACTAACGTTGGAACGTCTGAAACTGTCTTGTAGAGTCCATCCATTGGGCTATCTAGACCACCCTCCCCCAAACTGGCATTCTCCAGCTGTGTTGGCTGGGGCTGATGGGAATCGTAGTCCAAAATATCTGGATTGCATCAGGTTGCAGAAGGTTTATCGGTGGTCGGTTGTAGCTCAGTAGTAGAGCATCTGCTTTGAATGCAGAAGGTCCAATCCTTTGCCTCTCCAGGTAGGGCTGAGAATATGCCTAGTCTAGAGTCCTGGAGAGCTGTTGCCAGCAAGTGTTGACAGTACTGAGCTACATGGACCAATGGTTTGATTCAGCATAAAGGAGCTTCCTAGACCAGTAGTGTCTATCTGATGGACAGCAGCTTGCCAAGGTATCTGCTGAGATTCTTTAACTGGATTCAGTTTGGGCCCTCATTAATTGAAAGCATGTGCCCTACCACTAAGGTACAAATCCTTCAATAACAGAAAGCTTAGGAGTTACACAGAACTCTTTTGCCAACCTGCTTTACAGACCTTTCAGAATGAATATCACATTTTATTTTATCTGTTGCTGCTCAATCAAATCAGGGCATCTTGTTAGGGTTTAAAAAACCCCCCAAAACCTTTTGATTAATGATTAATAATGTCCCCCCCCATGTGAATATAGTTTCTCTTGTTCCCCATGTTTGAATTATAATACACCATAACAATGCTGAAGCGCTTAGATTGTAAAACTGGTCCGATCCATTCCATTCTACAGCTTGTCTTAAAAACCTGGACTTATGGTAAGCAGTATTTCTTTTTCCTTTTTTTCCTTTTACACAAGCATGTGAGGCAAGCTGTTTTAGAAAGTGTGTGGAAATGAATGAAAGGCTGGCATATGGCAGTGTTATTCACAAACTTTTACTGGGAAGTACATCTTGTTGGGTTCAATGAGAATTATTCCCAGGTAAGCATGTATAGATTGCAGCCTCGGTCTTTGGGAAATGTATGTTTGCCTAGAGGCGTAAGTCTGTGTAGGCTTTGAAGACGTTGTGTTCTTGGTGCTTTCATACTCCTTTACATGTGAGGGGTGACACATAGAATCTTTAAATATTTGTGGTGTTTGGCGTGACATATTAAACTCTGACCATAAAGAAGGCAGAGTCCTTTTCAGCTGGCCTTCAAGGGCTTTGAAAAAGAAATTGTTTATTGCATTCCATGCATGAAGGCATTCAGTCCTTTATTTGCATGTAGCAAATAAGAGCAGGCCAACTCAGTTCTTTTTCACCGTCTTAAGGCAAACAGATGGCAGAGATATACTGAATATGAAGAAGCAGATGGCGAGCAGTTGACATGGTGACGAGGGTAGGCTGGCTGAGTTTGAAAATAGTTGTGCAGGAATAGGTAGGTCACTGGCCTAGGAGAGGGGGCGGAATAATTCTTCCCCCTCCTAAAGTTTCTCAGTAGAATCTTTCCCACAGGTTAAAGTGCTGCATTTCTCATTAAAGTTCTAGAGAGGGCCTGGTGTGGAAGATTGCATCATACTATTAACTATCTGAAACAGAGGAGCATCCTATGTTATTTGGGGTCTGAAGCAACATTATCTGCATTTCCATTTATAAACAAAGCATGTTTCAAATGAGCAGGGAAGGCTTTATGGAAGATGGATGATGTGCATCAGTGGACTTCTGTTGTGCAGGCAAGATGGACATGGATGTTGCCCACAGTTTGCATCTTAGAGGCCTAAAAATAACATTTGATGACGGCAGGTTAACACACCTGGGCAAAGACTATGAGCAATCCTAGTGCTGTTTGGTTGGTTGAAGGGAAAAGAACAACAAACACGTTCAACCTGACTTAAGCTGAGGTCAGTGATGGGTAGCACCAAACCAGCTGATGGGTGTGAGCCTTTATACATCAAATTCTTACCACTTCCCTGTTCCATGAGTTGCCTTTAAAACTACACTAAGTTCTTCAGGCAAGTTGTATCAATAATTACTAGCTGTGTGACTTTAGCTTGAAGACAAATGTATTTTGTTTTAGGGAATGTTGCCTCTTGCGTGATTCTCCCAGCTCAGTCAATGGGGACTTAGGTCTTTTTTGTTTGCTTTAGTTTTATAGATTTATATGTCACGTTTCAGTGGAAGTATTTCCAGGGCAACGACACAGTCTGCAGATAAAATAAAACATGCAAGAATAAGAAAGCAGGCGGAACCAGCATTAAAATAATCAAAAGCAGATAAAAGGCTGAGAAAAGAAAGAGACTCTCACGCTGCACTGGAAATACATCAAAACAGGTGACAGGCAAGCTGGGGGCAGTGATGCGGAGCAGTGGTGTTGTGGCATCTGATGCAGTCTCTCAAATTACCAACCAGCTCTTCTCCAATAGCAGAGAAACCTGGAGGGATTCCAAAGATGGCCCAGGTTCATAGGCAGGTTGATATGGCAATAGATGCCCCTTCCGCTTTTCAAGTCTGAAGCAGTATAAGGGCTCTTGAAGGTAAGCACCAGCACATGGGACTGATCCTGGAAATGGACCAAGAAGCCAGCTGAGCTGTTTAAGCACAACAAAAATGTTCCCAACATCCCCTGTCAGCTGTGGCAGCTGTATTCTGAACTGCCATTTCTGAACAGTCTTTGCCACCTTCAAGGGCAGCCCTGTATTCAATGTGTTGTTGTGGTTTAATCTGGAGATTGCCAAACCACAGACACCTAATGGCCAGGCTCTCCTTATCTATGTACAGCTTCAGCTGGCAAAAGGTGCTCCATATCACTTGAGCCTGCAGGGACAACACTGGATCCGTGTGTCTCTCCAGAAGACAAATCCTTTGGGTAGGGGAGGGTTGTACATGTTGGAATAATAATAATAATAAATTTTATTTATATCCCGCCCTCCCCAGCCAAAGCCGGGCTCAGGGCGGCTAACAATAATAAAATAAACAAAATAAAAAAATTCCTTCCAGTAGCACCTTAAAGACCAACTGAGTTAGTTCTAGGTATGAGCTTTCGTGTGCATGCACACTTCAGTGTGCATGCACACGAAAGCTCATACCTAGAACTAACTCAGTTGGTCTTTAAGGTGCTACTGGAAGGAATTTTTTTATTTTGTTTTGACCATGGCAGACCAACACGGCTACCTATCTGTAATAATAAAATAGTACAACATTCTAAAATCATTTCATTCTAAAATTAATTCAACTCAAATTGATGGCAACAATTGGGCTAGAGTTCTGTGAAGATTGCCGAAGGAGGGAGTCAGGCTGTGCCCTGACCAAAGGCCTGGTGGAACAACTCTGTCTTGCAGGCCCTGCGGAAAGATGTCAAGTCCCGCAGGGCCCTAGTCTCTTGTGACAGAGCGTTCCACCAGATTGGAGTCACAGCCGAAAAAGCCCTGGCTCTAGTTGAGGCCAGCCTAACCACCTCCCTGAACAGTCCTGCCTGCCTGCTCAGCAATGGTACCTCCATCTTGTCAGCTTTGAACATCAGTTTATTGACTCTTATTCAGTTCATTATTGATTTGACACTTTTAGTACTTCTACCTTTAAATATTGATGATTCTCAGCTCTGAATTCTCAAGACAGCCTCACTATAAAGTTTCATGCAGAGGTGGTAAGTGTTACGCGGCTGAGCGACAATGCCCCAGCATCACCTTCTAGAACTGACAATCCAGTGGTATATAAAGCCACTGAGAGGTGCAAGAGAAACAACATGTTCTCAGTCCCCATCATCCTAACATCAGTTTGATGGTTATCAGAATACAAGGAATTTTGTCAGCTCTTGACAACACACGTTTTGACAAGTATTCCCCCGATATTCTGGCTTGAACTTCCTGCTCGATTGCTGTTTTAACTGTTATGTTGTTGGGCATGTATATTATACATTTGAACTATGAATGTTTTGAGAGTTTGGGTGAAATTGTTTTACTACAGATTTTAATTATGGGTCGCATTATTTCTATTGAGTTTTATACCTGTTATTTTGTGGTTGGTCGTTTCACGTTTTTGAACCACCTTGGTATTTCTTCTTGAAATGAAAGGCAATAGACAGCTTCCCTGCTAAAATCAGGTCTGAAGCTAGATTTAAATGGACCCAGGTAATAAGTCTCCTCCAGGCAATGAGTGAGCATAAGGCCTGGTAATGAAAAGGTATCCAATGGCAACAGGTATAACATATTCCTGCCCTGCCTCCAAATCCTTGTCATAAAGGTTTACATACATGCTTACTAATGGGACTCCCTGATCAACACAAGCCTACACACTTATTGCTACATTTGTTAGCATTGGAAAGCTACAAAACCATTTTGGCCACAGTGTTACACCTCTGCAAAGCTAAACTAATGAAATGTTCTATAAAGTGACTTGAGAATTTGGACCTGGGATGGTACCTTGCATCTCTTTATGCTTGCTTAATACTTCAATACAGTAGTAGAACTCCAAGGCTTTAATAAAAAGCTGAATTATTTAGTGTCAGTATAGTTTCTTTGAGTAGGGTGTGTGGGATATTAAGTTATATTAGTATTACTTATCGTTTACTTTTGGGAATCATAAATCTATATTTGAACAGATTGAGTTTATCATGAGAATTTGAAACCAAAACTTAGTTGCATAATCCACTGCATTCTGCGTAACGAAAGCTAGACAGAAGATAACGTGCGCCAACTGGGTGTTTGTTCCAGTCATGTAAAAATTAGCTTTTCCTCAAGCTTGGTAGATTTTTACCATGGAAAGCTACCTGGGTAAATACTATGCCAATCTTGGGCCTGCCCTCTTTTCAGAACAGTACAAAGCACATTTGTCACTGACAACCCCTAATACCTTAACGTTCCAGAAGGCAACATTGAGGGGAGAAGTGTCAAAGTCAGCTGGTTTACAGAATAAATTTCATAGTCATGTGCAATAGAAACACACAAAACTGTACCACTGCCTTAGCCAATCCTTCAACTGTTTTGGGCTATTATTTCCATCAGCTCCAGCCAGCACTGACATGCTAGCTGAAGCTAATGGGAAGAATCCAAAACCTCGGGAAGGCCTCAGGTTGGCAAAAGCTGTCCTACATCAAGAAAGTGAATTTCTGTTGGGGGAGAATCAATACTACACACTTTTCTTTCTTTTTTGCAGAACCCAGCTCCACTCAGAAGTCTTGAGTGTACTATCTTTCTCCAGAGAAGAAGCACATTTTGGAACTAACCCAGAAGAACAGTCCTTTAACAATACTACATTACAATGTCTCCCAACTGGCTGATAAATAAGCCTACTAACAATGCTTTTCCAATGAATATGGTGTTCCAAGTAGGCCAACACCACGTATAACACAGAATATACATATTAATAATTTTTTGTGAGAGTACCATTTACTGTTAATGGAGTAGCATACAGTACACTTTCTTTTCCTCTGTATCCTGTGGGCTTAGTTTCTCTAAAATGAGTCCTTCTGTCCCAATGGGGCTCATAAGAGAAAATGGGCAATCTACAGGCTGCATACAGTCCTCCCACATCCTTTGTTCTCCTACATCAAAGAAGCTACTGTATTTTGCTGCTGCCCTAAAGCAGCAACAAAAAATGTCCATCTAGGAGACAGGCATTTCTGGGCACTTTCTGCCCATGCACAAAGCCCTGTCAGAGTGGCCATTCCAGACATTGTTGTTTTTCAAGATATATTTTTATCTGCAGCAGTTATTCTTATGGTTCAACTTGACAGTTTTGTGTAGGAATCACTGCTTGGTTCTGGTGAAGGCAGGCAGGTTTGCAATGTTTTGGATGGATGGGTGTGTGTGTGTGTGTGTGTGTGTGTGTGAGAGAGAGAGAGAGAGAGAGAGAGAGAGAGAGAGAGAGAGAGAGATGGAGTGTCTCGCTTTTTGATTGGTCTTGTCTGCCACTTGGGATATGTGGTCCTCCCGCAAACATAACCCCCCACCTGAAAACATGGCACTTGATCCTGAAATGTTTGTCCACTCCTGATGTAAGGTAATCATATGTTTCAGGGATAGGAGGCTAAATGAAATAAAAACATTGTAAAGAAAACCTTATTTTAAAAATAATGACAATTTTTTAAAAAAGTTAAAACCCGTACAACACAACCAGTCTGAAAAACCTTTGCTATTTGAAGGCAGCATTCTGTTCGATGCTTTGTTGTTAAAAGGGTTCTGCAGAGTGGGCTGGGCAGGAGTCGAGTGCAGTGCTAAGTGTGGTGGTCCTGGTGGCTGGAGCTCATGCTTGCTCTACCACAAACCAGTCAAGATCAAAGCACGTCTGAACATGAGCCTGGCCAAATCCAAAGTTAAGAAAAGAAACTTCAGAATTGTACTAGCCAGTTTTGTCTGGCGAGATTGCAAGATAGGACGTTTTTCTTGTAGCATGGTCTCTAGTTGGGCATCTGTTCACCTAGTGCCATACAACCAACAATATCTGTTTCCAGATTGGTGTGCGATACCTGCAAGGTGATTCATTGCAAAGAGTTTGCATGCCAAATTGGATAGCGATTTTACAAACACAAGGTACGGGAATTTCCAAAATATAAGGCATTACACCCCAATGGGATTTCTGAGAACGAGCAGTGACTATTTACAGTCAAGTTAACGTAGGCTGGGGAGGTGGCATAATGAGAAGAGTTAAGGAAAACAGGGATGAGGAACTGAAGGAAAATGAAGGTGATCTCATGTATTTTAGGGGATAGGAGAGGATGATTTCATGAACTTTGAGAAACACACCACTGTATACATAGATACAATTTGCCTAGCTGTTTGATTTGCCTTAATGTTCACCAGCTATTAAAAAAAGACACAGAGAGCGTTGGTGGCATAGCCAATTCTGTTTTATTCATTTAAAAACCATTTCCTCATACAGGTTCCCTGATAAATTATATCCCCAGCTTTTAGCTGTGGGATAGCAGAGTGCAAACAGGAGTGTATTTCAAGCAAACAAAATGGCTGCAACAATCTTAAGAGGCACCCTGATGCTCTGAATTTGGGGTTCACTCTTTTTTTTCTGCACATACACACAAAATGTTTGATGGAAGGTAGAAGAGGCACTATATAAATTTTCTGCTACACGCAATTGTCGCCACACATTCCCTCAGGTGGGCTACATCCTCACAGAGACTCATATATTAGAAACATTTTCCTTTCTGCCCCAAGACTCTGAAAATGCATTTCTGGAAACAGACAATATATAAAGCAGAAAATATTAATCCAGTAAAACAAACTACATATATCTTTAAGATCGAAACAGGAGTGTTTGGCAGTAATTTTGTTGACTATTTGCATGGGAGTATTTGGTCATGGAAAATAAAAACAAACCATTTCTACTGGCTCCGGCTGTGCAAATACGGCACAATCAGTAGTTTAGAATTTACATTACCACTCTAAAACAAAACTGTTTCCTGTTTTCGTAGATACTGTTAAGGACTAACCCTTTGTAAAACAATAATAATGAGAACAGAAGTGCATATCCTAGGAACAGGAACTGTGGTCCTTTAGAATCTTGCTGCTTTATTTTTTAACAAGCCATTATTTTCTGTCAAAAATACATGGGAGCGACAAGACATACCTACAAGTTTGTCCTTGTATTTAATCTGCACAGAAGTCAATATGGGCTAACAGCTCCCTATGCTGGCTTGTAGGATATTGTGCTTTGCATTTGGGGCACTCCAGGAAACTTTCATCAAGAAGATTTGAACGTTTGGGTGAAGGACATTTGTTCTGTATTGTCAGCTTGTCTTCAAAGGCAGCCTGGAAGTTGTGTAAGACTTCTGTACATCCTCCACACTCTGGAAGCTTCTGAAAAAAATGAATTGGTGCATCTAAATATTTCCCACTACAAATTAGTAATATTCCTTTATAGGTCCAGCCAATCTTCTTAGCACTACACTGAATCCCACCCAGTGACTCTAGAAACACAGTACTACTCACTGAGGGCTCAAGGCGAGTTATTTGGTCCCTTGCCTTGCGCAGCTCCTTAAGTACTTTGCTCAACTGATGCTGCAAGTTCTGACGGTCAAGCTTCTCATTCTCAAAATCGGATGTGCATGCCTGGATCTGGCAAGAAATGTTGGGTGAAAAATCAGAGAGTCTGTTACACATGGCGGATTTCATGCTAAAATTA
Organism: Podarcis erhardii; assembly: GCF_964252035.2. Lineage (NCBI taxonomy): Eukaryota > Metazoa > Chordata > Lepidosauria > Squamata > Lacertidae > Podarcis > Podarcis erhardii. The sequence continues at coordinate 37,533,900 of NC_138509.1, forward strand.
CATGAGCTCCTTAGGAAAGCAAAAGGTTGGATCTAAAGCAAATAAATAAATTAAAGCCTATTTTGAAGGGTCTGTGCAATGTATTTTTAATGTTCTGCTACTGCATGTACACACACAGTTGTTAAGTCCTTTAATATTTCTAAAAACCTTACTACCATAACTGTAGAATTAAAAGAGTAGAGATTCTACAGAGCGATGCCAATTAAATGATTAATGGATTTTAAATTCCCACTTTCCTATCAGCAGTAAGTACCAAGACAAATCGCTATCATGAAAAATGCACAATATATCTCAGTATCAGGAAGAACAGCTTACTTGCTTGTATTGTAATAAAACTGCCTAAAATATTAACATGAATATTATGCCTATGGGTTTTAGTTCTGACTGAAAAGTGTCATTAAAATAACAGTGTGTAACCTGGTACCTGCTGTTCCAAAGCTGTTATCCTCGTGTGTTCTTCCTGCTGTTTTAGCAAAGATCTCTGAAGCATCTCAACCTATACCATGTGTAAAAGACTATATTAACAAGACAATTCTATAAGGTGGTTTCAAATAATCAACCTATGTAAATCCATGGGTTTTTGTTGGTTTTATACAACCTTACTGGTAAGATGGTAGAGCTGCTGCTCCAGGTTCCTTGCTTTTAAAAGTTTTTAAGCATGCTGAACAAGTATTTTAGGAACAAACCTATTATTGGAATTGTGTTATATATTGCTTTTATTGTTGCACTTTAAAGTGTTGTAACCCACCCTTGGACTTCAGAGTGAAGGGCGGGTAATAAATTAAATTAACAATATTTTGCTTCTACTTGGTTATGCATCTCACCTAAGAAAAAGGGACAGGGTAAAGAACAGTGATTTCCTCCTTTTCCTGCTGCCTCCCCCCCCCCCATGCTTCTTTGCTCAACTCACACCCAAGGAGACCCATGCATGGAAGCACGTATTGCTTGCCAATATAGGACAGGTATCTAAGCAAAGATGCTGCCTGTCCACATTTGGTTGATTTCAGTGGTAAGGGCCCTTGAAATGTACATTCCTTTGAAAGCAATGCAGTGTGGCTAATCAGCATCGGAACTTACCACATTTATATGTGCATCTGATATAATTCACAGCCCCTTGAATTATGGAGGGGGAAAGGGGTAGGGATCATGCTAGGCTTGGAGGTCATCTTCCACCCCAACTCCATAAATGTGTACCGTATTTTTCGCTCCATTGGACGCAGTTTTTCCCCTCCAAAAATTGAGGGGAAATGTGTGTGCGTCCTATGGAGCAAATGCAGGCTTGTTCCATAGCCGCGCGCAACCCCTCTGGCAGGGACAGGTTGCACAGGGCTATGGTTTCTTTAGCTCCACGCAGCCTCTCCCGGCAGGGAGAGACTGCGCGGGGCTAAAGAGGAAGCCAAAGCAGCCAGCGGGATCCATTCCGCTCGCTGCCTTGGCTTGTTCCATAGCCGCGCGCAACCCCTCCGGCAGGGAGAGGCTGCACGGGGCTATGGCTAAAGAGGAAGCCAAAGCAGCCAGCGGGATCCCCCAAAAATATTTTTTTTTATTGATTTCCCCGTCTAAAAACTAGGTGCGCCCTATGGCGCAAAAAATACGGTAAATTGTGAAAGTGAAGTCAGCAATTCCCCTATATACCAACCTGAGATGAGAGTGCTTGCGTTCGTTTCCTTTCTTCCTCAAGCTGGTCTCTGGTCACTTCATTTTCTTGAGTAAGCCTCTGCAGCATCTGCCCTTTGAGGTTGTTTTCGTCCTGAAGAGTCTGAATGTCAGCCTGCTTGTGCGAATTTAGTAGACTATTCAAATTTATCACCTCCTGCTTGGCTTCGTCATACTTCCTTTTGAATTCAATGAGGTCAGAACGCAGCTGGGCTACGGAACGCCTTTCTGTCTCTAGATCATTTCTGGTGGCTAGCAACAACTGCTCGTAATATCTCTGCTTATCTTCTGGCAGGAACCCACAATAGAACATGGAAGAGAAGGGGGGGGGATGCTTCAACAAAGATCCTTAGCAAACTCGCACCCGCAGAACATATTTGTAAACAAAACTGAACAGCCTTATTCTAGACTCTGCCTTGTCCCTCGCAGTAAGCTATATTTCCTTATTCAAACTTACTCAGAAGGCACTAATACGTTGACACTAATACGTTGACACTAATAAGACACTAATACGTTGTTAAAGAAGAACATATTCTACACCAGGATAGGGGGCAGATCCAAGCCACGCCACTATGTGGCAATCTTGCAATTCCTCAGGAAAGGAAAGAAAGGCCCCTGCTATGTTCAGCAGACTCTACATAGCCAAACTGCTGGGGCTAAGCAGCAATGGCACCATGAAGGGCCCCCAACTCTAGCCCTCAACAACTTGGCAAAAGTTTTGAATAGGACCAAGGCACATGCCTTTTATCAGAGGACAAGGCTAGCCCCATCACTTCCTGATGATTCCATGAAGTCCATCCCTTTGATGACTGAGGACTCACAGAACCACCACAGAGCTAATCGTGGGACAGACTTCCTCACAGCGCTACAGCCAGGTTATAGATCATCAACAGCTAAATTGGCGAAAAACCGCCAGATGCTTAATGAGCGTGTTTTATAGCAACAAGAGAAAACTGATCGGTTTCCAGGAAGAAACCAGACACTATGTATTTGATGGATATGAAATCAGCACAGGCAAGCAAACTGTAAGGCAACATGTGCCAGTGATCTGTTATCAAGAAGTTTCTCCACAAGTTTTTGCTCTACGGCGGTAGCTAGTTCTTAAGAGATGCACACACTCCATAAGAGTCGTATATTTTTCTAATTATCCATGCTTTAAAATCCACACCTACAAAACAACTTCATATGGCTGCTACAAAAATGAATGTCACATGCTGGTGACTTGAGCAATGCCAAGACAACTCAATATTTATTTATCCCAACACCCATGATTTGCAGCTAAGCAACGATCAGTATATATTTATACACCATTTTTTTTTTTATTTTTACAGCACGTGTATAAGTATCCAAAAAGAGTGATAATTTAATTTAGTTTTATGCTTGTAAGTGTTCATAGCTAAAAACAGAAAACTGATCTGGGATATCTTTCTCCATATAAACTACTTTGTCGTGCAATCTGTTGAGCCTAAAGAAAAGCCAGCTAATACCTTCTGCCCTGGTTTCATTTGGTTGGTGCTGGTTAACAGTTTCCAGCTGCTGTTCCAGTTCAAAGAGCCTTGCCACAAGGCTCTGAACGTAGGCCTCTCGCTGTTGGTCATATATTAGCCACTGCTGGTTTTTCTCCAGAGCCTTGAGAGGGAAGATAATAAGTAAGTTGGTTAAGAGTTGCTTCAAGGAAAGTATTGATAAGTTACCTTTCTGTAAGTCATATGTATTATCAGTACACGAAAAGCATCCTACTTGGTACAGGTGCCTCAGTCTAAAGAAGACTGTGTTTTTCAACTTTATGCTTTCTGACAGTTTTGAAATATTTAACTGTTAAAGATCATGCGAACACAAGTTTTAATAAATAAAATTCAACTTTACTTTGACTGCAAGGTGTACCTTGGAATTTCCGTCAATCACTCACACATGCCTGTTTTTGCTTTTATTTATGCAAGAGGTGTTTAGCTGTTATCAACCTAATAAAACATGCCTAATACCACCAAGGAGCACTCCCCTAAATCTGAGAAACACCCTTTGGGTATAAAGAGGTGCTGCCATCACATGTTTTCCTCAAAGTGATTCACAGTGTCAGAAACTAAATACACATAAATGAACTTACTTTTAATCAAACAACCAGATCAGCTTTTTATTTAAGATCAGGAAAACCTTGTAAAGATAGGGCAAGTATAGGCATACCATCTGCTGATGTCATTGGTTATCTCTTGCAAACAATACAGATTGCGAAATACTCCAGGAAACAGAAGCTACTTGAGAGATTTTCCAAAGCACTTTTAAGCAAGTATTATTCTTAAGATTCACTTCTAACGATGACAATGCTACTGAAACCACACTTATTCACATTATGAAGCCTCAAGATATTTGCTTCAACATATGATTCCAAGAGTTAATTATACTGTTTTAATAAGATCAGCAAATTGTTATTTTGTAATATAATTGCATATTTTGAATGTTAAAGAAAAACAGACACCCAAAACAAGCTGTGAAGTTGGCTACGGATAGGCAAAGCAATTACTAAAACGTGGTAGGAGGTTGTGTTTCCTATTCCAAGACCTATAAAAATTTATGGCTCCGTGCAGCCCAAACAGTCAGTACCTGTGCTACCTGGTAAATCTCCTTTCTATGTTAACTTTGGCCAGGATCCAAAGAACTACTTGGGCCCGCAAAACAGGCTTGTGCTAGTGCAGTGAAATTTGACTTTTTCTTGAACCACCACCTCCCAAGTCATATTGAACAGTCTTCAAAATGGTTTTTAATTTCTGGAGTAGTTTGTATGCATCCCAGTGGCTGCAGTTAGGGGGCATTATATACTTTCTTCCAAGGCTCACAGTACTATTTTCGTGTGTGTGTGTGTGTGTGTGTGTGTGTGTGTGTGTGTGTTTGACATATGGAAAAGTTAGCTACACCAACATAAAGGGCAGCATCCAACAAAGTAGTCTGTTAACACAAGGACTTCCATCTAAACAATGTGACTTTCCCTGCCTCTCTTCTGCGCACTTCCTAGACTGCTCTGGGTGTTCCCCCAATCCTCCAGAGCAAATTTAGTTAGGGTGTGTAGGGAGGGAAAGTTCTGTTGTGCAGCCATAAATCCTTGTGATAACAGAACTACTTCATTGGACACTGCCCAAAATCATAGGCATTCAGTCCTGAGGCTCGCCTACAACTCTATACAATAGTTCAAGCTTCGAGAGATGCATTTCTATACAATTAACTACTCTAATTGCTAGTTTACTGAGAGTGTAGTAGCAGAGGCTTATACACAGTCAAAAGGTAAATGTCTTGAAACATTATTTTGTATTATTTCATACCCATGGAGGGAAATGCAGAGCTTGTTCGCCTGTCACTGTCCCTTTTGCTTTAAAAAATAATAATTCTAAAAGATGCACAGTATTAAGCATACTTAGATGCAGGTATGTAGCAAGGAATGAAACCATGACACAGGTAGGGCAGTGGCTCCATCTGAGCAAGTGAACAATGGTAGATGCCAAAGAGACCAGAAAAATTTGGTCTGCATGTAAACACCCTGGTGACTAAATACAAGGATTCATCTGTAGATCTCAGGGAAGTTACAATATAAAAAACACAAAATGCATAATAAGAACAAAAATAAACCAACAATTCTCCTTTCCACAACACATTCATCACATAAAGCTTAATTGGGGAAATTTGCCCTTCTTTGAAGGAATCGTAAAACACCTGAACATAAACTTGGATTCAGAAGCACAACCTATCGATAGGGCGTCATCTGTGGTGCAGTGCCGAGACAATCCCAGTCACAGTTACTAGTTTGTGTAACATTTTTTGAAGAAATGCTGGGCTGTATAATTATCATTTATGGTCAAGTAAAGGAGTCTCATGGAAGCAGGTATAGCTCACTGAATCCTGTCCCCACCCCAAGTGAGGAGACCGAGTAGAGATCTGAACATGGCCCAAACACAGCACTCTAAACATTGCCAATTCACATTTCTGCAGCACAAGTATAATTAGAAGTGTCACTTACAATGCCAGCTAGAAAACTGCTAACGTCTTAAAGGCTACTTGCATTTTAATGCAAAGCATTCCGTAAAGTACCATTTCATATCTGCCTGGGAACTAATTCTTATGTGAAGTTGCAGGTGAATAATGGGCTGGAGCCCATTATTCAAGTTCTGAGTAGTCTCCCAAACGCAGCCAGATGCTTGTGAATGTAAATCTGGACTAGACAATAGACCTTGGTCTAATCTAGCATGGTGGTTCCACTTCTTGCACTCTTAAGTTTACATACGAAGCTGCCTTATTCACAGGGATAACATGGGTCCATCTAGCTCATTATTATCTACAATGACTAGCAGAGCTTCAAACATGGGTCTCTCCCAGCCCCACCTGGAGATGCCAGGGATTGAATCTGCAACATTCTGCCTGCAAAGCAGATGTTCTGCCACTTAGCTCTACCATATACCGTATTTTTCGCTCTATAACACGCACCAGACCATAACACGCACATAGTTTTTAGAGGAGGAAAACAAGAAAAAAATATTCTAAATGAAACAGTGGATGTATGATTTTTGTGGTTCATGCTGTGGCCACAGACCGGTGATCTGACAGTGAGTTTGGAGTAGCCCAATGCAAAAATCCTGAGGATCCATGTGGATCCATGCTTTGTAACCACATTTTTGCACCACTGTGACCCTAGGCAACAGTGGGTGCGTGATTTTTTTGCTGCAAGATGTAGCCATGGACATGCTATGTGATCTGATGGTGAATTTGGGGTGACCCAATGCAAAAATCCTGAGGATCCATGTGGATCTGTGCTTTGTAACCACGTTTTTGCACCACTGTGACCCTAGGCAACAGTGGGTGCGTGATTTTTTTGGTGCAAGATGTAGCCATGAACATGCTATGTGATCTGATGGTGAATTTGGGGTGACCCAATGCAAAAATCCTGAGGATCCATGTGGATCCGTCCTTTGTAACCACGTTTTTGCACCATTGTGGCCCCAGGCCACAGTGGGTGCGTGATTTTTTTGGTGCAGGCTGTAGCCATGGACATGCTATGTTATCTGATGGTGAATTTGGGGTGACCCAGTGCAAAGATCCTCTGGATCCATGCTTTGTAACCACGTTTTTGCACCATTGCAGCCCCAGGCAACAGTGGGTGCGTGATTTTTTTGGTACAGACTGTAGCCATGGACATGTAATGTGATCTGATGGTGAATTTGGGGTGACCCAATGCAAAAATCCTGAGGATCCATGTGGATCCGTGCTTTGTCACCACGTTTTAAATGGGGAGGGAAGGAAAAACACAGAAGGGACAAGAAGCACAAGAGGGGTGTGCGGAGAAGCAGCTGGCTAAGAATGCAGGGGAGGAGTTTAACGGGGTGGGGGGGAGGAAAGGAAGGCAAAAGTCCCCCCCCCAAGCCAGCCCTCTCTCTCTCTCTCCCACCTGCGAGTCCCTAGAGCACAGAGAGGAGGAGGTGGTGGGCTGGAGCCGGCACGCAGTGTGACTAGGAAAGAATTAGAAGGAAGGACTCGATCCTTTCCTTAACCCTCTGCTTGCCAGGAGGGCAGGGGATTCCCTGCTCTTTGTTGAGTTTGAGCAAACGCAGCAACAGAAGCGGGTGGGCAGTAAGACCCTGAAGCAGAATGCAGGAAAGCAGCAGCTTCTGCCTTCCCTCCGCCCGATCTGATTTTTGCCTGATTTTTGCCTATTTTTGCCCCTGCGCTCCGGCGAGTCAGCTCCAGGGACCACACACTCGCTCAATAACACGCACAGACATTTCCCCTTACTTTTTAGGAGAAAAAATCTGCGTGTTATAGAGTGAAATTTACGGTACATCTATTTGGGAGGAAGCCCCGTTTCAAGTCCCTAGAACTTGCTTTCAAGTAAAAATGCAAGGGATTGGCCTGAACTATTAGTTATTTCTCTTTAGTAGTATATATACACACACATAGTGCCATTTTAAAAAGAATCTTACATCTTTCAGTTGGATTTCAACTTCATTTGCTGGTGTTCCAGTGCAGTTTATAGCAGTTTCCTGCAAAACACAAACCAGTTCAACAGTTTAATTTTGCTAAGCTGGGTGTACATGTCTCTTATTTTTAGACAAGAATATATACAACCACATCACGGCATGCATTCTTCTAAGACCAACTTGTTCTATGTAATAGGGAAAGCATCGTTTTAAAAAGCCAATTGACTTCTTATGCGCACTACATCAAATATCTTCTGAAGAATTATTTTCTTCTGTATTGTGGGTTGAAAAGGAACTACCTGCAGTAGAAAAACTTCATTAAATTCACTATGGGATATGCCCCCAAACTCTCAGATTCCTTTGATTAAGCTCCAATGATATTGCTTTGATTGCTCTGACCAACTACATCCCCAAAGAATATAAAATATTACACATCAACGTTACATAAAAACCAATTAAAATGCAACATGATTCAGCCAATACACTTGAAGCAAGCACCATGGCAGCAATACAGGATAGGTTAATATATTCTTCATAGAAAACTAGTTCTACAAATGCTTTTGCAGCATGGCGCACCTTCAGCAACTAGAACAAGGGTATTAATGCAGTGCTAGATGCACCTCTGGGATAGATTGTTCCAGAGGTGGGGAAAGATGACATAAAAACCCCTACACCCATCCCTCTGCTTCACCCAGGATGGGACAACCATGAGGGAAGAGGCATTCTGCCATATATTTTGGCTCCAAACAGTTTAGGAATGGATGTGTTACTAGCACCTTGAGTTGGACCCAGAAGCATACCAACAAAGTTGGTGTGGCCTGTGTTCATACTCGGCTGCATTTTGCACTAGTTGCAACTTTTACGTAACAGGTGCTAAAATGGATTTCAAAAGATTTTGTATTTTAGGTATTGGGAACTATTTTCAGCAGACACTATTAAGTTACACACCGAGTTATTTGCCAATCTGCGCCTTCCAAACCCAAATGGGGATTCAGAGGGCTTTTGCAATACTAGGGGAATATATATCTATATATCTACACACACACACCCTTTGGAAGCCTTTTCGGTTTATTCAACTCAGTCCTACAGGAGTAAGTATATTGCCCATTAGCAGAAATTAATTCCCTTCTAGCACAAGGCTGATCCGACTTGAACGTAACCTGCGTTCAAAATGCATTTTCAACAGTTGCACATCCTAGCCACAATCCCATATAAACATAAGTATGCTTAAGCTATTGAAATCAATCGGCTTAAATGCATTCAATTCTGTACTGGACTGCGGCCAAGGGGTTTAAATACTAGGATTCCCAAATGGCATACTAAAAATTAAACAAGGCGCTAACTTGTTGCCGGCCCTAAAATATCAGGACTAACTTCTTTTCCTGTAAATGTTTGATCACCAATTGAAAACACACACAGCCAGCCTGTAACTTATACAGTGGTACCTCGGTTTATGAACAGTCCTGTTTACAAACTATTCGGTTTACGAACTCCGCAAAACCGGAAATAGTGTTCCAGTTTGCGAACTTTACCTCAGTCTACGAACGGAATCCGAACGGTGGAAGGGCACCGCCAGCGGGAGGCCTCATTAGGGAAAATGTGGTTTAAGAACGGACTTCAGGAACAGATTAAGTTCGTAAATCGAGGTACCACTGTATATGCTGTTTCACACAATGTAGCTGATATTCTATTGCCACCTACCTTCTCTTCATGGTATTGCCATAATTGTTTTCCACAATATGCTACGTCGAATCAAAAGCCTTTTGCAAGGAATCAGACTCACCAACATTCCATTTACCAAACTAGAGATTGCTAAAGTTATCTGCTGATGTTAACAATGCTAAAAGTCTGTCGGTGTTAGCAATGGGATAATTAACGGGCTAGCAAAGCTGTCAAATTGTGGAACTTGCTCCAGCAGGAGACAGCAATGGCTTTACAAGAAGATTGGATAATTTGATGGAGGACGAGCCTATCAAAGGCCGTTCACCACAATGGCTGTGTTCTACCTTCACTGTTGGAGGCAGTATGTCTCCGAATGTCAGTTGCTGAGAATAGCAGGTAGGCAGAGTGCTTGCGTGTTTCCCACAAGCCACTGCGAGAACAGGATGCAGGACTAGATGGGCCATTGGCCTGATCCAGCAGGCTCTTTTTATGCTTCTTATGTTAAAAGAATTTGGTCTACGCTGATGCTATGCATCAGTTAGAACAGGGATGTCCATACGGTCGACCGCGACTATGGCCCCATAAGCCACCTAACCCAACCCCCTGCTCAGTGCAGGAATTCCAGAGTTAGAGCATCCCTAATAGATGGCTGCCCAGCCTCTATTTGAAGGCCTGATGCAACAACAACAACAACAACAACAACAACAACAACAACAACAACAACAACAACAACTCACCACCACTGTAGGCAGTTGATTCCATTGTCAAACTGCCCTTACCATAAAGAACATTAAGCTAATGCTGTTTTAATTGTAAATGGTATGGCTTTCAGTAGTGATGTATGGAAGTGAGAACTGGACCATAAAGAAGGCTGATAGCCGCAGAATTGATGCTTTTGAATTATGGAGGAGACTCCTGACAGTCCCATGGACTGCAAGAAGATCAAATGCATCCATTCTTAAGGAAATTAGCCCTGAGTGCTCACTGGAAGGACAGATCGTGAAGCTGAGGCTCCAATACTTTGGCCACCTCATGAGAAGAGAAGACTACCTGGAAAAGACCCTGATGTTGGGAAAGATGGAGGGCACAAGGAGAAGGGGACGTCAGAGGACGAGATGGTTGGACAGTGTTCTCGAAGCTACCAGCATGAGTTTGACCAAACTGCAGGAGGAAGACAGGAGTGCCTGGCATGCTCTGGTCCATGGGGTCACGAAGAGTTGGACACAACTAAACAACAACAACATATAGCTTTAATTCTATCAATGTTTAATTATTTTTAAATTGTTTTCTATGCTTTAAGCACTTCTCATTTTTATCTGTAAGCTGTCATTTGTCCTGTCATGGAAAGTGGTGGGGTAATAAATATATAGCAACAGCCATAATAACTTACCTGGGAAATCTGCACATTATTGGCTCTATTTTCAAGGTCTGAACAATTTGTAGTAACTGCAGATAACTGGTTTTTCAACCGATCCACCTCTTCTGAGAGGGAATGAAGTAGCTGTTCTCTCTTTGCCACTTCCTGTGTTTTCTCTTCTAGTTGACTAAGCAGAGAAGCAACATCACCATTTTTACTTTTGATCTTCAGCTTGTCTTTCAGGAGCTGAATTTCTTGATTTTTCTCTCCAAGGATATTATTACATTTTGCATTTTCTGTTTCAAGGGCAAGTATTCTCTACATGAAATGTAAGCAAGCATATTATCACAGTTAACAAGCCAATTTTGAAATAAAATATTCTTAATTGTACAGGGCAAGCAATCATACCGGTACTGTTAGCAACTATGATGGTATAATTGGTGTTTTGTGGCAAATTAACTGTTATCTCCCAAGTTATGACTTTGAGAAAGAAGACAGTTTAAAGGTTCAAAATTAACATTCAGATTTTAAGTAATATGCAATACAAAATCACTCCATTTGTTAAATCTTCAATGATTCCTTTACAGTTAACAGCACAAGACAGGAAGTTTTGCATGCAGAAATGTTTATATCACCTCCAGGAATCTGTTCTTTTCTTCTGGTGTCATTTTTCTTTTGCCCTTAGTGAGGTCTTCCAAAGATTTTTTAAGGGCTGCATTCTCTTTCTTATATACCTGCAACTCAGATTCAGATTTGGAATCACCAGACTTCAATCCCCACTTGCCAATATTCATCTCTTTGATGTCCTTCAGATTTTCTAAAAATAAATAAATAACCAGGTACCATTGAAGGAACAGCATCTTCTTTCCTTGCATTATGTATGTTTCCTTGCAGTGTCCCAAGTGGCTTGTAATAAAGCCTCAATTCAAGTCTCATTAAATAAGCTGAATAACTCGTCTTTCAGCCTGATCTTAAGCAAGCTTACTCAGAAGTCTAACCAAATTCACTGGGACTTCCTCTATAGAAATTATTTTAAAAATTTGGAGCCATCGAGCTGTAGTCAGTGTAGTACTATGGAGAACTTTACTTCAATGCTAGGATTTCGCACTGGGCAAAGGAACATTCTCTCCTTCTCCCCTCCCTAAATCTGTTCTGGAGTTCCCCTAATCCTCTAAAGCAGATTTGGAGGCAATGAAGGGTGCACAAGGGAGGAAAGGTTGGTGGGGGGGGGGGGGGAGGAAGTACCACTGTGTGACAACTAATCCTTTTGCACAAATGTTTAATTGAATACCACACTTGGTCCCAAACATGCATAAAACAGGATTATAGCAGTAAGTTTGACTCACAAACATTTTGAATAGAACAAAAATCCCCATTCAAAGGACATAATATTTTCACTGAAATTGGCAGTGCTCCTTCCAAAGTTAAGAGCAGCAAAATTAAAAATGTGTAGAATTTGTGGGCTGATAGTTAGAATCAACAACATAACTGCAAAAAAACCAAACTGAAATATTTATGATCCCTGTTACAATTATAATACTTAGTCTGCAACAAAACATCACAACGGAATATATAAAAAATGCAGCTGTGTCTGCCACATCATGTGATGCTTGGAAAATATGGCACAAAGGAAATAGGAAGTACTGAAAGGTCATAAGGACTAATACATTTTATTATATACTGTAAAATTATTATTATATGAAACTACTAGTAGACTTCTGAGAGAATGGCTGGCACAATACATTTTGCCACCAGCAAAATCCCCCTATCAAGCTGTATAGTATGCAAGGTAAGTCAAGTTATTCTGATACCTGGGGCACAAAATCCCACAAGTACTTCCCCTTCATCCCTGGCAATAACAAATAACAATTTGCTGCCTTCTGTAACACCTCAAAACATTTGCCTTGTTATTATGATTTATTATCATTAGAATGTCTTGCCTACCAGAAGCTCCAGGGTGCATTACAACGTTACAAAGTACGATAGGTACTAAAATCAGGCATCAGATATTTTATGCAGCTTGCTACTCCCAGCATCAGATCCCTCTCCCATCTGAAGCTCAAGCACAATATAGTCTATTTTCACCTTCCCCCCTCCCTTCACTACTTGCAGGCATATTTTCTTAACGCTTCGCTTTGTTATTTTTTTAAAAAAAAAACAACCGGAAATGTAGTGCAGGTGCAAGAGGCTGCAAATTTCTTCAGAGCCATCATGTTAAACCCCCACAGTGTTGCCACTTCTCCAATGAAAACTGGCCCTTCGACTATTGTTTGTCCCGTAGAGGAAAGATTACAGCCATTTCATCTCCAGGAGAGAAATCACACCCACCCACCCTGGATTTAGCAGATCTCCCACGCAGCACAGTAGGGTTGTTTATTGTATTTGGTAGGAAACTTGAGGTGGCTAGAAAACACCTAGCGGACAAGTCAAAAAAGAGATGGGTAGGGAGGAGGTTTCGCTATGTGGGCAGGCAAAATATGGATAAGGCAGATCGCACACCTCCTGGACCATCACTGAGAATATCAGTGCTGATGAGGCGTTTGGTCCGTGGGTGTATACAGGGCCGGATTTAGGTTTGATGAGCTCCTAAGCTCCTGAAGGTAATGTGGCCCTTTATATGTCCAGCTGTCCTTTGTCAACAACAAATTGTTGCTGTTTTTTGGGTTGAATATATGCCAATCGGTAATTTCTGGACCTAATAGGTATCTAAAGCCATTTGCGTAATTACAGTATGTATTTTAACAAAGTAATTGTTGAACTGAAATATAAGTATATTAATAGTATATTAATAGTACATTAATAGAAGCATATTAATAGTGAAATACAACTGAGAAGTAGTATATTAATAGTGACATAATGATTAAGCTCTAACGTAAAATGATTTTTTTATCCATAACAAACTTAATAATGCAAACACATTGGCATTTGGCAATAACAGAAGTTCCTTTAGTAACACATGTTTTTCCTTTATAATTTTTGGGGGCCAAGGGAATGGACCCTAAGCTATAGCTTGTTTAGTTTATACGTAAATCCGGCACTGCGTGCAAGCATGTACAGTATTTCTGTTTTGTCCCTGCTGCAATAACAAAAGCATAATGCCCTCTCCCCTGGAGCGCCTTATGGAAAAGCAGAGCAGGTGCGAGGCAGCGAAGCCAACCCAATATTCTGGGGACCCGCGTTTCTCTCCCTGACCCCAACCCACCCCTTCCTTCGCCCATCCCGAGCCGTGCTCTTTCCCCCACTCCGCTCCGTTTACCCGCTTTCGTTCAGCCTCGGATGGTCGCGAAACTGGGGAGAGACCCGGCGAGCGAGCGACGGGAGGACAGGGCAGCGTCAAGGCTGCTGCTGCTGCAACAACGGCGCCGCCGCCCCTCCCTTCCTTCCACTCTCCGGGAGGGACGCGGAGGGGAGCCGCTTTACCGCTCCTCTTCGAACCCGGCCCCGCCCGAGCGCTTGCTTCCGGGAGTTTGAATGCCGCGGCTCCGCTCGACGCCATTTCCGTTTCAGTTGGAAAGCGACGGGGCGCGAGAAGGGTCAGAACAAGACTAAACGCCGGCGGAGCTGGAGCTTGCGCGGAGAAGGCGGCGCGAACGGTGGTGATTCCGAGAGGGGTGGGGTTGAAGGAAGTAGGCGGAGAAAGAGGAGTGGGGAAGCTTGCATTTTTTTTTTTGCGCGCCCGCCTCCTTTTTGGTGTATTTTAATGGAATGCGTTGCCCTGCTGTGGATTTTGCAGTTTCAGCATCCTTCGCCGCTGCAGAAGCGTTTTTAAAATTTCCATCAGCATTTCTGGTATGGGTGGTTTTCAATGTAGGAACGTCTGAGCGGATCGACGCTGATTAGCTCGTGTGTAACCTCGTGCGAAAGAACACAGCAAAGCAAATAATAATAATAATCGGTGCTTTTTTCTAAAACAAACAAAAACAATGTTTAGAGGTGCTTTCATTCTGACTCAAGAAAATCACCATTTTGTAGTTCAAGCTGGGGAAATAAATACAGTAAATGGACAAAAGTACAAAGATTCACAAAATGTTTAGGGGAATGCGCCCCCCCCCCCAGAAAAAAGGAATGAATAATAATAATAATAATAATAATAATAGACAGAGCTTCTTTCGAGCAATCTTAACCAGAGACTAGGTTTGCCACATGGTGCAGATTTTGCTGCACGACGTGTGGGAAGGGATGTGCATCAATGGCAGAGCCTCCGTTTGACATGGAGAAGATTCTGACCCCGGGCATCTCCACTTAGAGCTGGTGGAGAGCCCTGTGTGAAATCCCAGACAGCTGCTGCCGGCCTGTGTCGACATTACTGAGATGACTAGACGTGCTTCCCATGTGATTTGGTACCTGAGATTGGAAAATACGAATAAGCACCACATGGCACTAACAAGGTGACACATGTCTCCTCCCAAGGAAGTAACACGGAGTCCAGACTTTTTATGATGGTACAGGATTATAACCTAAATCCTGTACCGTCATAAAAAGTCTGGACTCCGTGTTACTTCCTTGGGAGGAACTCGTGACTGTCAGTGAGTAACTAATCTGCTGAGAACTACATGGGCGAAAGCTTTCCCCAAGTACCCAGCAGGGGCATTCCACAGTTGTTATAATCATGGTGGTTACCTTTGTTCTTATAGGGTCACAATGATGGGGTTGCACATGTCTTATGGCACAGATCCTTTCCCCCAACACTGCAAGAGAAGGCTGTAGAGGTGCATCATGAGGGAGGACTTAAGGCTTTCAGCACTTCTGTTGGGATTCCGTCCTGTCCTGGGTCTTTACCACATGCCTGAGAGATGATGACAAACTTCAGCTTGTCAAGGGAGGGAGGGAAATCCAGCTCTTCCAAGACAGGCAGAATCTGGATGTTATCAGTTGCTGTGTTGGGACTCAGATAGATTGGTAAAGAAAATGTGTTTTATATGCACTGTATATGAATAACACTGTGCCACTAGATGGTGCTGTGGAGTCCCATCTTTATATGTATAGGTAAAGGTAAAGGACCGCTGACAGTTAAGTCCAGTTGTGAACAACTCTGGGGCTGCGGCGCTCATCTTGCTTTACAGGCCGAGGAAGCCAGCGTTTGTCCGCTCTGCAGACTGTTTTTTCCGGGTCATGTGACCAGCATGTCTAAGCCGCTTCTGCCGCGACGGAACACCGAAACCAGAGCAGCACATGGAAACGCCGTTTACCTTCCCGCCAGAGCGTTACCTATTTATCTACTTTTTAGAGTGCTTTTGAACTGCTAGGCTGGCAGGAGGTGGGACCAAGGGGATTTGAACCGCCGACCTCCTGATCGGCAAGCCCAAGAGGGTCAGTGGTTTAGACCACAGCGCCACCCGCGTTCCCGTCTATATAAGTTTACAATGTGTTTAACTGAATCGCTTCTTTGACGTGTCTAGATCCAGCCTTGGAGACCATTTTTTCCAACGAGTACAGTTTTTGATAGTGCTTTGCCCATCTATTAACAGTAGAATCATAGAATTGTAGAGCTGGAAGGAACTCTGAAGGTCTAACCCCTTGGGATGCAGGAATGTCAGTTAAATCCAACCTCTGCTTAAAAACCTCCAAAGAAAGAGTTCACCACCTTCCGAGGGAGTCCGTTCCACTGTCAAACAGCTCTTACTGTCAGAAACTTTTTCTTGATGTTTAGTCAGAATCTCCTTTCTTATAATGTGGATGCATTGGTTCAGGTCCTAGCCTTTGGAGCAGGAGGAAACAAACTTGCTGTGTCTTCTATGTATCAGCATCAAAAAAGGCTATTTGTTGCCTTGCAAAAAACAAAACAAAACAAAAAAACATTCGTTGGGGATGGGAACATTCGTTGGAGACATCCTGGCACTGGTAAGTAAGGCCCTTCAGAAAAGCCTTTATCCTGATTATTATTATAAAATTATAATTTAATCTCTGTCTCTGTTGTTAGTGTGCGTGGAATTCTGACATCATGGCATGCAAGAACATGGAGGGATAAATTGGCTGTACTTATCTTGCACAAGTCAATGGACTTTAAAATGCCATTTATTCCAGTGGCCTACCTGCCATGGCTCTTTTGATTCTCAAGTGATGACTAATTAAAGATGACTAATTAAAGAGAGAGGCCTGCTAGATTGTAATGTTAAAGTGATGTCTAGAATGTGTAAGATGTTATTTAAATGGGAGAGAAAAGATGAACAAGTGAAATCTTCAATGATACATTGTGCAACAGATATGGGTTATAACAAAGAAATGCAGGCATGGGAACAATTATGGAAAATGGATATAAACTTTATAACATGTTATGGTTTAGGAAAAAATTATATGAACATGTTATATAGATGGTAAATAACACCTAGTAGACTGGCAAAAATGTGGTGGTCTTGTATTAAGGTTAAAGTTTACTAGGAAATGATTTATAATGAATTGAAAAAGATGTTTAAGATAACATTTGTTAAAAAAATCAGAAGCTTTTTTCTTAGGGATTTTGAGATCAGAATTACCTAAACAATAAAGAAATTTATTTATGTATACAACTACCACTGCAAGAATGATATTTGCCCAAAAATGAAGGAGTAAGAAGTCCCAACAAGAGAAGAATGGTTACAGAAGCTAATGGAATATGCAGAAATGGTGAAACTTACCAGAAGAATAAGAAATCAAGATAACAAACTTTGAATAAGGAATGGAAATTGTTTGTTGAATTACAAATTGCAAACAAAGTAAGACATTAGCAAGATTATTGTAAAAACTTGCAGTTTCTAAAACATATAGGAAATGGATGAGAAAAGGAATAGAGTTAATTTGGATATGCAGGAAAAAAGAAAGAGAACACATTTATGGAACCACAGAAAGAGGGGGTGGAAGTTGAAGATTTATATATAAGAATTGTTTCCTTTTTTGCTGAAATGTTTATTTGTTATAAATTAAAATCAGATTTCTTTTTTAAAAATGAATGTTCTTTTTTTTGCTTTCTTTCCTAATATACTGATTGGTGAAAATACATGTACTGTACTGTACATAACATTACAAATTTATTTCACAGGTTATTTTTGATCCCTCCAGAAGGGGGCAATCTAAGGTTGTTTTGATTGATTGAAGTCCTGAATGAAAAAGAAACAAAAAATTGACAGGAGTATCCCGGCTGATGGCATGTGGAAAGAAGTTTGTTTCAAAAGGGAGAACATTGCTATGTTTTATTGCAAAAGTTATATTAACTTCTTTTCACATCAATAGCAAAACGGGGGGGGGGGGGAGTTCTGTGCGTTACATTCATATTTCTTTCCCGACTTTAATTCATATGCAAAAAGATTCACACCTCTTTATCAACCACCATACTTAGCAAATTCCTTACTTTGCACTGCCAGAATTCACAAGTTGGTACCAGTTTTTTCTAATACCACAGGAATGGTGGGTGTCAGCTTACACAAACCCTCCCCCTACTTAGCCTTTAGTAACTAACTGTCTCTAATACCACAGGGAGTCAGTTTACACAAATCTCTCTCTCCTCCCCCCCCCTTAGCCTTTAGTAACTAAACTCGTCATAGATCCACCCATCAGCTGCACTTTACTGTAACAGAGCCATTTCCAGCCTCCTCCTGCTGGCACTTCAGACTGGAGGCTGCAGAGAGTCTGAAGTACACATTTCTTCGAAAAACGGCTGCAGTTTAAAAAACACTGAAAACCATGCTTCGGGTAATTGTGGAATCTGCTTCCAATATCCCTAGACATAAATTTGGAAAACCAGATCCTATCGTGTCCGTTATTTTTAAAGGTAAGGAAAGCTAACTTGTCAAAGATTATTTTAAGCAAGGATGTTTTTCAATGTGCCAAGATGCCATGATAAAAAGTGTAACAGTTCTGGTAATTTGCAAATGACATACTTCTTTCTGAAGAAAGTAGTAACTTTTGTACAACACAGGTTTTTTTTAAGAAGTAGGGTGGCATTTTGTGGAGCAGCTCTTTCTAAACTTCTGTATAGGCTTGTTGCATCTACACTCAAAGATAGATAGTGCCCCTTTTTAGTTTGGATTAATGTGTAAGTGAATTTCACCTTAAGAAATTACTTTTTTGCAAGAGCAAATAGTGATTTTGAGTGTTTAGTTCACATCTTCTTTTTAATGGAAACACGGATTTCTTTTCCTGTTTGCCTTAAAATAGATTTTAAAACATTTCAAACATTAATCATCTATGTTGTTAGACTCCTTCCCCCTCCTTGGAGGTTTTTTGCTTTTCAGACTTTGTGCTTAGCAAAGCAATAAAAGATGAGGGAGAGAAAAAAGGAAGCTCATTTGCATTTGTCCGTAAGTATGAAACTGACAGATTTATTCCACTTTCCTTTGGTGTAAACTTTGTGGCGAATTTCAGTTTGTGCTACTTCCTATCCCCATAAGTAGATGGTTGTAATGCTGTTATGTTAAGGTCATATAGAGTCGTTTGCCTTATAGCTCATCATATACATTAAACTAGGGTTGCCATGTTTCAAAAAGTAAAAACCAGGACACCCTGAAAGAAGTTGTTGAGCTTTTTTCGATTGACTTGCCTAAGATCCAGGACAAAGCACCACCTTTCGGAAATTCCCCCTGATGTCTGCCTTTGAAATCCCTGTACAGTGGTACCTCGGGTTACATACGCTTCAGGTTACATACGCTTCAGGTTACAGACTCTTCTAACCCAGAAATATTACCTCAGGTTAAGAACTTTGCTTCAGGATGAGAACAGAAATCGTGCGGTGGCGCAGCAGAAGCAGGAGGCCCCATTAGCTAAAGTGGTGCTTCAGGTTAAGAACAGTTTCAGGTTAAGAACGGACCTCTGGAACGAATTAAGTACGTAACCAGAGGTACCACTGTAATGTCCGGGAAACTCCGGAGGTATGGCTGCCCTAATTGAACAGGACAGTGGCCTGAAGTTTAGATATATTATTCTTGGATGCCTGTGCTGAACTGAAAAGTAGGTTTTTCTGGATGCAGATAACTGCAGAATACTGAGTTTACAATAGACTGAGATTATTTAAATAAGGAAACACAATGCAATAAGGAAGTTGGTTTGTACCGTAATACTTGAAAAACTTATTACTGGAATATTTGAATGGCATTGTGTAAAGGTGTGAACCATAGTTTCCTCTACTCCTAGTTGGGTTGGGTTTTTGTTTGCCTACTTCAGGCTTCCTCAAACTCGGCCCTCCAGCTGCTTTTGGCCTACAACTCCCATGACCCCTAGCTAGCAGGACCAGCGGTCAGGGATGATGGGAATTGTAGTCTCAGAACATCTGGAGGGGCAAGGTTGAGGAAGCCTGGTCTACTTGCCATATTTTAGGATATTCAGCGCAGTCCTTCTGTTCTGCCTTTGCATAAAACTTAAACGGTGGCTTGTGAAACAGGAATTTATGGGTGAATAAATGCAGTAGTTACAAACCAACAGAGCAAGCCTTCTATTCACATTACCATGGGACTTAAGATATACTACTGCTGTTCAGTTATTTCTAAAAGCTCTTTGAAAGCAATAGAAGGGAACCTATTGGTGTTAAGCCTGGGGCTAGGGCAAAGTTGCGCCATCTATGTGGGTGTGACTAAGGACTGATGTAGTATAGGATGTGGAATGTGCTCCTCCCTGTTCTTCCCACAACCCACCCACATCTCTCCCCCCCCCCCGGCTATTCCACCAGCATATCAAGGGTGTTCCGCCAGTGTGTGTGTCCTGGTGCATTGCATCTGGCATTCCCATGGACTTCTGCTGAACCCCACAAGTTCTCAACTTCCGCTGAACCCCACAAGTTCTCAACCAGTAGATCTGCAGCATAGGATTACATCCCCTAAACTACACTTTTGCAGACCTACCTTGGTTTTTCCGAGACATCGTTTTGTGAAAAAGGCAAAGGCTGATATATGATATTCATGATTTTTTTATGATTCATTCATGGTTTACACAGTCCATATTTGAGCTT